>NC_137704.1:6256462-6826462 GCF_964034855.1 Anser brachyrhynchus
GTGATAACATCAGACTCTTAATGATGAGACCATCAGGAAAGTAAAGCCTTGAGAGGGAACAAAGAAGGGTGATTCAGGAGACACCTTAAACAGGGACATGAAGAACAGGAACAGGGACAGGCTAACAGAGCAGGGAGAAACAAAAAACAGCCTATGGGAGGGTCTCGTTGGCATAGGCAGGACCCACAAACAAGGACTCCAGGAGTTGGAGGGGCAGCCAGAGCCCCCTGGCTGGGAAGCACTCAGTGCCTGCCTCTCCCACGGATGGGGTTACAAAGTTTGTTAAAGATGGAATTAGTATGCCTGGCAGTTTTTCTCTGTGTTTTAGTTTGTGTTGATCCTGCCTTCTTAATTTGTGTTAATCGCGCTTTCTTATGTTAATAAAGAAGGGGAAGATGTGGGAGTGTGGCCATAGGGGTCGACAAGCCCCATGGTTGGTGGTAACATCAGACTCTTAATGATGAGGCCATCAGGAAAGTAAAGAGTTGAGAGAGAACAAAGAAGGGTGATTCAGGAGACACCTTAAAAAGGGACATGAAGAACAGGAACAGGGACAGGCTAACAGAGCAGGGAGAAACACAAAACAGCATATGGGAGGGTCCCACTGGCATATGCTGGACCCAAAAACAAGGACTCCAGGAGTTGGAGGGGCAGCCAGAGCCCCCCGGCTGGGCAGCACTCAGTGCCTGCCTCTCCCAGGGATGGGGTTACAAAGTTTGTTAAAGATGGAATTAGTATGCCTGGCAGTTTTTCTCTGTATTTTAGTTTGTGTTAATAGTTCTTTCTTAATTTGTGTTACTCTTCCTTTCTTAATTTCTGTTAATCGCGCCTTCTTAATTTGTGTTAAACCTGCTTTCTTAAGTTGTGTTAATCGCGTTTTCTTATGTTAATAAAGAAGGGGAAGATGTGGGAGTGTGGCTATGGGGGTCCACAAGCCCCATGGTTGGTGATAACATCCGACTACTAAAGTAGAGACCATCAGGAAAGTAAAGCCTTGAGAGGGAACAAAGAAGGGTGATTCAGGAGACACCTTAAACAGGGACATGAAGAACAGGAACAGGGACAGGCTAACGGAGCAGGGAGAAACAAAAAACAGCATATGGGAGAGTCCCACTGGCATATGCTGAACCCACAAACAAGGACTCCAGGAGTTGGAGGGGCAGCCAGAGCCCCCCGGCTGGGCAGCACTCAGTGCCTGCCTCTCCCAGGGATGGTTTTACAAAGGTTGTTAAAGATAGACTTAGTATGCCTGGCAGTTTTTCTCTGTGTTTTAGTTTGTGTTGATCCTGCCTTCTTAATATGTGTTAATCGCGCTTTCTTAAGTTAATAAAGAAGGGGGAGATGTAGGAGTGTGGCCATGGGGGTCGACAAGCCCCATGGTTGGTGATAACATCAGACTCTTAATGATGAGACCATCAGGAAAGTAAAGCCTTGAGAGGGAACAAAGAAGGGTGATTCAGGAGACACCTTAAACAGGGACATGAAGAACAGGAACAGGGATAGTCTAACAGAACAGGGAGAAAAACAAAAAAGGAATGAATAGGGACAGGCTATCAGAACAGGGACAAACAAAAAATAGCCTATGGGAGGGTCTCGCTGGCATAGGCAGGATCTCCAAACAAGGACTCCAGGAGTTGGAGGGGCAGCCAGAGCCCCCCAGCTGGGAAGCACTCAGTGCCTGCCTCTCCCACGGATGGGGTTACAAAGTTTGTTAAAGATGGAATTAGTATGCCTGGCAGTTTTTCTCTGTGTTTTAGTTTGTGTTGATCCTGCCTTCTTAATTTGTGTTAATCGCGCTTTCTTATGTTAATAAAGAAGGGGAAGATGTGGGAGTGTGGCCATGGGGGTCGACAAGCCCCATGGTTGGTGGTAACATCAGACTCTTAATGATGAGACCATCAGGAAAGTAAAGAGTTGAGAGAGAACAAAGAAGGGTGATTCAGGAGACACCTTAAAAAGGGACATGAAGAACAGGAACAGGGACAGGCTAACAGAGCAGGGAGAAACAAAAAACAGCATATGGGAGGGTCCCACTGGCATATGCTGGACCCAAAAACAAGGACTCCAGGAGTTGGAGGGGCAGCCAGAGCCCCCCGGCTGGGCAGCACTCAGTGCCTGCCTCTCCCAGGGATGGGGTTACAAAGTTTGTTAAAGATGGAATTAGTATGCCTGGCAGTTTTTCTCTGTATTTTAGTTTGTGTTAATAGTGCTTTCTTAATTTGTGTTACTCTTGCTTTCTTAATTTCTGTTAATCGCGCCTTCATAATTTGTGTTAAACCAGCTTTCTTAATTTGTGTTAATCGAGCTCTTTTATGTTAATAAAGAAGGGGGAGTTGTGGGAGCATGGCCATGGGGGTCAACAAGTCCCATGGTTGGTGATAACATCTGACTCTTAAAGATGAGGGCATCAGGAAAGTAAAGCCTTGAGAGGGAACAAAGAAGGGTGATTCAGGAGACACCTTAAACAGGGACATGAAGAACAGGAACAGGGATAGTCTAACAGAACAGGGACAAAAACAAAAAAGGAATGAATAGGGACAGGCTATCAGAACAGGGACAAACAAAAAACAGCATATGGGAGGGTCCCACTGGCGTATGCTGGACCCACAAACAAGGACTCCAGGAGTTGGAGGGGCAGCCAGAGCCCCCCGGCTGGGCAGCACTCAGTGCCTGCCTCTCCCAGGGATGGTTTTACAAAGATTGTTAAAGATAGACTTAGTATGCCTGGCAGTTTTTCTCTGTGTTTTAGTTTGTGTTGATCCTGCCTTCTTAATTTGTGTTAATCGCGCTTTCTTATGTTAATAAAAAAGGAGGAGATGTGGGAGTGTGGCCATGGGGGTTGTCAAGCCCCATGGTTGGTAATAACATAGGACTCTTAAGGATGAGACCATCAGGAATTTAAAGAGCTGGGAGGGAACAAAGAAGGGTGATTCAGGTGACACCTTGTTGTCTGGGGTGGCTTGTTCTCCAGCCATTAAAGCATGGAAGTTGCTGGGTGTTTGGTGTTGCCGGGCAAAGTTGTTGACCAATGACTAGTTAGTGGAAAGGTACTGCTGTGAGGCGGAAATTATAGGAAGGGAGCCTTTCCTGAATAAGGGATAGAATGAAGTTGTGCCCTCACTCTGAGAGATGAAGTTATGCCTTCAGTAAGAGAGAGTTCAAGATATGTCATCAATAAAGAGGTAGCAGTTACAGATCCTGAAAGAACCCCGTTGTCCGTGCGGTCTTTACGCCACAAATCGCCCCCCAACAGGGACATGAAAACGAACAGGGACGAGAAGAAAACAAACAGGGGAATGAAGAACAGGAACAGAGACAGGCAAACAGAACAAGGACAAAAACAAAAAAGGAATGAATAGGGACAGGCAAACAGAACAGGGACGAACAAAAAGAGCTTATGGGAGGGTCACGCTGGCTTACGCAGGACCCCCAAACAAGGACTCCAGGAGTTGGAGGGGCAGCCAGAGCCCCCCAGCTAGGCAGCACTCAGTGCCTGCCTCTCCCAGGGATGGGGTTACAAAGTTTGTAAAAGATGGAATTAGTATGCCTGGCAGTTTTTCTCTGTGTTTTAGTTTGTGTTAATAGTGCTTTCTTAATTTGTGTTACTCTTGCTTTCATAATTTCTGTTAATCGCGCCTTCTTAATTTGTGTTAAACCTGCTTTCTTAATTTGTGTTAATCAAGCTCTTTTATGTTAATAAAGAAGGGGGAGATGTGGGAGCATGGCCATGGGGGTCGACAAGTCCCATGGTTGGTGATAACATCCAACTCTTAAAGATGAGGCCATCAGGAAAGTAAAGAGTTGAGAGGGAACAAAGAAGGGTGATTCAGGAGACACCTTAAACAGGGACATGAAGAACAGGAACAGGGATAGTCTAACAGAACAGGGACAAAAACAGAAAAGGAATGAATACGTACAGGCTAACAGAACAGGGACGAACAAAAAGAGCTTATGGGAGGGTCACGCTGGCTTACGCAGGACCCACAAACAAGGACTCCAGGAGTTGGAGGGGCAGCCAGAGCCCCCCGGCTGGGCAGCACTCAGTGCCTGCCACTCCCAGGGATGGGGTTGCAAAGTTTGTTAAAGATAGTCTTAGTATGCCTGGCAGCTTTTCTCTGTGTTTTAGTTTGTGTTGATCCTGCCTTCTTAATTTGTGTTAATCGCGCTTTCTTATGTTAATAAAGAAGGGGAAGATGTGGGAGTGTGACCATGGGGGTCCACAAGCCCCATGGTTGGTGATAACATCTGACTCTTAAGGATGAGACCATCAGGAATTTAAAGAGTTGAGAGGGAACAAAGAAGGGTGATTCAGGTGACACCTTGTTGTCTGGGGTGGCTTGTTCTCCAGCCATTAAAGCATGGAAGTTGCTGGGTGTTTGCTGTTGCCGGGCAAAGTTGTTGACCAATGACTAGTTAGTGGAAAGGTACTGCTGTGAGGCGGAAATTATAGGAAGGGAGCCTTTCCTGAATAAGGGATAGAATGAAGTTGTGCCCTCACTCTGAGAGATGAAGTTATGCCCTCAGTAAGAGAGAGTTCAAGTTATGTCATCAATAAAGAGGTAGCAGTTACAGATCCTGAAAGAACCCCGTTGTCCGTGCGGTCTTTACGCCACAAATCGCCCCCCAACAGGGACATGAAAACGAACAGGGACGAGAAGAAAACAAACAGGGACATGAAGAACATGAGCAGGGACAGGCTAACAGAACAGGGACAAAAACAAAAAAGGAATGAATAGGGACAGGCAAACGGAACAGGGAAAAAAAAAAAAAAAGGAATGAATAGGTACAGGCTAACAGAACAGGGACGAACAAAAAGAGCTTATGGGAGGGTCACGCTGGCTTACGCAGGACCCACAAACAAGGACTCCAGGAGTTGGAGGGGCAGCCAGAGCCCCCCGGCTGGGCAGCACTCAGTGCCTGCCTCTCCCAGGGATGGTTTTACAAAGTTTGTTAAAGATGGAATTAGTATGCCTGGCAGTTTTTCTCTGTGTTTTAGTTTGTGTTGATCCTGCCTTCTGAATTTGTGTTAATTGCGCTTTCTTATGTTAATAAAGAAGGAGGAGATCTGGGAGTGTGGCCATGGGGGTCGACAAGCCCCATGGTTGGTGATCACATCGGGCTCTTAAAGATGAGACCATGAGGAAAGTAAAGCCTTGAGAGGGAACAAAGAAGGGTGATTCAGGAGACACCTTAAACAGGGACATGAAGAACAGGAACAGGGATAGTCTAACAGAACAGGGACAAAAACAAAAAAGGAATGAATAGGGACAGGCTATCAGAACAGGGACAAACAAAAAACAGCATATGGGAGGGTCCCACTGGCGTATGCTGGACCCACAAACAAGGACTCCAGGAGTTGGAGGGGCAGCCAGAGCCCCCCGGCTGGGCAGCACTCAGTGCCTGCCTCTCCCAGGGATGGTTTTACAAAGATTGTTAAAGATAGACTTAGTATGCCTGGCAGTTTTTCTCTGTGTTTTAGTTTGTGTTGATCCTGCCTTCTTAATTTGTGTTAATCGCGCTTTCTTAAGTTAATAAAGAAGGGGAAGATGTGGGAGTGTGGCCATGGGGGTCGACAAGCCCCATGGTTGGTGATAACATCGGACTCTTAAAGATGAAACCATCAGGAAAGTAAAGCCTTGAGAGGGAACAAAGAAGGGTGATTCAGGAGACACCTTAAACAGGGACATGAAGAACAGGAACAGGGATAGTCTAACAGAACAGGGACAAAAACAAAAAAGGAATGAATAGGGACAGGCTATCAGAACAGGGACAAACAAAAAACAGCGTATGGGAGGGTCTCGCTGGCATAGGCAGGACCCCCAAACAAGGACTCCAGGTGTTGGAGGGGCAGCCAGAGCCCCCCGGCTGGGCAGCACTCAGTGCCTGCCTCTCCCAGGGATGGGGTTGCAAAGTTTGTTAAAGATAGTCTTAGTATGCCTGGCGGTTTTTCTCTGTGTTTTATTTTGTGTTGATCCTGCCTTCTTAATTTGTGTAAAATTGCGCTTTCTTATGTTAATAAAGAAGGAGGAGATGTGGGAGTGTGGCCATGGGGGTCGACAAGCCCCATGGTTGGTGATCACATCCGACTCTTAAAGATGAGGCCATGAGGAAAGTAAAGCCTTGAGAGGGAACAAAGAAGGGTGATTCAGGAGACACCTTAAGCAGGGACATGAAGAACAGGAACAGGGACAGGCTAACAGAGCAGGGAGAAACAAAAAACAGCATATGGGAGGGTCCCACTGGCATAGGCAGGACCCACAAACAAGGACTCCAGGAGTTGGAGGGGCAGCCAGAGCCCCCCAGCTGGGAAGCACTCAGTGCCTGCCACTCCCAGGGATGGGGTTGCAAAGTTTGTTAAAGATAGTCTTAGTATGCCTGGCAGTTTTTCTCTGTGTTTTAGTTTGTTTTTATCCTGCCTTCTTAATTTGTGTTAATTGTGCTTTCTTATGTTAATAAAGAAGGGGAAGATGTGGGAGTGTGGCCATGGGGGTCGACAAGCCCCATGGTTGGTGATAACATCGGACTCTTAAGGATGAGACCATCAGGAAAGGAAAGCCTTGAGAGGGAACAAAGAAGGGTGATTCAGGAGACACCTTAAACAGGGACATGAAGAACAGGAACAGGGATAGTCTAACAGAACAGGGACAAACACAAAAAAGGAAAGAATAGGGACATGCTATCAGAACAGGGACAAACAAAAAACAGCGTATGGGAGGGTCTCGCTGGCATAGGCAGGACCCACAAACAAGGACTCCAGGAGTTGGAGGGGCAGCCAGAGCCCCCCGGCTGGGCAGCACTCAGTGCCTGCCACTCCCCGCGATGGGGTTGCAAAGTTTGTTAAAGATGGAATTAGTATGCCTGGCAGTTTTTCTCTGTATTTTAGTTTGTGTTAATAGTGCTTTCTTAATTTGTGTTACTCTTGCTTTCTTAATTTCTGTTAATCGCGCCTTCTTAATTTGTGTTAAACCTGCTTTCTTAATTTGTGTTAATCGAGCTCTTTTATGTTAATAAAGAAGGGGGAGATGTGGGAGCATGGCCATGGGGGTCGACAAGTCCCATGGTTGGTGATAACATCCAACTCTTAAATATGAGACCATCAGGAAAGTAAAGCCTTGAGAGGGAATAAAGAAGGGTGATTCAGGAGACACCTTAAGCAGGGACATGAAGAACAGGAACAGGGATAGTCTAACAGAACAGGGACGAAAACAAAAAGGTAATGAATAGGGACAGGCTACCAGTACAGGGACAAACAAAAAACAGCCTATGGGAGGGTCTCGCTGGCATAGGCAGGACCCACAAAGAAGGACTCCAGGAGTTGGAGGGGCAGCCAGAGCCCCCCGGCTGGGCAGCACTCAGTGCCTGCCTCTCCCAGGGATGGTTTTACAAAGATTGTTAAAGATAGACTTAGTATGCCTGGCAGTTTTTCTCTGTGTTTTAGTTTGTGTTGATCCTGCCTTCTTAATTTGTGATAATTGCGCTTTCTTATGTTAATAAAGAAGGGGAAGATGTGGGAGTGTGGCCATGGGTGTCGACAAGCCCCATGGTTGGTGATCACATCCGACTCTTAAAGATGAGGCCATGAGGAAAGTAAAGCCTTGAGAGGGAACAAAGAAGGGTGATTCAGGAGACACCTTAAGGAGGGACATGAAGAACAGGAACAGGGACAGGCTAACAGAGCAGGGAGAAACAAAAAACAGCATATGGGAGGGTCCCACTGGCATAGGCAGGACCCACAAACAAGGACTCCAGGAGTTGGAGGGGCAGCCAGAGCCCCCCAGCTGGGAAGCACTCAGTGCCTGCCACTCCCAGGGATGGGGTTGCAAAGTTTGTTAAAGATAGTCTTAGTATGCCTGGCAGTTTTTCTCTGTGTTCTAGTTTGTGTTTATCCTGCCTTCTTAATTTGTGTTAATTGTGCTTTCTTATGTTAATAAAGAAGGGGAAGATGTGGGAGTGTGGCCATGGGGGTCGACAAGCCCCATGGTTGGTGATCACATCCGACTCTTAAAGATGAGGCCATCAGGAAACTAAAGCCTTTAGAGGGAACAAAGAAGGGTGATTCAGGAGACACCTTAACCAGGGACATGAAGAACAGGAACAGGGATAGTCTAACAGAACAGGGAGGAAAACAAAAAAGGAATGAATAGGGACAGGCTATCAGAACAGGGACAAACAAAAAACAGCATATGGGAGGGTCCCACTGGCGTATGCTGGACCCACAAACAAGGACTCCAGGAGTTGGAGGGGCAGCCAGAGCCCCCCGGCTGGGCAGCACTCAGTGCCTGCCTCTCCCAGGGATGGTTTTACAAAGATTGTTAAAGATAGACTTAGTATGCCTGGCAGTTTTTCTCTGTTTTAGTTTGTGTTGATCCTGCCTTCTTAATTTGTGTTAATCGCGCTTTCTTAAGTTAATAAAGAAGGGGAATATGTGGGAGTGTGGCCATGGGGGTCGACAAGCCCCATGGTTGGTGATAACATCGGACTCTTAAAGATGAAACCATCAGGAAAGTAAAGCCTTGAGAGGGAACAAAGAAGGGTGATTCAGGAGACACCTTAAACAGGGACATGAAGAACAGGAACAGGGATAGTCTAACAGAACAGGGACAAAAACAAAAAAGGAATGAATAGGGACAGGCTATCAGAACAGGGACAAACAAAAAACAGCGTATGGGAGGGTCTCGCTGGCATAGGCAGGACCCCCAAACAAGGACTCCAGGAGTTGGAGGGGCAGCCAGAGCCCCCCGGCTGGGCAGCACTCAGTGCCTGCCTCTCCCAGGGATGGGGTTACAAAGTTTGTTAAAGATAGTCTTAGTATGCCTGGCAGTTTTTCTCTGTGTTTTAGTTTGTGTTGATCCTGCCTTCTTAATTTGTGTTAATTGCGCTTTCTTATGTTAATAAAGAAGGAGGAGATGTGGGAGTGTGGCCATGGGGGTCGACAAGCCCCATGGTTGGTGATCACATCCGACTCTTAAAGATGAGGCCATGAGGAAAGTAAAGCCTTGAGAGGGAACAAAGAAGGGTGATTCAGGAGACACCTTAAGCAGGGACATGAAGAACAGGAACAGGGACAGGCTAACAGAGCAGGGAGAAACAAAAAACAGCATATGGGAGGGTCCCACTGGCATAGGCAGGACCCACAAACAAGGACTCCAGGAGTTGGAGGGGCAGCCAGAGCCCCCCAGCTGGGAAGCACTCAGTGCCTGCCACTCCCAGGGATGGGGTTGCAAAGTTTGTTAAAGATAGTCTTAGTATGCCTGGCAGTTTTTCTCTGTGTTTTAGTTTGTTTTTATCCTGCCTTCTTAATTTGTGTTAATTGTGCTTTCTTATGTTAATAAAGAAGGGGAAGATGTGGGAGTGTGGCCATGGGGGTCGACAAGCCCCATGGTTGGTGATAACATCGGACTCTTAAGGATGAGACCATCAGGAAAGGAAAGCCTTGAGAGGGAACAAAGAAGGGTGATTCAGGAGACACCTTAAACAGGGACATGAAGAACAGGAACAGGGATAGTCTAACAGAACAGGGACAAACACAAAAAAGGAAAGAATAGGGACATGCTATCAGAACAGGGACAAACAAAAAACAGCGTATGGGAGGGTCTCGCTGGCATAGGCAGGACCCACAAACAAGGACTCCAGGAGTTGGAGGGGCAGCCAGAGCCCCCCGGCTGGGCAGCACTCAGTGCCTGCCACTCCCCGCGATGGGGTTGCAAAGTTTGTTAAAGATGGAATTAGTATGCCTGGCAGTTTTTCTCTGTATTTTAGTTTGTGTTAATAGTGCTTTCTTAATTTGTGTTACTCTTGCTTTCTTAATTTCTGTTAATCGCGCCTTCTTAATTTGTGTTAAACCTGCTTTCTTAATTTGTGTTAATCGAGCTCTTTTATGTTAATAAAGAAGGGGGAGATGTGGGAGCATGGCCATGGGGGTCGACAAGTCCCATGGTTGGTGATAACATCCAACTCTTAAATATGAGACCATCAGGAATTTAAAGAGTTGAGAGGGAACAAAGAAGGGTGATTCAGGTGACACCTTCTTCTCTGGGGTGGCTAGTTCTCCAGCCATTAATGCATGGAAGTGGCTGGGTGTTTGCTGTTGCCGGGCAAAGTTGTTGACCAATGACTAGTTAGTAGAAAGGTACTGCTGTGAGGCGGAAGTTATAGGAAGGGAGCCTTTCCTGAATAAGGGCTAGAATGAAGTTGTGCCCTCACTCTGAGAGATGAAGTTATGCCCTCAGTAAGAGAGAGTTCAAGTTATGTCATCAGTAAAGAGGTAGCAGTTACAGATCCTGAAAGAACCCCGTTGTCCGTGCGGTCTTTACGCCACAAATCGCCCCCCAACAGGGACAAGAAAACGAACAGGGACGAGAAGAAAACAAACAGGGACATGAAGAACAGGAACAGGGACAGGCTAACAGAACAGGGACAAAAACAAAAAAGGAATGAATAGGGACAGGCAAACGGAACAGATAAAAGAATAAAAAAGGAATGAATAGGTACAGGCTAAAAGAACAGGGACGAACAAAAAGAGCTTATGGGAGGGTCACGCTGGCTTACGCAGGACCCACAAAAAAGGACTCCAGGAGTTGGAGGGGCAGCCAGAGCCCCCCGGTTGGGCAGCACTCAGTGCCTGCCTATCCCAGGGATGGGGTTGCAAAGTTTGTTAAAGATAGTCTTAGTATGCCTGGCAGTTTTTCTCTGTGTTTTAGTTTGTGTTGAGTGCTTTCTTAATTTGTGTTTCTCTTGCTTTCTTAATTTCTGTTAATCGCGCCTTCTTAATTTGTGTTAAACCTGCTTTCTTAATTTTTGTTAATCGAGCTCTTTTATGTTAATAAAGAAGGGGGAGATGTGGGAGCATGGCCATGGGGGTCGACAAGTCCCATGGTTGGTGATAACATCCAACTCTTAAAGATGAGACCATGAGGAAAGTAAAGCCTTGAGAGGGAATAAAGAAGGGTGATTCAGGAGACACCTTAAGCAGGGACATGAAGAACAGGAACAGGGATAGTCTAACAGAACAGGGACGAAAACAAAAAGGTAATGAATAGGGACAGGCTATCAGAACAGGGACAAACAAAAAACAGCCTATGGGAGGGTCTCGCTGGCATAGGCAGGACCCACAAACAAGGACTCCAGGAGTTGGAGGGGCAGCCAGAGCCCCCCGGCTGGGCAGCACTCAGTGCCTGCCTCTCCCAGGGATGGTTTTACAAAGATTGTTAAAGATAGACTTAGTATGCCTGGCAGTTTTTCTCTGTGTTTTAGTTTGTGTTGATCCTGCCTTCTTAATTTGTGTTAATTGCGCTTTCTTATGTTAATAAAGAAGGGGAAGATGTGGGAGTGTGGCCATGGGGGTCGACAAGCCCCATGGTTGGTGATCACATCGGACTCTTAAAGATGAGACCATGAGGAAAGTAAAGCCTTGAGAGGGAAAAAAGAAGGGTGATTCAGGAGACACCTTAACCAGGGACATGAAGAACAGGAACAGGGATAGTCTAACAGAACAGGGACAAAAACAAAAAAGGAATTAATAGGGACAGGCTATCAGAACAGGGACAAACAAAAAACAGCGTATGGGAGGGTCTCGCTGGCATAGGCAGGACCCACAAACAAGGACTCCAGGAGTTGGAGGGGCAGCCAGAGCCCCCCAGCTGGGCAGCACTCAGTGCCTGCCTCTCCCAGGGATGGGGTTACAAAGTTTGTTAAAGATGGAATTAGTATGCCTGGCAGTTTTTCTCTGTATTTTAGTTTGTGTTAATAGTGCTTTCTTAATTTGTGTTACTCTTGCTTTCTTAATTTCTGTTAATCGCGCCTTCTTAATTTGTGTTAAACCTGCTTTCTTAATTTGTGTTAATCGAGCTCTTTTAGGTTAATAAAGAAGGGGGAGATGTGGGAGCCTGGCCATGGGGGTCGACAAGTCCCATGGTTGGTGATAATATCCGACTCTTAAAGATGAGGCCATGAGGAAAGTAAAGCCTTGAGAGGGAACAAAGAAGGGTGATTCAGGAGACACCTTAAACAGGGACATGAAGAACAGGAACAGGGACAGGCTAACAGAGCAGGGAGAAACAAAAAACAGCATATGGGAGGGTCCCACTGGCATAGGCAGGACCCACAAACAAGGACTCCAGGAGTTGGAGGGGCAGCCAGAGCCCCCCGGCTGGGCAGCACTCAGTGCCTGCCTCTCCCAGGGATGGTTTTACAAAGGTTGTTAAAGATAGACTTAGTATGCCTGGCAGTTTTTCTCTGTGTTTTAGTTTGTGTTGATCCTGCCTTCTTAATTTGTGTTAATCGCGCTTTCTTATGTTAATAAAGAAGAAGGAGATGTGGGAGTGTGGCCATGGGGGTCGACAAGCCCCATGGTTGGTGATAACATAGGACTCTTAAGGGTGAGACCATCAGGAATTTAAAGAGTTGAGAGGGAACAAAGAAGGGTGATTCAGGTGACACCTTCTTGTCTGGGGTGGCTAGTTCTCCAGCCATTAATGCATGGAAGTGGCTGGGTGTTTGCTGTTGCCGGGCAAAGTTGTTGACCAATGACTAGTTAGTGGAAAGGTACTGCTGTGAGGCGGAAGTTATAGGAAGGGAGCCTTTCCTGAATAAGGGATAGAATGAAGTTGTGCCCTCACTCTGAGAGATGAAGTTATGCCCTCAGTAAGAGAGAGTTCAAGTTATGTCATCAATAAAGAGGTAGCAGTTACAGATCCTGAAAGAACCCCGTTGTCCGTGCGGTCTTTACGCCACAAATCGCCCCCCAACAGGGACAAGAAAATGAACAGGGACGAGAAGAAAACAAACAGGGACATGAAGAACAGGAACAGGGACAGGCTAACAGAACAGGGACAAAAACAAAAAAGGAATGAATAGGGACAGGCAAACGGAACAGGAAAAAGAAAAAAAAAGGAATGAATAGGTACAGGCTAACAGAACAGGGACGAACAAAAAGAGCTTATGGGAGGGTCACGCTGGCTTACGCAGGACCCACAAACAAGGACTCCAGGAGGTGGAGGGGCAGCCAGAGCCCCCCGGCTGGGCAGCACTCAGTGCCTGCCTCTCCCAGGGATGGGGTTGCAAAGTTTGTTAAAGATAGTCTTAGTATGCCTGGCAGTTTTTCTCTGTGTTTTAGTTTGTGTTGATCCTGCCTTCTTAATTTGTGTTAATTGCGCTTTCTTATGTTAATAAAGAAGGAGGAGATGTGGGAGTGTGGCCATGGGGGTGGACAAGCCCCATGGTTGGTGATCACATCCGACTCTTAAAGATGAGACCATGAGGAAAGTAAAGCCTTGAGAGGGAACAAGGAAGGGTGATTCAGGAGACACCTTAAACAGGGACATGAAGAACAGGAACAGGGACAGGCTAACAGAGCAGGGAGAAACAAAAAACAGCATATGGGAGGGTCCCACTGGCATATGCTGGACCCACAAACAAGGACTCCAGGAGTTGGAGGGGCAGCCAGAGCCCCCCGGCTGGGCAGCACTCAGTGCCTGCCTCTCCCAGGGATGGGGTTACAAAGTTTGTTAAAGATGGAATTAGTATGCCTGGCACTTTTTCTCTGTATTTTAATTTGTGTTGAGTGCTTTCTTAATTTGTGTTTCTCTTGCTTTCTTAATTTCTGTTAATCGCGCCTTCTTAATTTGTGTTAAACCTGCTTTCTTAATTTGTGTTAATCGAGCTCTTTTATGTTAATAAAGAAGGGGGAGATGTGGGAGCATGGCCATGGGGGTCGACAAGTCCCATGGTTGGTGATAACATCCAACTCTTAAAGATGAGACCATGAGGAAAGTAAAGCCTTGAGAGGGAATAAAGAAGGGTGATTCAGGAGACACCTTAAGCAGGGACATGAAGAACAGGAACAGGGATAGTCTAACAGAACAGGGACGAAAACAAAAAGGTAATGAATAGGGACAGGCTATCAGAACAGGGACAAACAAAAAACAGCCTATGGGAGAGTCTCGCTGGCATAGGCAGGACCCACAAACAAGGACTCCAGGAGTTGGAGGGGCAGCCAGAGCCCCCCGGCTGGGCAGCACTCAGTGCCTGCCTCTCCCAGGGATGGTTTTACAAAGATTGTTAAAGATAGACTTAGTATGCCTGGCAGTTTTTCTCTGTGTTTTAGTTTGTGTTGATCCTGCCTTCTTAATTTGTGTTAATTGCGCTTTCTTATGTTAATAAAGAAGGGGAAGATGTGGGAGTGTGGCCATGGGGGTCGACAAGCCCCATGGTTGGTGATCACATCCGACTCTTAAAGATGAGACCATGAGGAAAGTAAAGCCTTGAGAGGGAACAAAGAAGGGTGATTCAGGAGACACCTTAAACAGGGACATGAAGAACAGGAACAGGGATAGTCTAACAGAACAGGGACAAAAACAAAAAAGGAATTAATAGGGACAGGCTATCAGAACAGGGACAAACAAAAAACAGCGTATGGGAGGGTCTCGCTGGCATAGGCAGGACCCACAAACAAGGACTCCAGGAGTTGGAGGGGCAGCCAGAGCCCCCCAGCTGGGCAGCACTCAGTGCCTGCCTCTCCCAGGGATGGGGTTACAAAGTTTGTTAAAGATGGAATTAGTATGCCTGGCAGTTTTTCTCTGTATTTTAGTTTGTGTTAATAGTGCTTTCTTAATTTGTGTTACTCTTGCTTTCTTAATTTCTGTTAATCGCGCCTTCTTAATTTGTGTTAAACCTGCTTTCTTAATTTGTGTTAATCGAGCTCTTTTAGGTTAATAAAGAAGGGGGAGATGTGGGAGCCTGGCCATGGGGGTCGACAAGTCCCATGGTTGGTGATAACATCCGACTCTTAAAGATGAGGCCATGAGGAAAGTAAAGCCTTGAGAGGGAACAAAGAAGGGTGATTCAGGAGACACCTTAAACAGGGACATGAAGAACAGGAACAGGGACAGGCTAACAGAGCAGGGAGAAACAAAAAACAGCATATGGGAGGGTCCCACTGGCATAGGCAGGACCCACAAACAAGGACTCCAGGAGTTGGAGGGGCAGCCAGAGCCCCCCGGCTGGGCAGCACTCAGTGCCTGCCTCTCCCAGGGATGGTTTTACAAAGGTTGTTAAAGATAGACTTAGTATGCCTGGCAGTTTTTCTCTGTGTTTTAGTTTGTGTTGATCCTGCCTTCTTAATTTGTGTTAATCGCGCTTTCTTATGTTAATAAAGAAGAAGGAGATGTGGGAGTGTGGCCATGGGGGTCGACAAGCCCCATGGTTGGTGATAACATAGGACTCTTAAGGGTGAGACCATCAGGAATTTAAAGAGTTGAGAGGGAACAAAGAAGGGTGATTCAGGTGACACCTTCTTGTCTGGGGTGGCTAGTTCTCCAGCCATTAATGCATGGAAGTGGCTGGGTGTTTGCTGTTGCCGGGCAAAGTTGTTGACCAATGACTAGTTAGTGGAAAGGTACTGCTGTGAGGCGGAAGTTATAGGAAGGGAGCCTTTCCTGAATAAGGGATAGAATGAAGTTGTGCCCTCACTCTGAGAGATGAAGTTATGCCCTCAGTAAGAGAGAGTTCAAGTTATGTCATCAATAAAGAGGTAGCAGTTACAGATCCTGAAAGAACCCCGTTGTCCGTGCGGTCTTTACGCCACAAATCGCCCCCCAACAGGGACAAGAAAATGAACAGGGACGAGAAGAAAACAAACAGGGACATGAAGAACAGGAACAGGGACAGGCTAACAGAACAGGGACAAAAACAAAAAAGGAATGAATAGGGACAGGCAAACGGAACAGGAAAAAGAAAAAAAAAGGAATGAATAGGTACAGGCTAACAGAACAGGGACGAACAAAAAGAGCTTATGGGAGGGTCACGCTGGCTTACGCAGGACCCACAAACAAGGACTCCAGGAGGTGGAGGGGCAGCCAGAGCCCCCCGGCTGGGCAGCACTCAGTGCCTGCCTCTCCCAGGGATGGGGTTGCAAAGTTTGTTAAAGATAGTCTTAGTATGCCTGGCAGTTTTTCTCTGTGTTTTAGTTTGTGTTGATCCTGCCTTCTTAATTTGTGTTAATCGAGCTCTCTTATGTTAATAAAGAAGGAGGAGATGTGGGAGTGTGGCCATGAGGGTCGACAAGCCCCATGGTTGGTGATCACATCCGACTCTTAAAGATGAGGCCATCAGGAAAGTAAAGCCTTGAGAGGGAACAAAGAAGGGTGATTCAGGAGACACCTTAAACAGGGACATGAAGAACAGGAACAGGGACAGGCTAAGGGAGCAGGGAGAAACAAAAAACAGCATATGGGAGGGTCCCACTGGCATAGGCAGGACCCACAAACAAGGACTCCAGGAGTTGGAGGGGCAGCCAGAGCCCCCCAGCTGGGAAGCACTCAGTGCCTGCCTCTCCCAGGGATGGGGTTACAAAGTTTGTTAAAGATGGAATTAGTATGCCTGGCACTTTTTCTCTGTATTTTAATTTGTGTTAAGAGTGCTTTCTTAATTTGTGTTTCTCTTGCTTTCTTAATTTCTGTTAATCGCGCCTTCTTAATTTGTGTTAAACCTGCTTTCTTAATTTGTGTTAATCGAGCTCTTCTATGTTAATAAAGAAGGGGGAGATGTGGGAGCCTGGCCATGGGGGTCGACAAGTCCCATGGTTGGTGATAACATCCGACTCTTAAAGATGAGGCCATCAGGAAAGTAAAGCCTTGAGAGGGAACAAAGAAGGGTGATTCAGGAGAAACCTTAAACAGGGACATGAAGAACAGGAACAGGGACAGGCTAACAGAGCAGGGAGAAACAAAAAAGAGCATATGGGAGGGTCCCACTGGCATATGCTGGACCCACAAACAAGGACTCCAGGAGTTGGAGGGGCAGCCAGAGCCCCCCGGCTGGGCAGTACTCAGTGCCTGCCTCTCCCAGGGATGGTTTTACAAAGGTTGTTAAAGATAGAATTAGTATGCCTGGCAGTTTTTCTCTGTGTTTTTGTTTGTGTTGATCCTGCCTTCTAAATTTGTGTTAATTGCGCTTTCTTATGTTAATAAAGAAGGGGAAGATGTGGGAGTGTGGCCATGGGGGTCGACAAGCCCCATGGTTGGTGATCACATCCGACTCTTAAGGATGAGACCATCAGGAAAGGAAAGCCTTGAGAGGGAACAAAGAAGGGTGATTCAGGAGACACCTTAACCAGGGACATGAAGAACAGGAACAGGGATAGTCTAACAGAACAGGGAGGAAAACAAAAAAGGAATGAATAGGGACAGGCTATCAGAACAGGGACAAACAAAAAACAGCGTATGGGAGGGTCTCGCTGGCATAGGCAGGACCCACAAACAAGGACTCCAGGAGTTGGAGGGGCAGCCAGAGCCCCCCAGCTGGGCAGCACTCAGTGCCTGCCTTTCCCAGGGATGGGGTTACAAAGTTTGTTAAAGATGGAATTAGTATGCCTGGCAGTTTTTCTCTGTTTTTTAGTTTGTGTTGATCCTGCCTTCTTAATTTGTGTTAATCGCGCTTTCTTATGTTAATAAAGAAGGGGAAGATGTGGGAGTGTGGCCATGGGGGTCGACAAGCCCCATGGTTGGTGATAACATCCGACTCTTAAGGATGAGACCATCAGGAAAGGAAAGCCTTGAGAGGGAACAAAGAAGGGTGATTCAGGAGACACCTTAACCAGGGACATGAAGAACAGGAACAGGGATAGTCTAACAGAACAGGGAGGAAAACAAAAAAGGAATGAATAGGGACAGGCTATCAGAACAGGGACAAACAAAAAACAGCATATGGGAGGGTCTCGCTGGCATAGGCAGGACCCACAAACAAGGATTCCAGGAGTTGGAGGGGCAGCCAGAGCCCCCCAGCTGGGCAGCACTCAGTGCCTGCCTCTCCCAGGGATGGGGTTACAAAGTTTGTTAAAGATGGAATTAGTATGCCTGGCAGTTTTTCTCTGTATTTTAGTTTGTGTTAATAGTGCTTTCTTAATTTGTGTTACTCTTGCTTCCTTAATTTCTGTTAATCGCGCCTTCATAATTTGTGTTAAACCTGCTTTCTTAATTTGTGTTAATCGAGCTCTTTTATGTTAATAAAGAAGGGGGAGATGTGGGAGCATGGCCATGGGGGTCCACAAGTCCCATGGTTGGTGATAACATCCAACTCTTGAAGATGAGGCCATCAGGAAAGTAAAGAGTTGAGAGGGAACAAAGAAGGGTGATTCAGGAGACACCTTAAACAGGGACATGAAGAACAGGAACAGGGACAGGCTAACAGAACAGGGACAAAAACAAAGAAGGAATGAATAGGGACAGGCTAACAGAACAGGGACAAACAAAAAGAGCTTATGGGAGGGTCACGCTGGCTTACGCAGGACCCCCAAACAAGGACTCCAGGAGTTGGAGGGGCAGCCAGAGCCCCCCGGCTGGGCAGCACTCAGTGCCTGCCTCTCCCAGGGATGGTTTTACAAAGATTGTTAAAGACAGACTTAGTATGCCTGGCAGTTTTTCTCTGTGTTTTAGTTTGTGTTGATCCTGCCTTCTTAATTTGTGTTAATCGCGCTTTCTTATGTTAATAAAGAAGAAGGAGATGTGGGAGTGTGGCCATGGGGGTCGACAAGCCCCATGGTTGGTGATCACATCCGACTCTTAAAGATGAGGCCATGAGGAAAGTAAAGCCTTGAGAGGGAACAAAGAAGGGTGATTCAGGAGACACCTTAAACAGGGACATGAAGAACAGGAACAGGGACAGGCTAACGGAGCAGGGAGAAACAAAAAACAGCATATGGGAGGGTCCCACTGGCATAGGCAGGACCCACAAACAAGGACTCCAGGAGTTGGAGGGGCAGCCAAGACCGCCCGGCTGGGCAGCAGTCAGTGCCTGCCTCTCCCAGGGATGGTTTTACAAAGATTGTTAAAGATAGACTTAGTATGCCTGGCAGTTTTTCTCTGTGTTTTAGTTTGTGTTGATCCTGCCTTCTTAATTTGTGTTAATTGCGCTTTCTTATGTTAATAAAGAAGGGGAAGATGTGGGAGTGTGGCCATGGGGGTCGACAAGCCCCATGGTTGGTGATCACATCCGACTCTTAAAGATGAGACCATGAGGAAAGTAAAGCCTTGAGAGGGAACAAAGAAGGGTGATTCAGGAGACACCTTAAACAGGGACATGAAGAACAGGAACAGGGATAGTCTAACAGAACAGGGACAAAAACAAAAAAGGAATTAATAGGGACAGGCTATCAGAACAGGGACAAACAAAAAACAGCGTATGGGAGGGTCTCGCTGGCATAGGCAGGACCCACAAACAAGGACTCCAGGAGTTGGAGGGGCAGCCAGAGCCCCCCAGCTGGGCAGCACTCAGTGCCTGCCTCTCCCAGGGATGGGGTTACAAAGTTTGTTAAAGATGGAATTAGTATGCCTGGCAGTTTTTCTCTGTATTTTAGTTTGTGTTAATAGTGCTTTCTTAATTTGTGTTACTCTTGCTTTCTTAATTTCTGTTAATCGCGCCTTCTTAATTTGTGTTAAACCTGCTTTCTTAATTTGTGTTAATCGAGCTCTTTTAGGTTAATAAAGAAGGGGGAGATGTGGGAGCCTGGCCATGGGGGTCGACAAGTCCCATGGTTGGTGATAACATCCGACTCTTAAAGATGAGGCCATGAGGAAAGTAAAGCCTTGAGAGGGAACAAAGAAGGGTGATTCAGGAGACACCTTAAACAGGGACATGAAGAACAGGAACAGGGACAGGCTAACAGAGCAGGGAGAAACAAAAAACAGCATATGGGAGGGTCCCACTGGCATAGGCAGGACCCACAAACAAGGACTCCAGGAGTTGGAGGGGCAGCCAGAGCCCCCCGGCTGGGCAGCACTCAGTGCCTGCCTCTCCCAGGGATGGTTTTACAAAGGTTGTTAAAGATAGACTTAGTATGCCTGGCAGTTTTTCTCTGTGTTTTAGTTTGTGTTGATCCTGCCTTCTTAATTTGTGTTAATCGCGCTTTCTTATGTTAATAAAGAAGAAGGAGATGTGGGAGTGTGGCCATGGGGGTCGACAAGCCCCATGGTTGGTGATAACATAGGACTCTTAAGGGTGAGACCATCAGGAATTTAAAGAGTTGAGAGGGAACAAAGAAGGGTGATTCAGGTGACACCTTCTTGTCTGGGGTGGCTAGTTCTCCAGCCATTAATGCATGGAAGTGGCTGGGTGTTTGCTGTTGCCGGGCAAAGTTGTTGACCAATGACTAGTTAGTGGAAAGGTACTGCTGTGAGGCGGAAGTTATAGGAAGGGAGCCTTTCCTGAATAAGGGATAGAATGAAGTTGTGCCCTCACTCTGAGAGATGAAGTTATGCCCTCAGTAAGAGAGAGTTCAAGTTATGTCATCAATAAAGAGGTAGCAGTTACAGATCCTGAAAGAACCCCGTTGTCCGTGCGGTCTTTACGCCACAAATCGCCCCCCAACAGGGACAAGAAAATGAACAGGGACGAGAAGAAAACAAACAGGGACATGAAGAACAGGAACAGGGACAGGCTAACAGAACAGGGACAAAAACAAAAAAGGAATGAATAGGGACAGGCAAACGGAACAGGAAAAAGAAAAAAAAAGGAATGAATAGGTACAGGCTAACAGAACAGGGACGAACAAAAAGAGCTTATGGGAGGGTCACGCTGGCTTACGCAGGACCCACAAACAAGGACTCCAGGAGGTGGAGGGGCAGCCAGAGCCCCCCGGCTGGGCAGCACTCAGTGCCTGCCTCTCCCAGGGATGGGGTTGCAAAGTTTGTTAAAGATAGTCTTAGTATGCCTGGCAGTTTTTCTCTGTGTTTTAGTTTGTGTTGATCCTGCCTTCTTAATTTGTGTTAATTGCGCTTTCTTATGTTAATAAAGAAGGAGGAGATGTGGGAGTGTGGCCATGAGGGTCGACAAGCCCCATGGTTGGTGATCACATCCGACTCTTAAAGATGAGGCCATCAGGAAAGGAAAGCCTTGAGAGGGAACAAAGAAGGGTGATTCAGGAGACACCTTAAACAGGGACATGAAGAACAGGAACAGGGACAGGCTAAGGGAGCAGGGAGAAACAAAAAACAGCATATGGGAGGGTCCCACTGGCATAGGCAGGACCCACAAACAAGGACTCCAGGAGTTGGAGGGGCAGCCAGAGCCCCCCAGCTGGGCAGCACTCAGTGCCTGCCTCTCCCAGGGATGGGGTTACAAAGTTTGTTAAAGATGGAATTAGTATGCCTGGCACTTTTTCCTCTGTATTTTAATTTGTGTTAAGAGTGCTTTCTTAATTTGTGTTTCTCTTGCTTTCTTAATTTCTGTTAATCGCGCCTTCTTAATTTGTGTTAAACCTGCTTTCTTAATTTGTGTTAATCGAGCTCTTCTATGTTAATAAAGAAGGGGGAGATGTGGGAGCCTGGCCATGGGGGTCGACAAGTCCCATGGTTGGTGATAACATCCGACTCTTAAAGATGAGGCCATCAGGCAAGTAAAGCCTTGAGAGGGAACAAAGAAGGGTGATTCAGGAGACACCTTAACCAGGGACATGAAGAACTGGAACAGGGATAGTCTAACAGAACAGGGAGGAAAACAAAAAAGGAATGAATAGGGACAGGCTATCAGAACAGGGACAAACAAAAAACAGCGTATGGGAGGGTCTCGCTGGCATAGGCAGGACCCACAAACAAGGACTCCAGGAGTTGGAGGGGCAGCCAGAGCCCCCCAGCTGGGCAGCACTCAGTGCCTGCCTCTCCCAGGGATGGGGTTACAAAGTTTGTTAAAGATGGAATTAGTATGCCTGGCAGTTTTTCTCTGTTTTTTAGTTTGTGTTGATCCTGCCTTCTTAATTTGTGTTAATCGCGCTTTCTTATGTTAATGAAGAAGGGGAAGATGTGGGAGTGTGGCCATGGGGGTCGACAAGCCCCATGGTTGGTGATCACATCCGACTCTTAAGGATGAGACCATCAGGAAAGGAAAGCCTTGAGAGGGAACAAAGAAGGGTGATTCAGGAGACACCTTAACCAGGGACATGAAGAACAGGAACAGGGATAGTCTAACAGAACAGGGAGGAAAACAAAAAAGGAATGTATAGGGACAGGCTATCAGAACAGGGACAAACAAAAAACAGCGTATGGGAGGGTCTCGCCGGCATAGGCAGGACCCACAAACAAGGACTCCAGGAGTTGGAGGGGCAGCCAGGGCCCCCCAGCTGGGCAGCACTCAGTGCCTGCCTCTCCCAGGGATGGGGTTACAAAGTTTGTTAAAGATGGAATTAGTATGCCTGGCAGTTTTTCTCTGTTTTTTAGTTTGTGTTGATCCTGCCTTCTTAATTTGTGTTAATCGCGCTTTTTTATGTTAATAAAGAAGGGGAAGATGTGGGAGTGTGGCCATGGGGGTCGACAAGCCCCATGGTTGGTGATCACATCCGACTCTTAAGGATGAGACCATCAGGAAAGGAAAGCCTTGAGAGGGAACAAAGAAGGGTGATTCAGGAGACACCTTAAACAGGGACATGAAGAACAGGAACAGGGATAGTCTAACAGAACAGGGACAAATACAAAAAAGGAATGAATAGGGACATGCTATCAGAACAGGGACAAACAAAAAACAGCGTATGGGAGGGTCTCGCTGGCATAGGCAGGACCCACAAACAAGGACTCCAGGAGTTGGAGGGGCAGCCAGGGCCCCCCAGCTGGGCAGCACTCAGTGCCTGCCTCTCCCAGGGATGGGGTTACAAAGTTTGTTAAAGATGGAATTAGTATGCCTGGCAGTTTTTCTCTGTTTTTTAGTTTGTGTTGATCCTGCCTTCTTAATTTGTGTTAATCGCGCTTTTTTATGTTAATAAAGAAGGGGAAGATGTGGGAGTGTGGCCATGGGGGTCGACAAGCCCCATGGTTGGTGATCACATCCGACTCTTAAAGATGAGGCCATGAGGAAAGTAAAGCCTTGACAGGGAACAAAGAAGGGTGATTCAGGAGACACCTTAAACAGGGACATGAAGAACAGGAACAGGGACAGGCTAACGGAGCAGGGAGAAACAAAAAACAGCATATGGGAGGGTCCCACTGGCATAGGCAGGACCCACAAACAAGGACTCCAGGAGTTGGAGGGGCAGCCAGAGCCCCCCAGCTGGGCAGCACTCAGTGCCTGCCTCTCCCAGGGATGGGGTTACAAAGTTTGTTAAAGATGGAATTAGTATGCCTGGCAGTTTTTCTCTGTATTTTAGTTTGTGTTAATAGTGCTTTCTTAATTTGTGTTACTCTTGCTTTCTTAATTTCTGTTAATCGCGCCTTCTTAATTTGTGATAAACCTGCTTTCTTAATTTGTGTTAATCGAGCTCTTTTAGGTTAATAAAGAAGGGGGAGATGTGGGAGCCTGGCCATGGGGGTCGACAAGTCCCATGGTTGGTGATAACATCGGACTCTTAAAGATGAGGCCATCAGGAAAGTAAAGCCTTGAGAGGGAACAAAGAAGGGTGATTCAGGAGACACCTTAAACAGGGACATTAAGAACAGGAACAGGGGCAGGCTAACAGAGCAGGGAGAAACAAAAAACAGCATATGGGAGGGTCCCGCTGGCATATGCTGGACCCACAAACAAGGACTCCAGGAGTTGGAGGGGCAGCCAGAGCCCCCCGGCTGGGCAGCACTCAGTGCCTGCCTCTCCCAGGGATGGTTTTACAAAGATTGTTAAAGATAGACTTAGTATGCCTGGCAGTTTTTCTCTGTGTTTTAGTTTGTGTTGATCCTGCCTTCTTAATTTGTGTTAATTGCGCTTTCTTATGTTAATAAAGAAGGGGAAGATGTGGGAGTGTGGCCATGGGGGTCGACAAGCCCCATGGTTGGTGATAACATCGGACTCTTAAGGATGAGACCATCAGGAATTTAAAGAGTTGAGAGGGAACAAAGAAGGGTGATTCAGGTGACACCTTCTTGTCTGGGGTGGCTAGTTCTCCAGCCATTAATGCATGGAAGTGGCTGGGTGTTTGCTGTTGCCGGGCAAAGTTGTTGACCAATGACTAGTTAGTGGAAAGGTACTGCTGTGAGGCGGAAGTTACAGGAAGGGAGCCTTTCCTGAATAAGGGATAGAATGAAGTTGTGCCCTCACTCTGAGAGATGAAGTTATGCCCTCAGTAAGAGAGAGTTCAAGTTATGTCATCAGTAAAGAGGTAGCAGTTACAGATCCTGAAAGAACCCCGTTGTCCGTGCGGTCTTTACGCCACAAATCGCCCCCCAACAGGGACAAGAAAACGAACAGGGACGAGAAGAAAACAAACAGGGACATGAAGAACAGGAACAGGGACAGGCTAACAGAACAGGGACAAAAACAAAAAAGGAATGAATATGGAAAGGCAAATGGAACAGGAAAAAGAAAAAAAAAGGAATGAATAGGTACAGGCTAACAGAACAGGGACGAACAAAAAGAGCTTATGGGAGGATCACGCTGGCTTACGCAGGACCCACAAACAAGGACTCCAGGAGGTGGAGGGGCAGCCAGAGCCCCCCGGCTGGGCAGCACTCAGTGCCTGCCTCTCCCAGGGATGGGGTTGCAAAGTTTGTTAAAGATAGTCTTAGTATGCCTGGCAGTTTTTCTCTGTGTTTTAGTTTGTGTTGATCCTGCCTTCTTAATTTGTGTTAATTGTGCTTTCTTATGTTAATAAAGAAGGAGGAGATGTGGGAGTGTGGCCATGGGGGTCAACAAGCCCCATGGTTGGTGATCACATCCGACTCTTAAAGATGAATCCATCAGGAAAGTAAAGCCTTGAGAGGGAACAAAGAAGGGTGATTCAGGAGACACCTTAAGCAGGGACATGAAGAACAGGAACAGGGACAGGCTAACAGAACAGGGACAAAAAAAAAAGGAATGAATAGGGACATGCTATCAGAACAGGGACAAACAAAAAACAGCGTATGGGAGGGTCTCGCTGGCATTAGGCAGGACCCACAAACAAGGACTCCAGGAGTTGGAGGGGCAGCCAGAGCCCCCCAGCTGGGCAGCACTCAGTGCCTGCCTCTCCCAGGGATGGGGTTACAAAGTTTGTTAAAGATGGAATTAGTATGCCTGGCAGTTTTTCTCTGTATTTTAGTTTGTGTTAATAGTGCTTTCTTAATTTGTGTTACTCTTGCTTTCTTAATTTCTGTTAATCGCGCCTTCATAATTTGTGTTAAACCTGCTTTCTTAATTTGTGTTAATCGAGCTCTTTTATGTTAATAAAGAAGGGGGACTTGTAGGAGTGTGGCCATGGGGGTCGACAAGTCCCATGGTTGGTGATAACATCCGACTCTTAAAGATGAGGCCATCAGGAAAGTAAAGAGTTGAGAGGGAACAAAGAAGGGTGATTCAGGAGACACCTTAAACAGGGACATGAAGAACAGGAACAGGGACAGGCTAACAGAGCAGGGAGAAACAAAAAACAGCATATGGGAGGGTCCCACTGGCATATGCTGGACCCACAAAGAAGGACTCCAGGAGTTGGAGGGGCAGCCAGAGCCCCCCGGCTGGGCAGCACTCAGTGCCTGCCTCTCCCAGGGACGGTTTTACAAAGATTGTTAAAGATAGACTTAGTATGCCTGGCAGTTTTTCTCTGTGTTTTAGTTTGTGTTGATCCTGCCTTCTTAATATGTGTTAATCGCGCTTTCTTAAGTTAATAAAGAAGGGGGAGATGTGGGAGTGTGGCCATGGGGGTCGACAAGCCCCATGGTTGGTGATAACATCAGACTCTTAATGATGAGACCATCAGGAAAGTAAAGCCTTGAGAGGGAACAAAGAAGGGTGATTCAGGAGACACCTTAAACAGGGACATGAAGAACAGGAACAGGGATAGTCTAACAGAACAGGGACAAAAACAAAAAAGTAATGAATAGGGACAGGCTATCAGAACAGGGACAAACAAAAAACAGCGTATGGGAGGGTCTCGCTGGCATAGGCAGGACCCCCAAACAAGGACTCCAGGAGTTGGAGGGGCAGCCAGAGCCCCCCTGCTGGGCAGCACTCAGTGCCTGCCTCTCCCAGGGATGGGGTTACAAAGTTTGTAAAAGATGGAATTAGTATGCCTGGCAGTTTTTCTCTGTGTTTTAGTTTGTGTTGATCATGCCTTCTTAATTTGTGTTAATCGCGCTTTCTTAAGTTAATGAAGAAGGGGAAGATGTGGGAGTGTGGCCATGGGGGTCGGCAAGCCCCATGGTTGGTGATAACATCCGACTCTTAAGGATGAGACCATCAGGAATTTAAAGAGCTGAGAGGGAACAAAGAAGGGTGATTCAGGTGACACCTTCTTGTCTGGGGTGGCTAGTTCTCCAGCCATTAATGCATGGAAGTGGCTGGGTGTTTGCTGTTGCCGGGCAAAGTTGTTGACCAATGACTAGTTAGTGGAAAGGTACTGCTGTGAGGCGGAAATTATAGGAAGGGAGCCTTTCCTGAATAAGGGATAGAATGAAGTTGTGCCCTCACTCTGAGAGATGAAGTTATGCCCTCAGTAAGAGAGAGTTCAAGTTATGTCATCAATAAAGAGGTAGCAGTTACAGATCCTGAAAGAACCCCGTTGTCCGTGCGGTCTTTACGCCACAAATCGCCCCCCAACAGGGACATGAAAACGAACAGGGACGAGAAGAAAACAAACAGGGACATGAAGAACATGAACAGGGACAGGCTAACAGAACAGGGACAAAAACAAAAAAGGAATGAATAGGGACAGGCAAAGGGAACAGGGAAAAAAAAAAAAAAAGGAATGAATAGGTACAGGCTAACAGAACAGGGACGAACAAAAAGAGCTTATGGGAGGGTCACGCTGGCTTACGCAGGACCCACAAACAAGGACTCCAGGAGTTGGAGGGGCAGCCAGAGCCCCCCGGCTGGGCAGCACTCAGTGCCTGCCTCTCCCAGGGATGGGGTTGCAAAGTTTGTTAAAGATAGTCTTAGTATGCCTGGCAGTTTTTCTCTGTGTTTTAGTTTGTGTTGATCCTGCCTTCTTAATTTGTGTTAATTGTGCTTTCTTATGTTAATAAAGAAGGAGGAGATGTGGGAGTGTGGCCATGGGGGTCGACAAGCCCCATGGTTGGTGATCACATCCGACTCTTAAAGATGAGACCATCAGGAAAGTAAAGCCTTGAGAGGGAACAAAGAAGGGTGATTCAGGAGACACCTTAAGCAGGGACATGAAGAACAGGAACAGGGACAGGCTAACAGAACAGGGACAAAAAAAAAAGGAATGAATAGGGACATGCTATCAGAACAGGGACAAACAAAAAACAGCGTATGGGAGGGTCTCGCTGGCATAGGCAGGACCCACAAAGAAGGAATCCAGGAGTTGGAGGGGCAGCCAGAGCCCCCCAGCTGGGAAGCACTCAGTGCCTGCCTCTCCCAGGGATGGGGTTACAAAGTTTGTTAAAGATGGAATTAGTATGCCTGGCAGTTTTTCTCTGTATTTTAGTTTGTGTTAATAGTGCTTTCTTAATTTGTGTTACTCTTGCTTTCTTAATTTCTGTTAATCGCGCCTTCATAATTTGTGTTAAACCTGCTTTCTTAATTTGTGTTAATCGAGCTCTTTTATGTTAATAAAGAAGGGGGAGTTGTGGGAGCATGGCCATGGGGGTCGACAAGTCCCATGGTTGGTGATAACATCTGACTCTTAAAGTAGAGACCATCAGGAAAGTAAAGCCTTGAGAGGGAACAAAGAAGGGTGATTCAGGAGACACCTTAAACAGGGACATGAAGAACAGGAACAGGGACAGGCTAACAGAGCAGGGAGAAACAAAAAACAGCATATCGGAGGGTCCCACTGGCGTATGCTGGACCCACAAACAAGGACTCCAGGAGTTGGAGGGGCAGCCAGAGCCCCCCGGCTGGGCAGCACTCAGTGCCTGCCTCTCCCAGGGACGGTTTTACAAAGATTGTTAAAGATAGACTTAGTATGCCTGGCAGTTTTTCTCTGTGTTTTAGTTTGTGTTGATCCTGCCTTCTTAATTTGTGTTAATCGCGCTTTCTTATGTTAATAAAGAAGGGGGAGATGTGGGAGTGTGGCCATGGGGGTCGACAAGCCCCATGGTTGGTGATAACATCCGACTGTTAAAGTAGAGACCATCAGGAAAGTAAAGCCTTGAGAGGGAACAAAGAAGGGTGATTCAGGAGACACCTTAAGCAGGGACATGAGGAACAGGAACAGGGATAGTCTAACAGAACAGGGACAAAAACAAAAAGGGAATGAATAGGGACAGGCTATCAGAACAGGGACAAACAAAAAACAGCATATGGGAGGGTCTCGCTGGCATAGGCAGGACCCACAAACAAGGACTCCAGGAGTTGGAGGGGCAGCCAGAGCCCCCCGGCTGGGCAGCACTCAGTGCCTGCCTCTCCCTGGGATGGGGTTGCAAAGTTTCTTAAAGATAGTCTTAGTATGCCTGGCAGTTTTTCTCTGTGTTTTAGTTTGTGTTAATAGTGCTTTCTTAATTTGTGTTACTCTTGCTTTCTTAATTTCTGTTAATCGCGCCTTCATAATTTGTGTTAAACCTGCTTTCTTAATTTGTGTTAATCGAGCTCTTTTATGTTAATAAAGAAGGGGGAGATGTGGGAGCCTGGCCATGGGGGTCGACAAGTCCCATGGTTGGTGATAACATTGGACTCTTAAGGATGAGACCATCAGGAATTTAAAGAGTTGAGAGGGAACAAAGAAGGGTGATTCAGGTGACACCTTCTTGTCTGGGGTGGCTAGTTCTCCAGCCATTAATGCATGGAAGTGGCTGGGTGTTTGCTGTTGCCGGGCAAAGTTGTTGACCAATGACTATTTAGTGGAAAGGTACTGCTGTGAGGCGGAAGTTATAGGAAGGGAGCCTTTCCTGAATAAGGGATAGAATGAAGTTGTGCCCTCACTCTGAGAGATGAAGTTATGCCCTCAGTAAGAGAGAGTTCAAGTTATGTCATCAATAAAGAGGTAGCAGTTACAGATCCTGAAAGAACCCCGTTGTCCGTGCGGTCTTTACGCCACAAATCGCCCCCCAACAGGGAAAAGAAAACGAACAGGGACGAGAAGAAAACAAACAGGGACATGAAGAACAGGAACAGGGACAGGCTAACAGAACAGGGACAAAAACAAAAAAGGAATGAATAGGGACAGGCAAACGGAACAGGAAAAAGAAAAAAAAAGGAATGAATAGGTACAGGCTAACAGAACAGGGACGAACAAAAAGAGCTTATGGGAGGGTCACGCTGGCTTACGCAGGACCCCCAAACAAGGACTCCAGGAGTTGGAGGGGCAGCCAGAGCCCCCCGGCTGGGCAGCACTCAGTGCCTGCCTCTCCCTGGGATGGGGTTGCAAAGTTTCTTAAAGATAGTCTTAGTATGCCTGGCAGTTTTTCTCTGTGTTTTAGTTTGTGTTGATCCTGCCTTCTTAATTTGTGTTAATTGCGCTTTCTTATGTTAATAAAGAAGGAGGAGATGTGGGAGTGTGGCCATGGGGGTCGACAAGCCCCATGGTTGGTGATCACATCCGACTCTTAAAGATGAGGCCATCAGGAAAGGAAAGCCTTGAGAGGGAACAAAGAAGGGTGATTCAGGAGACACCTTAAACAGGGACATGAAGAACAGGAACAGGGACAGGCTAACGGAGCAGGGAGAAACAAAAAACAGCATATGGGAGGGTCCCACTGGCATAGGCAGGACCCACAAACAAGGACTCCAGGAGTTGGAGGGGCAGCCAGAGCCCCCCAGCTGGGCAGCACTCAGTGCCTGCCTCTCCCAGGGACGGGGTTACAAAGTTTGTTAAAGATAGAATTAGTATGCCTGGCAGTTTTTCTCTGTGTGTTAGTTTGTGTTGATCCTGCCTTCTTAATTTGTGTTAATCGCGCTTTCTTATGTTAATAAAGAAGGGGAAGATGTGGGAGTGTGGCCATGGGGGTCGACAAGCCCCATGGTTGGTGGTAACATCAGACTCTTAATGATGAGACCATCAGGAAAGTAAAGAGTTGAGAGAGAACAAAGAAGGGTGATTCAGGAGACACCTTAAAAAGGGACATGAAGAACAGGAACAGGGACAGGCTAACAGAGCAGGGAGAAACACAAAACAGCATATGGGAGGGTCCCACTGGCATATGCTGGACCCAAAAACAAGGACTCCAGGAGTTGGAGGGGCAGCCAGAGCCCCCCGGCTGGGCAGCACTCAGTGCCTGCCTCTCCCAGGGATGGGGTTACAAAGTTTGTTAAAGATGGAATTAGTATGCCTGGCAGTTTTTCTCTGTATTTTAGTTTGTGTTAATAGTGCTTTCTTAATTTGTGTTACTCCTCCTTTCTTAATTTGTGTTAATCGCGCCTTCTTAATTTGTGTTAAACCTGCTTTCTTAATTTGTGTTAATCAAGCTCTTTTATGTTAATAAAGAAGGGGGAGATGTGGGAGCATGACCATGGGGGTGGACAAGTCCCATGGTTGGTGATAACATCCGACTATTAAAGTAGAGACATTCAGGAAAGTAAAGAGTTGAAAGGGAACAAAGAAGGGTGATTCAGGAGACACCTTAAACAGGGACATGAAGAACAGGAACAGGGATAGTCTAACAGAACAGGGACGAAAACAAAAAAAGGAATGAATAGGGACAGGCTATCAGAACAGGGACAAACAAAAAACAGCGTATGGGAGGGTCTCGCTGGCATAGGCAGGACCCCCAAACAAGGACTCCAGGAGTTGGAGGGGCAGCCAGAGCCCCCCGGCTGGGCAGCACTCAGTGCCTGCCTCTCCCAGGGACGGTTTTACAAACATTGTTAAAGATAGACTTAGTATGCCTGGCAGTTTTTCTCTGTGTTTTAGTTTGTGTTGATCCTGCCTTCTTAATATGTGTTAATCGCGCTTTCTTATGTTAATAAAGAAGGGGAAGATGTGGGAGTGTGGCCATGGGGGTCGACAAGCCCCATGGTTGGTGATAACATCGGACTCTTAAGGATGAGACCATCAGGAATTTAAAGAGTTGAGAGGGAACAAAGAAGGGTGATTCAGGTGACACCTTGTTGTCTGGGGTGGCTTGTTCTCCAGCCATTAAAGCATGGAAGTTGCTGGGTGTTTGCTGCTGCCGGGCAACGTTGTTGACCAATGACTAGTTAGTGGAAAGGTACTGCTGTGAGGCGGAAGTTATAGGAAGGGAGCCTTTCCTGAATAAGGGATAGAATGAAGTTGTGCCCTCACTCTGAGAGATGAAGTTATGCCTTCAGTAAGAGAGAGTTCAAGTTATGCCATCAATAAAGAGGTAGCAGTTACAGATCCTGAAAGAACCCCGTTGTCCGTGCGGTCTTTACGCCACAAATCGCCCCCCAAAAGGGACATGAAAACGAACAGGGACAAGAAGAAAACAAACAGGGACATGAAGAACAGGAACAGGGACAGGCTAACAGCACAGGGACAAAAACAAAAAAGGAATGAATAGGGACAGGCTAACAGAACAGGGACGAACAAAAAGAGCTTATGGGAGGGTCACGCTGGCTTACGCAGGACCCACAAACAAGGACTCCAGGAGTTGGAGGGGCAGCCAGAGCCCCCCGGCTGGGCAGCACTCAGTGCCTGCCACTCCCAGGGATGGGGTTGCAAAGTTTGTTAAAGATGGAATTAGTATGCCTGGCAGCTTTTCTCTGTGTTTTAGTTTGTGTTGATCCTGCCTTCTTAATTTGTGTTAATCGAGCTCTTTTATGTTAATAAAGAAGGGGGAGATGTGGGAGCTTGGCCATGGGGGTCGGCAAGTCCCATGGTTGGTGATAACATCCAACTCTTAAAGATGAGGCCATCAGGAAAGTAAAGAGTTGAGAGGGAACAAAGAAGGGTGATTCAGGAGACACCTTAAACAGGGACATGAAGAACAGGAACAGGGATAGTCTAAGAGAACAGGGAGGAAAACAAAAAAGGAATTAATAGGGACAGGCTATCAGAACAGGGAGAAACAAAAAACAGCGTATGGGAGGGTCTCGCTGGCATAGGCAGGACCCCCAAACAAGGACTCCAGGAGTTGGAGGGGCAGCCAGAGCCCCCCAGCTGGGCAGCACTCAGTGCCTGCCTCTCCCAGGGATGGGGTTACAAAGTTTGTAAAAGATGGAATTAGTATGCCTGGCAGTTTTTCTCTGTGTTTTAGTTTGTGTTAATAGTGCTTTCTTAATTTGTGTTACTCTTGCTTTCTTAATTTCTGTTAATCGCGCCTTCTTAATTTGTGTTAAACCTGCTTTCTTAATTTGTGTTAATCGCGCTTTCTTAAGTTAATGAAGAAGGGGAAGATGTGGGAGTGTGGCCATGGGGGTCGACAAGCCCCATGGTTGGTGATAACATCCGACTCTTAAGGATGAGACCATCAGGAATTTAAAGAGCTGAGAGGGAACAAAGAAGGGTGATTCAGGTGACACCTTCTTGTCTGGGGTGGCTAGTTCTCCAGCCATTAATGCATGGAAGTGGCTGGGTGTTTGCTGTTGCCGGGCAAAGTTGTTGACCAATGACTAGTTAGTGGAAAGGTACTGCTGTGAGGCGGAAATTATAGGAAGGGAGCCTTTCCTGAATAAGGGATAGAATGAAGTTGTGCCCTCACTCTGAGAGATGAAGTTATGCCCTCAGTAAGAGAGAGTTCAAGTTATGTCATCAATAAAGAGGTAGCAGTTACAGATCCTGAAAGAACCCCGTTGTCCGTGCGGTCTTTACGCCACAAATCGCCCCCCAACAGGGACATGAAAACGAACAGGGACGAGAAGAAAACAAACAGGGACATGAAGAACATGAACAGGGACAGGCTAACAGAACAGGGACAAAAACAAAAAAGGAATGAATAGGGACAGGCAAAGGGAACAGGGAAAAAAAAAAAAAAAGGAATGAATAGGTACAAGCTAACAGAACAGGGACGAACAAAAAGAGCTTATGGGAGGGTCACGCTGGCTTACGCAGGACCCACAAACAAGGACTCCAGGAGTTGGAGGGGCAGCCAGAGCCCCCCGGCTGGGCAGCACTCAGTGCCTGCCTCTCCCAGGGATGGTTTTACAAAGTTTGTTAAAGATAGTCTTAGTATGCCTGGCAGTTTTTCTCTGTGTTTTAGTTTGTGTTGATCCTGCCTTCTTAATTTGTGTTAATCGCGCTTTCTTATGTTAATAAAGAAGGAGGAGATGTGGGAGTGTGGCCATGGGGGTCGACAAGCCCCATGGTTGGTGATCACATCCGACTCTTAAAGATGAGGCCATGAGGAAAGTAAAGCCTTGAGAGGGAACAAAGAAGGGTGATTCAGGAGACACCTTAACCAGGGACATGAAGAACAGGAACAGGGACAGGCTAACAGAACAGGGACAAATACAAAAAAGGAATGAATAGGGACAGGCTATCAGAACAGGGACAAACAAAAAACAGCATATGGGAGGGTCTCGCTGGCATAGGCAGGACCCACAAACAAGGACTCCAGGAGTTGGAGAGGCAGCTAGAGCCCCCCGGCTGGGCAGCACTCAGTGCCTGCCACTCCCAGGGATGGGGTTGCAAAGTTTGTTAAAGATAGTCTTAGTATGCCTGGCAGTTTTTCTCTGTGTTTTAGTTTGTGTTGATCCTGCCTTCTTAATTTGTGTTAATTGTGCTTTCTTATGTTAATAAAGAAGGAGGAGATGTGGGAGTGTGGCCATGGGGGTCAACAAGCCCCATGGTTGGTGATCACATCCGACTCTTAAAGATGAATCCATCAGGAAAGTAAAGCCTTGAGAGGGAACAAAGAAGGGTGATTCAGGAGACACCTTAAGCAGGGACATGAAGAACAGGAACAGGGACAGGCTAACAGAACAGGGACAAAAAAAAAAGGAATGAATAGGGACATGCTATCAGAACAGGGACAAACAAAAAACAGCGTATGGGAGGGTCTCGCTGGCATTAGGCAGGACCCACAAACAAGGACTCCAGGAGTTGGAGGGGCAGCCAGAGCCCCCCAGCTGGGCAGCACTCAGTGCCTGCCTCTCCCAGGGATGGGGTTACAAAGTTTGTTAAAGATGGAATTAGTATGCCTGGCAGTTTTTCTCTGTATTTTAGTTTGTGTTAATAGTGCTTTCTTAATTTGTGTTACTCTTGCTTTCTTAATTTCTGTTAATCGCGCCTTCATAATTTGTGTTAAACCTGCTTTCTTAATTTGTGTTAATCGAGCTCTTTTATGTTAATAAAGAAGGGGGACTTGTAGGAGTGTGGCCATGGGGGTCGACAAGTCCCATGGTTGGTGATAACATCCGACTCTTAAAGATGAGGCCATCAGGAAAGTAAAGAGTTGAGAGGGAACAAAGAAGGGTGATTCAGGAGACACCTTAAACAGGGACATGAAGAACAGGAACAGGGACAGGCTAACAGAGCAGGGAGAAACAAAAAACAGCATATGGGAGGGTCCCACTGGCATATGCTGGACCCACAAAGAAGGACTCCAGGAGTTGGAGGGGCAGCCAGAGCCCCCCGGCTGGGCAGCACTCAGTGCCTGCCTCTCCCAGGGACGGTTTTACAAAGATTGTTAAAGATAGACTTAGTATGCCTGGCAGTTTTTCTCTGTGTTTTAGTTTGTGTTGATCCTGCCTTCTTAATATGTGTTAATCGCGCTTTCTTAAGTTAATAAAGAAGGGGGAGATGTGGGAGTGTGGCCATGGGGGTCGACAAGCCCCATGGTTGGTGATAACATCAGACTCTTAATGATGAGACCATCAGGAAAGTAAAGCCTTGAGAGGGAACAAAGAAGGGTGATTCAGGAGACACCTTAAACAGGGACATGAAGAACAGGAACAGGGATAGTCTAACAGAACAGGGACAAAAACAAAAAAGTAATGAATAGGGACAGGCTATCAGAACAGGGACAAACAAAAAACAGCGTATGGGAGGGTCTCGCTGGCATAGGCAGGACCCCCAAACAAGGACTCCAGGAGTTGGAGGGGCAGCCAGAGCCCCCCTGCTGGGCAGCACTCAGTGCCTGCCTCTCCCAGGGATGGGGTTACAAAGTTTGTAAAAGATGGAATTAGTATGCCTGGCAGTTTTTCTCTGTGTTTTAGTTTGTGTTGATCCTGCCTTCTTAATTTGTGTTACTCGCGCTTTCTTAAGTTAATGAAGAAGGGGAAGATGTGGGAGTGTGGCCATGGGGGTCGGCAAGCCCCATGGTTGGTGATAACATCCGACTCTTAAGGATGAGACCATCAGGAATTTAAAGAGCTGAGAGGGAACAAAGAAGGGTGATTCAGGTGACACCTTCTTGTCTGGGGTGGCTAGTTCTCCAGCCATTAATGCATGGAAGTGGCTGGGTGTTTGCTGTTGCCGGGCAAAGTTGTTGACCAATGACTAGTTAGTGGAAAGGTACTGCTGTGAGGCGGAAATTATAGGAAGGGAGCCTTTCCTGAATAAGGGATAGAATGAAGTTGTGCCCTCACTCTGAGAGATGAAGTTATGCCCTCAGTAAGAGAGAGTTCAAGTTATGTCATCAATAAAGAGGTAGCAGTTACAGATCCTGAAAGAACCCCGTTGTCCGTGCGGTCTTTACGCCACAAATCGCCCCCCAACAGGGACATGAAAACGAACAGGGACGAGAAGAAAACAAACAGGGACATGAAGAACATGAACAGGGACAGGCTAACAGAACAGGGACAAAAACAAAAAAGGAATGAATAGGGACAGGCAAAGGGAACAGGGAAAAAAAAAAAAAAAAGGAATGAATAGGTACAGGCTAACAGAACAGGGACGAACAAAAAGAGCTTATGGGAGGGTCACGCTGGCTTACGCAGGACCCACAAACAAGGACTCCAGGAGTTGGAGGGGCAGCCAGAGCCCCCCGGCTGGGCAGCACTCAGTGCCTGCCTCTCCCAGGGATGGTTTTACAAAGTTTGTTAAAGATAGTCTTAGTATGCCTGGCAGTTTTTCTCTGTGTTTTAGTTTGTGTTGATCCTGCCTTCTTCATTTGTGTTAATCGCGCTTTCTTATGTTAATAAAGAAGGAGGAGATGTGGGAGTGTGGCCATGGGGGTCGACAAGCCCCATGGTTGGTGATCACATCCGACTCTTAAAGATGAGGCCATGAGGAAAGTAAAGCCTTGAGAGGGAACAAAGAAGGGTGATTCAGGAGACACCATAAACAGGGACATGAAGAACAGGAACAGGGATAGTCTAACAGAACAGGGACAAATACAAAAAAGGAATGAATAGGGACAGGCTATCAGAACAGGGACAAACAAAAAACAGCATATGGGAGGGTCTCGCTGGCATAGGCAGGACCCACAAACAAGGACTCCAGGAGTTGGAGAGGCAGCTAGAGCCCCCCGGCTGGGCAGCACTCAGTGCCTGCCACTCCCAGGGATGGGGTTGCAAAGTTTGTTAAAGATAGTCTTAGTATGCCTGGCAGTTTTTCTCTGTGTTTTAGTTTGTGTTGATCCTGCCTTCTTAATTTGTGTTAATTGTGCTTTCTTATGTTAATAAAGAAGGAGGAGATGTGGGAGTGTGGCCATGGGGGTCGACAAGCCCCATGGTTGGTGATCACATCCGACTCTTAAAGATGAGACCATCAGGAAAGTAAAGCCTTGAGAGGGAACAAAGAAGGGTGATTCAGGAGACACCTTAAGCAGGGACATGAAGAACAGGAACAGGGACAGGCTAACAGAACAGGGACAAAAAAAAAAGGAATGAATAGGGACATGCTATCAGAACAGGGACAAACAAAAAACAGCGTATGGGAGGGTCTCGCTGGCATAGGCAGGACCCACAAAGAAGGAATCCAGGAGTTGGAGGGGCAGCCAGAGCCCCCCAGCTGGGAAGCACTCAGTGCCTGCCTCTCCCAGGGATGGGGTTACAAAGTTTGTTAAAGATGGAATTAGTATGCCTGGCAGTTTTTCTCTGTATTTTAGTTTGTGTTAATAGTGCTTTCTTAATTTGTGTTACTCTTGCTTTCTTAATTTCTGTTAATCGCGCCTTCATAATTTGTGTTAAACCTGCTTTCTTAATTTGTGTTAATCGAGCTCTTTTATGTTAATAAAGAAGGGGGAGTTGTGGGAGCATGGCCATGGGGGTCGACAAGTCCCATGGTTGGTGATAACATCTGACTCTTAAAGTAGAGACCATCAGGAAAGTAAAGCCTTGAGAGGGAACAAAGAAGGGTGATTCAGGAGACACCTTAAACAGGGACATGAAGAACAGGAACAGGGACAGGCTAACAGAGCAGGGAGAAACAAAAAACAGCATATGGGAGGGTCCCACTGGCGTATGCTGGACCCACAAACAAGGACTCCAGGAGTTGGAGGGGCAGCCAGAGCCCCCCGGCTGGGCAGCACTCAGTGCCTGCCTCTCCCAGGGATGGTTTTACAAAGATTGTTAAAGATAGACTTAGTATGCCTGGCAGTTTTTCTCTGTGTTTTAGTTTGTGTTGATCCTGCCTTCTTAATTTGTGTTAATCGCGCTTTCTTATGTTAATAAAGAATGAATTAGAATCTTATGTTAATAAAGAATGAAGATGGAATTAGTATGCCTGGCAGTTTTTCTCTGTATTTTAGTTTGTGTTAATAGTGCTTTCTTAATTTGTGTTACTCTTGCTTTCTTAATTTCTGTTAATCGCGCCTTCATAATTTGTGTTAAACATGCTTTCTTAATTTGTGTTAATCGAGCTCTTTTATGTTAATAAAGAAGGGGGAGTTGTAGGAGTGTGGCCATGGGGGTCGACAAGTCCCATGGTTGGTGATAACATCAGACTCTTAAAGTAGAGACCATCAGGAAAGTAAAGCCTTGAGAGGGAACAAAGAAGGGTGATTCAGGAGACACCTTAAGCAGGGACATGAAGAACAGGAACACGGACAGCCTAACAGAACAGGGACAAAACAAAAAAGGAATGAATAGGGACATGCTATCAGAACAGCGACAAACAAAAAACAGCGTATGGGTGGGTCTCGCTGACATAGGCAGGACCCACAAACAAGGACTCCAGGAGTTGGAGGGGCAGCCAGAGCCCCCCGGCTGGGCAGCACTCAGTGCCTGCCTCTCCCAGGGACAGTTTTACAAAGATTGTTAAAGATAGACTTAGTATGCCTGGCAGTTTTTCTCTGTTTTTTAGTTTGTGTTGTTCCTGCCTTCTTAATTTGTGTTAATCGCGCTTTCTTATGTTAATAAAAAAGGAGGAGATGTGGGAGTGTGGCCATGGGGGTCGTCAAGCCCCATGGTTGGTAATAACATAGGACTCTTAAGGATGAGACCATCAGGAATTTAAAGAGCTGGGAGGGAACAAAGAAGGGTGATTCAGGTGACACCTTGTTGTCTGGGGTGGCTTGTTCTCCAGCCATTAAAGCATGGAAGTTGCTGGGTGTTTGGTGTTGCCGGGCAAAGTTGTTGACCAATGACTAGTTAGTGGAAAGTTACTGCTGTGAGGCGGAAGTTATAGGAAGGGAGCCTTTCCTGAATAAGGGATAGAATGAAGTTGTGCCCTCACTCTGAGAGATGAAGTTATGCCTTCAGTAAGAGAGAGTTCAAGATATGTCATCAATAAAGAGGTAGCCGTTACAGATCCTGAAAGAACCCCGTTGTCCGTGCGGTCTTTACGTCACAAATCGCCCCCCAACAGGGACATGAAAACGAACAGGGACGAGAAGAAAACAAACAGGGGAATGAAGAACAGGAACAGAGACAGGCAAACAGAACAAGGACAAAAACAAAAAAGGAATGAATAGGGACAGGCAAACGGAACAGGGACAAAAACAGAAAAGGAATGAATAGGTACAGGCTAACAGAACAGGGACGAACAAAAAGAGGGTAAGGGAGGGTCTCGCTGGCATAGGCAGGACCCACAAAGAAAGACTCCAGGAGTTAGAGGGGCAGCCAGAGCCCCCCTTCTGGGCAGCACTCAGTGCCTGCCTCTCCCAGGGATGGGGTTACAAAGTTTGTAAAAGATGGAATTAGTATGCCTGGCAATTTTTCTCTGTGTTTTAGTTTGTGTTGATCCTGCCTTCTTAATTTGTGTTAATCGCGCTTTCTTAAGTTAATGAAGAAGGGGAAGATGTGGGAGTGTGGCCATGGGGGTCAACAAGCCCCATGGTTGGTGATAACATCGGACTCTTAAAGTAGAGACCATCAGGAAAGTAAAGCCTTGAGAGGGAACAAAGAAGGGTGATTCAGGAGACACCTTAAGCAGGGACATGAAGAACAGGAACAGGGAGAGGCTAACAGAACAGGGACAAAACAAAAAAGGAATGAATAGGGACATGCTATCAGAACAGCGACAAACAAAAAACAGCGTATGGGAGGGTCTCGCTGGCATAGGCAGGACCCACAAACAAGGACTCCAGGAGTTGGAGGGGCAGCCAGAGCCCCCAGCTGGGAAGCACTCAGTGCCTGCCTCTCCCAGGGATGGGGTTACAAAGTTTGTTAAAGATGGAATTAGTATGCCTGGCAGTTTTTCTCTGTATTTTAGTTTGTGTTAATAGTGCTTTCTTAATTTGTGTTACTCTTGCTTTCTTAATTTCTGTTAATCGCGCCTTCATAATTTGTGTTAAACCTGCTTTCTTAATTTGTGTTAATCGAGCTCTTTTATGTTAATAAAGAAGGGGGAGTTGTGGGAGCATGGCCATGGGGGTCAACAAGTCCCATGGTTGGTGATAACATCTGACTCTTAAAGATGAGGGCATCAGGAAAGTAAAGCCTTGAGAGGGAACAAAGAAGGGTGATTCAGGAGACACCTTAAACAGGGACATGAAGAACAGGAACAGGGACAGGCTAACAGAGCAGGGAGAAACAAAAAACAGCATATGGGAGGGTCCCACTGGCGTATGCTGGACCCACAAACAAGGACTCCAGGAGTTGGAGGGGCAGCCAGAGCCCCCCGGCTGGGCAGCACTCAGTGCCTGCCTCTCCCAGGGATGGTTTTACAAAGATTGTTAAAGATAGACTTAGTATGCCTGGCAGTTTTTCTCTGTGTTTTAGTTTGTGTTGATCCTGCCTTCTTAATTTGTGTTAATCGCGCTTTCTTATGTTAATAAAGAAGGGGAAGATGTGGGAGTGTGGCCATGGGGGTCGACAAGCCCCATGGTTGGTGATAACATCCGACTATTAAAGTAGAGACCATCAGGAAAGTAAATAGTTGAGAGGGAACAAAGAAGGGTGATTCAGGAGACACCATAAACAGGGACATGAAGAACAGGAACAGGGACAGGCTAACAGAGCAGGGAGAAACACAAAACAGCATATGGGAGGGTCCCACTGGCATATGCTGGACCCAAAAACAAGGACTCCAGGAGTTGGAGGGGCAGCCAGAGCCCCCCGGCTGGGCAGCACTCAGTGCCTGCCTCTCCCAGGGATGGGGTTACAAAGTTTGTTAAAGATGGAATTAGTATGCCTGGCAGTTTTTCTCTGTATTTTAGTTTGTGTTAATAGTGCTTTCTTAATTTGTGTTACTCCTCCTTTCTTAATTTCTGTTAATCGCGCCTTCTTAATTTGTGTTAAACCTGCTTTCTTAATTTGTGTTAATCAAGCTCTTTTATGTTAATAAAGAAGGGGGAGATGTGGGAGCATGACCATGGGTTGGACAAGTCCCATGGTTGGTGATAACATCCGACTATTAAAGTAGAGACATTCAGGAAAGTAAAGAGTTGAAAGGGAACAAAGAAGGGTGATTCAGGAGACACCTTAAGCAGGGACATGAAGAACAGGAACAGGGATAGTCTAACAGAACAGGGACGAAAACAAAAAAAGGAATGAATAGGGACAGGCTATCAGAACAGGGACAAACAAAAAACAGCGTATGGGAGGGTCTCGCTGGCATAGGCAGGACCCACAAACAAGGACTCCAGGAGTTGGAGGGGCAGCCAGAGCCCCCCGGCTGGGCAGCACTCAGTGCCTGCCTCTCCCAGGGATGGTTTTACAAAGATTGTTAAAGATAGAATTAGTATGCCTGGCAGTTTTTCTCTGTGTTTTAGTTTGTGTTGATCCTGCCTTCTTAATATGTGTTAATCGCGCTTTCTTATGTTAATAAAGAAGGGGAAGATGTGGGAGTGTGGCAATGGGGGTCCACAAGCACCATGGTTGGTGATAACATCGGACTCTTAAGGATGAGACCATCAGGAATTTAAAGAGTTGAGAGGGAACAAAGAAGGGTGATTCAGGTGACACCTTGTTGTCTGGGGTGGCTTGTTCTCCAGCCATTAAAGCATGGAAGTTGCTGGGTGTTTGCTGTTGCCGGGCAAAGTTGTTGACCAATGACTAGTTAGTGGAAAGGTACTGCTGTGAGGCGGAAATTATAGGAAGGGAGCCTTTCCTGAATAAGGGATAGAATGAAGTTGTGCCCTCACTCTGAGAGATGAAGTTATGCCCTCAGTAAGAGAGAGTTCAAGTTATGTCATCAATAAAGAGGTAGCAGTTACAGATCCTGAAAGAACCCCGTTGTCCGTGCGGTCTTTACGCCACAAATCGCCCCCCAACAGGGACATGAAAACGAACAGGGACGAGAAAAAAACAAACAGGGACATGAAGAACAGGAACAGGGACAGGCTAACAGAACAGGGACAAAAACAAAAAAGGAATGAATAGGGACAGGCTAACAGAACAGGGACGAACAAAAAGAGCTTATGGGAGGGTCACGCTGGCTTACGCAGGACCCACAAACAAGGACTCCAGGAGTTGGAGGGGCAGCCAGAGCCCCCCGGCTGGGCAGCACTCAGTGCCTGCCACTCCCAGGGATGGGGTTGCAAAGTTTGTTAAAGATGGAATTAGTATGCCTGGCAGCTTTTCTCTGTGTTTTAGTTTGTGTTGATCCTGCCTTCTTAATTTGTGTTAATCGAGCTCTTTTATGTTAATAAAGAAGGGGGAGATGTGGGAGCATGGCCATGGGGGTCGGCAAGTCCCATGGTTGGTGATAACATCAGACTCTTAATGATGAGACCATCAGGAAAGTAAAGCCTTGAGAGGGAACAAAGAAGGGTGATTCAGGAGACACCTTAAACAGGGACATGAAGAACAGGAACAGGGATAGTCTAACAGAACAGGGACAAAAACAAAAAAGTTATGAATAGGGACAGGCTATCAGAACAGGGACAAACAAAAAACAGCGTATGGGAGGGTCTCGCTGGCATAGGCAGGACCCACAAACAAGGACTCCAGGAGTTGGAGGGGCAGCCAGAGCCCCCCAGCTGGGCAGCACTCAGTGCCTGCCTCTCCCAGGGACGGGGTTACAAAGTTTGTTAAAGATGGAATTAGTATGCCTGGCAGTTTTTCTCTGTGTTTTAGTTTGTGTTGATCCTGCCTTCTTAATTTGTGTTAATTGCGCTTTCTTATGTTAATAAAGAAGGGGAAGATGTGGGAGTGTGGCCATGGGGGTCGACAAGCCCCATGGTTGGTGGTAACATCAGACTCTTAATGATGAGACCATCAGGAAAGTAAAGAGCTGAGAGAGAACAAAGAAGGGTGATTCAGGAGACACCTTAACCAGGGACATGAAGAACAGGAACAGGGACAGGCTAACAGAGCAGGGAGAAACACAAAACAGCATATGGGAGGGTCCCACTGGCATATGCTGGACCCAAAAACAAGGACTCCAGGAGTTGGAGGGGCAGCCAGAGCCCCCCGGCTGGGCAGCACTCAGTGCCTGCCTCTCCCAGGGATGGGGTTACAAAGTTTGTTAAAGATGGAATTAGTATGCCTGGCAGTTTTTCTCTGTATTTTAGTTTGTGTTAATAGTGCTTTCTTAATTTGTGTTACTCCTCCTTTCTTAATTTCTGTTAATCGCGCCTTCTTAATTTGTGTTAAACCTGCTTTCTTAATTTGTGTTAATCAAGCTCTTTTATGTTAATAAAGAAGGGGGAGATGTGGGAGCATGACCATGGGTTAGACAAGTCCCATGGTTGGTGATAACATCCGACTATTAAAGTAGAGACATTCAGGAAAGTAAAGAGTTGAAAGGGAACAAAGAAGGGTGATTCAGGAGACACCTTAAGCAGGGACATGAAGAACAGGAACAGGGATAGTCTAACAGAACAGGGACGAAAACAAAAAAAGGAATGAATAGGGACAGGCTATCAGAACAGGGACAAACAAAAAACAGCATATGGGAGGGTCTCGCTGGCATAGGCAGGACCCCCAAACAAGGACTCCAGGAGTTGGAGGGGCAGCCAGAGCCCCCCGGCTGGGCAGCACTCAGTGCCTGCCTCTCCCAGGGACGGGGTTACAAAGTTTGTTAAAGATGGAATTAGTATGCCTGGCAGTTTTTCTCTGTGTTTTAGTTTGTGTTGATCCTGCCTTCTTAATTTGTGTTAATTGCGCTTTCTTATGTTAATAAAGAAGGGGAAGATGTGGGAGTGTGGCAATGGGGGTCCACAAGCCCCATGGTTGGTGATAACATCGGACTCTTAATGATGAGACCATCAGGAATTTAAAGAGTTGAGAGGGAACAAAGAAGGGTGATTCAGGTGACACCTTGTTGTCTGGGGTGGCTTGTTCTCCAGCCATTAAAGCATGGAAGTTGCTGGGTGTTTGCTGTTGCCGGGCAACGTTGTTGACCAATGACTAGTTAGTGGAAAGGTACTGCTGTGAGGCGGAAGTTATAGGAAGGGAGCCTTTCCTGAATAAGGGATAGAATGAAGTTGTGCCCTCACTCTGAGAGATGAAGTTATGCCTTCAGTAAGAGAGAGTTCAAGTTATGCCATCAATAAAGAGGTAGCAGTTACAGATCCTGAAAGAACCCCGTTGTCCGTGCGGTCTTTACGCCACAAATTGCCTCCCCAAAAGGGACATGAAAACGAACACGGACAAGAAGAAAACAAACAGGGACATGAAGAACAGGAACAGGGACAGGCTAACAGAACAGGGACAAAAACAAAAAAGGAATGAATAGGGACAGGCTAACAGAACAGGGACGAACAAAAAGAGCTTATGGGAGGGTCACGCTGGCTTACGCAGGACCCCCAAACAAGGACTCCAGGAGTTGGAGGGGCAGCCAGAGCCCCCCAGCTGGGCAGCACTCAGTGCCTGCCTCTCCCAGGGATGGGGTTACAAAGTTTGTAAAAGATGGAATTAGTATGCCTGGCAGTTTTTCTCTGTGTTTTAGTTTGTGTTAATAGTGCTTTCTTAATTTGTGTTACTCTTGCTTTCTTAATTTCTGTTAATCGCGCCTTCTTAATTTGTGTTAAACCTGCTTTCTTAATTTGTGTTAATCGCGCTTTCTTAAGTTAATAAAGAAGGGGGAGATGTGGGAGTGTGGCCATGGGGGTTGACAAGCCCCATGGTTGGTGATAACATCAGACTCTTAATGATGAGACCATCAGGAAAGTAAAGCCTTGAGAGGGAACAAAGAAGGGTGATTCAGGAGACACCTTAAACAGGGACATGAAGAACAGGAACAGGGATAGTCTAACAGAACAGGGACAAAAACAAAAAAGTAATGAATAGGGACAGGCTATCAGAACAGGGACAAACAAAAAACAGCGTATGGGAGGGTCTCGCTGGCATAGGCAGGACCCACAAACAAGGACTCCAGGAGTTGGAGGGGCAGCCAGAGCCCCCCAGCTGGGCAGCACTCAGTGCCTGCCTCTCCCAGGGACGGGGTTACAAGTTTGTTAAAGATGGAATTAGTATGCCTGGCAGTTTTTCTCTGTGTTTTATTTTGTGTTGATCCTGCCTTCTTAATTTGTGTTAATCGTGCTTTCTTATGTTAATAAAGAAGGGGAAGATGTGGGAGTGTGGCCATGGGGGCCGACAAGCCCCATGGTTGGTGGTAACATCAGACTCTTAATGATGAGACCATCAGGAAAGTAAAGAGTTGAGAGAGAACAAAGAAGGGTGATTCAGGAGACACCTTAAAAAGGGACATGAAGAACAGGAACAGGGACAGGCTAACAGAGCAGGGAGAAACACAAAACAGCATATGGGAGGGTCCCACTGGCATATGCTGGACCCAAAAACAAGGACTCCAGGAGTTGGAGGGGCAGCCAGAGCCCCCCGGCTGGGCAGCACTCAGTGCCTGCCTCTCCCAGGGATGGGGTTACAAAGTTTGTTAAAGATGGAATTAGTATGCCTGGCAGTTTTTCTCTGTATTTTAGTTTGTGTTAATAGTGCTTTCTTAATTTGTGTTACTCCTCCTTTCTTAATTTCTGTTAATCGCGCCTTCTTAATTTGTGTTAAACCTGCTTTCTTAATTTTTGTTAATCAAGCTCTTTTATGTTAATAAAGAAGGGGGAGATGTGGGAGCATGACCATGGGGGTGGACAAGTCCCATGGTTGGTGATAACATCCGACTATTAAAGTAGAGACATTCAGGAAAGTAAAGAGTTGAAAGGGAACAAAGAAGGGTGATTCAGGAGACACCTTAAGCAGGGACATGAAGAACAGGAACAGGGATAGTCTAACAGAACAGGGACAAAAACAAAAAAAGGAATGAATAGGGACAGGCTATCAGAACAGGGACAAACAAAAAACAGCGTATGGGAGGGTCTCGCTGACATAGGCAGGACCCACAAACAAGGACTCCAGGAGTTGGAGGGGCAGCCAGAGCCCCCCGGCTGGGCAGCACTCAGTGCCTGCCTCTCCCAGGGACGGGGTTACAAAGTTTGTTAAAGATGGAATTAGTATGCCTGGCAGTTTTTCTCTGTGTTTTAGTTTGTGTTGATCCTGCCTTCTTAATTTGTGTTAATCGCGCTTTCTTATGTTAATAAAGAAGGGGAAGATGTGGGAGTGTGGCAATGGGGGTCCACAAGCCCCATGGTTGGTGATAACATCGGACTCTTAAGGATGAGACCATCAGGAATTTAAAGAGTTGAGAGGGAACAAAGAAGGGTGATTCAGGTGACACCTTGTTGTCTGGGGTGGCTTGTTCTCCAGCCATTAAAGCATGGAAGTTGCTGGGTGTTTGCTGTTGCCGGGCAACGTTGTTGACCAATGACTAGTTAGTGGAAAGGTACTGCTGTGAGGCGGAAGTTATAGGAAGGGAGCCTTTCCTGAATAAGGGATAGAATGAAGTTGTGCCCTCACTCTGAGAGATGAAGTTATGCCTTCAGTAAGAGAGAGTTCAAGTTATGCCATCAATAAAGAGGTAGCAGTTACAGATCCTGAAAGAACCCCGTTGTCCGTGCGGTCTTTACGCCACAAATCGCCCCCCCAAAAGGGACATGAAAACGAACACGGACAAGAAGAAAACAAACAGGGACATGAAGAACAGGAACAGGGACAGGCTAACAGAACAGGGACAAAAACAAAAAAGGAATGAATAGGGACAGGCTAACAGAACAGGGACGAACAAAAAGAGCTTATGGGAGGGTCACGCTGGCTTACGCAGGACCCACAAACAAGGACTCCAGGAGTTGGAGGGGCAGCCAGAGCCCCCCGGCTGGGCAGCACTCAGTGCCTGCCACTCCCAGGGATAGGGTTGCAAAGTTTGTTAAAGATGGAATTAGTATGCCTGGCAGCTTTTCTCTGTGTTTTAGTTTGTGTTGATCCTGCCTTCTTAATTTGTGTTAATCGAGCTCTTTTATGTTAATAAAGAAGGGGGAGATGTGGGAGCATGGCCATGGGGGTCGGCAAGTCCCATGGTTGGTGATAACATCCAACTCTTAAAGATGAGGCCATCAGGAAAGTAAAGAGTTGAGAGGGAACAAAGAAGGGTGATTCAGGAGACACCTTAAACAGGGACATGAAGAACAGGAACAGGGATAGTCTAAGAGAACAGGGAGGAAAACAAAAAAGGAATTAATAGGGACAGGCTATCAGAACAGGGAGAAACAAAAAACAGCGTATGGGAGGGTCTCGCTGGCATAGGCAGGACCCCCAAACAAGGACTCCAGGAGTTGGAGGGGCAGCCAGAGCCCCCCAGCTGGGCAGCACTCAGTGCCTGCCTCTCCCAGGGATGGGGTTACAAAGTTTGTAAAAGATGGAATTAGTATGCCTGGCAGTTTTTCTCTGTGTTTTAGTTTGTGTTAATAGTGCTTTCTTAATTTGTGTTACTCTTGCTTTCTTAATTTCTGTTAATCGCGCCTTCTTAATTTGTGTTAAACCTGCTTTCTTAATTTGTGTTAATCGCGCTTTCTTAAGTTAATAAAGAAGGGGGAGATGTGGGAGTGTGGCCATGGGGGTCGACAAGCCCCATGGTTGGTGATAACATCAGACTCTTAATGATGAGACCATCAGGAAAGTAAAGCCTTGAGAGGGAACAAAGAAGGGTGATTCAGGAGACACCTTAAACAGGGACATGAAGAACAGGAACAGGGATAGTCTAACAGAACAGGGACAAAAACAAAAAAGTAATGAATAGGGACAGGCTATCAGAACAGGGACAAACAAAAAACAGCGTATGGGAGGGTCTCGCTGGCATAGGCAGGACCCACAAACAAGGACTCCAGGAGTTGGAGGGGCAGCCAGAGCCCCCCAGCTGGGCAGCACTCAGTGCCTGCCTCTCCCAGGGACGGGGTTAGAAGTTTGTTAAAGATGGAATTAGTATGCCTGGCAGTTTTTCTCTGTGTTTTATTTTGTGTTGATCCTGCCTTCTTAATTTGTGTTAATCGTGCTTTCTTATGTTAATAAAGAAGGGGAAGATGTGGGAGTGTGGCCATGGGGGCCGACAAGCCCCATGGTTGGTGGTAACATCAGACTCTTAATGATGAGACCATCAGGAAAGTAAAGAGTTGAGAGAGAACAAAGAAGGGTGATTCAGGAGACACCTTAACCAGGGACATGAAGAACAGGAACAGGGATAGTCTAACAGAACAGGGAGGAAAACAAAAAAGGAAGGAATAGGGACAGGCTATCAGAACAGGCACAAACAAAAAACAGCGTATGGGAGGGTCTCGCTGGCATAGGCAGGACCCACAAAGAAAGACTCCAGGAGTTAAAGGGGCAGCCAGAGCCCCCCTGCTGGGCAGCACTCAGTGCCTGCCTCTCCCAGGGATGGGGTTACAAAGTTTGTAAAAGATGGAATTAGTATGCCTGGCATTTTTTCTCTGTGTTTTAGTTTGTGTTGATCCTGCCTTCTTAATTTGTGTTAATCGCGCTTTCTTAAGTTAATGAAGAAGGGGAAGATGTGGGAGTGTGGCCATGGGGGTCGACAAGCCCCATGGTTGGTGATAACATCCGACTATTAAAGTAGAGACCATCAGGAAAGTAAAGAGTTGAGAGGGAACAAAGAAGGGTGATTCAGGAGACACCTTAAACAGGGACATGAAGAACAGGGACAGGCTAACAGAGCAGGGAGAAACAAAAAACAGCATATGGGAGGGTCCCACTGGCATATGCTAGACCCACAAACAAGGACTCCAGGAGTTGGAGGGGCAGCCAGAGCTCCCCGGCTGGGCAGCACTCAGTGCCTGCCTCTCCCAGGGATGGGGTTACAAAGTTTGTTAAAGATGGAATTAGTATGCCTGGCAGTTTTTCTCTGTATTTTAGTTTGTGTTAATAGTGCTTTCTTAATTTGTGTTACTCTTGCTTTCTTAATTTCTGTTAATCGCGCCTTCATAATTTGTGTTAAACATGCTTTCTTAATTTGTGTTAATCGAGCTCTTTTATGTTAATAAAGAAGGGGGAGTTGTAGGAGTGTGGCCATGGGGGTCGACAAGTCCCATGGTTGGTGATAACATCGGACTCTTAAAGTAGAGACCATCAGGAAAGTAAAGCCTTGAGAGGGAACAAAGAAGGGTGATTCAGGAGACACCTTAAGCAGGGACATGAAGAACAGGAACACGGACAGCCTAACAGAACAGGGACAAAACAAAAAAGGAATGAATAGGGACATGCTATCAGAACAGGGACAAACAAAAAACAGCGTATGGGAGGGTCTCGCTGACATAGGCAGGACCCACAAACAAGGACTCCAGGAGTTGGAGGGGCAGCCAGAGCTCCCCGGCTGGGCAGCACTCAGTGCCTGCCTCTCCCAGGGATGGGGTTACAAAGTTTGTTAAAGATGGAATTAGTATGCCTGGCAGTTTTTCTCTGTATTTTAGTTTGTGTTAATAGTGCTTTCTTAATTTGTGTTACTCTTGCTTTCTTAATTTCTGTTAATCGCGCCTTCATAATTTGTGTTAAACATGCTTTCTTAATTTGTGTTAATCGAGCTCTTTTATGTTAATAAAGAAGGGGGAGTTGTAGGAGTGTGGCCATGGGGGTCGACAAGTCCCATGGTTGGTGATAACATCGGACTCTTAAAGTAGAGACCATCAGGAAAGTAAAGCCTTGAGAGGGAACAAAGAAGGGTGATTCAGGAGACACCTTAAGCAGGGACATGAAGAACAGGAACACGGACAGCCTAACAGAACAGGGCCAAAAACAAAAAAGGAATGAATAGGGACAGGCTATCAGAACAGGGACAAACAAAAAACAGCGTATGGGAGGGTCTCGCTGACATAGGCAGGACCCACAAACAAGGACTCCAGGAGTTGGAGGGGCAGCCAGAGCCCCCCGGCTGGGCAGCACTCAGTGCCTGCCTCTCCCAGGGACAGTTTTACAAAGATTGTTAAAGATAGACTTAGTATGCCTGGCAGTTTTTCTCTGTTTTTTAGTTTGTGTTGTTCCTGCCTTCTTAATTTGTGTTAATCGCGCTTTCTTATGTTAATAAAAAAGGAGGAGATGTGGGAGTGTGGCCATGGGGGTCGTCAAGCCCCATGGTTGGTAATAACATAGGACTCTTAAGGATGAGACCATCAGGAATTTAAAGAGCTGGGAGGGAACAAAGAAGGGTGATTCAGGTGACACCTTGTTGTCTGGGGTGGCTTGTTCTCCAGCCATTAAAGCATGGAAGTTGCTGGGTGTTTGGTGTTGTCGGGCAAAGTTGTTGACCAATGACTAGTTAGTGGAAAGTTACTGCTGTGAGGCGGAAGTTATATGAAGGGAGCCTTTCCTGAATAAGGGATAGAATGAAGTTGTGCCCTCACTCTGAGAGATGAAGTTATGCCCTCAGTAAGAGAGAGTTCAAGATATGTCATCAATAAAGAGGTAGCAGTTACAGATCCTGAAAGAACCCCGTTGTCCGTGCGGTCTTTACGCCACAAATCGCCCCCCAACAGGGACATGAAAACGAACAGGGACGAGAAGAAAACAAACAGGGGAATGAAGAACAGGAACAGAGACAGGCAAACAGAACAAGGACAAAAACAAAAAAGGAATGAATAGGGACAGGCAAACGGAACAGGGACAAAAACAGAAAAGGAATGAATAGGTACAGGCTAACAGAACAGGGACGAACAAAAAGAGGGTAAGGGAGGGTCCCACTGGCTTACGCAGGACCCCCAAACAAGGACTCCAGGAGTTGGAGGGGCAGCCAGAGCCCCCCAGCTGGGCAGCACTCAGTGCCTGCCTCTCCCAGGGATGGGGTTACAAAGTTTGTAAAAGATGGAATTAGTATGCCTGGCAGTTTTTCTCTGTGTTTTAGTTTGTGTTAATAGTGCTTTCTTAATTTGTGTTACTCTTGCTTTCTTAATTTCTGTTAATCGCGCCTTCTTAATTTGTGTTAAACCTGCTTTCTTAATTTGTGTTAATCGAGCTCTTTTATGTTAATAAGGCAGGGGGAGATGTGGGAGCATGGCCATGGGGGTCCACAAGTCCCATGGTTGGTGATAACATCCAACTCTTAAAGATGAGGCCATCAGGAAAGTAAAGAGTTGAGAGGGAACAAAGAAGGGTGATTCAGGAGACACCTTAAACAGGGACATGAAGAACAGGAACAGGGACAGGCTGACGGAGCAGGGAGAAACAAAAAACAGCATATGGGAGAGTCCCACTGGCATATGCTGAACCCACAAACAAGGACTCCAGGAGTTGGAGGGGCAGCCAGAGCCCCCCGGCTGGGCAGCACTCAGTGCCTGCCTCTCCCAGGGATGGTTTTACAAAGGTTGTTAAAGATAGACTTAGTATGCCTGGCAGTTTTTCTCTGTGTTTTAGTTTGTGTTGATCCTGCCTTCTTAATATGTGTTAATCGCGCTTTCTTAAGTTAATAAAGAAGGGGGAGATGTGGGAGTGTGGCCATGGGGGTCGACAAGCCTCATGGTTGGTGATAACATCAGACTCTTAATGATGAGACCATCAGGAAAGTAAAGCCTTGAGAGGGAACAAAGAAGGGTGATTCAGGAGACACCTTAAACAGGGACATGAAGAACAGGAACAGGGATAGTCTAACAGAACAGGGAGAAAAACAAAAAAGGAATGAATAGGGACAGGCTATCAGAACAGGGACAAACAAAAAATAGCCTATGGGAGGGTCTCGTTGGCATAGGCAGGACCCACAAACAAGGACTCCAGGAGTTGGAGGGGCAGCCAGAGCCCCCCAGCTGGGAAGCACTCAGTGCCTGCCTCTCCCACGGATGGGGTTACAAAGTTTGTTAAAGATGGAATTAGTATGCCTGGCAGTTTTTCTCTGTGTTTTAGTTTGTGTTGATCCTGCCTTCTTAATTTGTGTTAATCGCGCTTTCTTATGTTAATAAAGAAGGGGAAGATGTGGGAGTGTGGCCATGGGGGTCGACAAGCCCCATGGTTGGTGGTAACATCAGACTCTTAATGATGAGACCATCAGGAAAGTAAAGAGTTGAGAGAGAACAAAGAAGGGTGATTCAGGAGACACCTTAAAAAGGGACATGAAGAACAGGAACAGGGACAGGCTAACAGAGCAGGGAGAAACACAAAACAGCATATGGGAGGGTCCCACTGGCATATGCTGGACCCAAAAACAAGGACTCCAGGAGTTGGAGGGGCAGCCAGAGCCCCCCGGCTGGGCAGCACTCAGTGCCTGCCTCTTCCAGGGATGGGGTTACAAAGTTTGTTAAAGATGGAATTAGTATGCCTGGCAGTTTTTCTCTGTATTTTAGTTTGTGTTAATAGTTTGTCCTGGTTCCAGTTAGGACAGAGTTAATGTTCCCTCATAGTAGCTGGTAGGGTGCTATGTTTTGGATTAGGATGAGAAGAGCGCTGATAACATGCTGATGTTTTAATTGTTGCAGAGCAGTGTTTACACCAGGCCAAGGACTTTTCGGCTTCTCGCTCTGTCCTGCCAGCGAGCAGGCTGGGCGTGCAGCAGGAGCTGGGAGGGGACAGACCCAGGACAGCTGACCCAAACTGGCCAAAGGGGTATTCCATACCATCTGACGTCATGCTAAACAATATATAGGGGTGGCTGGCCGGGGTGGGGGGGCCGGCTGCTCGGGAATAGACTGGGCATCGGTCAGCGGGTGGTGAGCAATTGCATTGTGCATCACTTGTTTTCTTACACATTATTATTGTTAATACTATTACCATTATCACTATTATTATTATTATTGTTATTATTATTTTCCTGTCTTAATAAACTGTCTTTATCTCAACTCACAGGCTTCACTTTCCCGTTTCTCTCCCCCCATCCCAGAGAGGGAGGGGGGAGGGTGAGCGAACGGCTGTGTGGTGTTTAGCTGCCAGCCGGGTTAAACCACAACATAGTTCTTTCTTAATTTGTGTTACCTTTCCTTTCTTAATTTCTGTTAATCGCGCCTTCTTAATTTGTGTTAAACCTGCTTTCTTAATTTGTGTTAATCAAGCTCTTCTATGTTAATAAAGAAGGGGGAGATGTGGGAGCGTGGCCATGGGGGTGGACAAGTCCCATGGTTGGTGATAACATCCGACTATTAAAGTAGAGACCATCAGGAAAGTAAACCCTTGAGAGGGAACAAAGAAGGGTTATTCAAAAGACACCTTAACCAGGGACATGAAGAACAGGAACAGGGATAGTCTAACAGAACAGGGAGGAAAACAAAAAAGGAATGAATAGGGACAGGCTATCAGAACAGGGACAAACAAAAAACAGCGTATGGGAGGGTCTCGCTGGCATAGGCAGGACCCACAAACAAGGCATAGCCAGAGCCCCCCTTCTGGGCAGCACTCAGTGCCTGCCTCTCCCAGGGATGGGGTTACAAAGTCTGTAAAAGATGGAATTAGTATGCCTGGCAGTTTTTCTCTGTGTTTTAGTTTGTGTTGATCCTGCCTTCTTAATTTGTGTTAATCGCGCTTTCTTAAGTTAATGAAGAAGGGGAAGATGTGGGAGTGTGGCCATGGGGGTCGACAAGCCCCATGGTTGGTGATAACATCGGACTCTTAAAGTAGAGACCATCAGGAAAGGAAAGCCTTGAGAGGGAACAAAGAAGGGTGATTCAGGAGACACCTTAAGCAGGGACATGAAGAACAGGAACAGGGAGAGGCTAACAGAACAGGGACAAAACAAAAAAGGAATGAATAGGGACATGCTATCAGAACAGCGACAAACAAAAAACAGCGTATGGGAGGGTCTCGCTGGCATAGGCAGGACCCACAAACAAGGACTCCAGGAGTTGGAGGGGCAGCCAGAGCCCCCCAGCTGGGAAGCACTCAGTGCCTGCCTCTCCCAGGGATGGGGTTACAAAGTTTGTTAAAGATGGAATTAGTATGCCTGGCAGTTTTTCTCTGTATTTTAGTTTGTGTTAATAGTGCTTTCTTAATTTGTGTTACTCTTGCTTTCTTAATTTCTGTTAATCGCGCCTTCATAATTTGTGTTAAACCTGCTTTCTTAATTTGTGTTAATCGAGCTCTTTTATGTTAATAAAGAAGGGGGAGTTGTGGGAGCATGGCCATGGGGGTCAACAAGTCCCATGGTTGGTGATAACATCTGACTCTTAAAGATGAGGGCATCAGGAAAGTAAAGCCTTGAGAGGGAACAAAGAAGGGTGATTCAGGAGACACCTTAAACAGGGACATGAAGAACAGGAACAGGGACAGGCTAACAGAGCAGGGAGAAACAAAAAACAGCATATGGGAGGGTCCCACTGGCGTATGCTGGACCCACAAACAAGGACTCCAGGAGTTGGAGGGGCAGCCAGAGCCCCCCGGCTGGGCAGCACTCAGTGGAGATGTGGGAGTGTGGCCATGGGGGTTGTCAAGCCCCATGGTTGGTAATAACATAGGACTCTTAAGGATGAGACCATCAGGAATTTAAAGAGCTGGGAGGGAACAAAGAAGGGTGATTCAGGTGACACCTTGTTGTCTGGGGTGGCTTGTTCTCCAGCCATTAAAGCATGGAAGTTGCTGGGTGTTTGGTGTTGCCGGGCAAAGTTGTTGACCAATGACTAGTTAGTGGAAAGGTACTGCTGTGAGGCGGAAATTATAGGAAGGGAGCCTTTCCTGAATAAGGGATAGAATGAAGTTGTGCCCTCACTCTGAGAGATGAAGTTATGCCTTCAGTAAGAGAGAGTTCAAGATATGTCATCAATAAAGAGGTAGCAGTTACAGATCCTGAAAGAACCCCGTTGTCCGTGCGGTCTTTACGCCACAAATCGCCCCCCAACAGGGACATGAAAACGAACAGGGACGAGAAGAAAAGAAACAGGGGAATGAAGAACAGGAACAGAGACAGGCAAACAGAACAAGGACAAAAACAAAAAAGGAATGAATAGGGACAGGCAAACGGAACAGGGACAAAAACAGAAAAGGAATGAATAGGTACAGGCTAACAGAACAGGGACGAACAAAAAGAGGGTAAGGGAGGGTCACGCTGGCTTACGCAGGACCCCCAAACAAGGACTCCAGGAGTTGGAGGGGCAGCCAGAGCCCCCCAGCTAGGCAGCACTCAGTGCCTGCCTCTCCCAGGGATGGGGTTACAAAGTTTGTAAAAGATGGAATTAGTATGCCTGGCAGTTTTTCTCTGTGTTTTAGTTTGTGTTAATAGTGCTTTCTTAATTTGTGTTACTCTTGCTTTCATAATTTCTGTTAATCGCGCCTTCTTAATTTGTGTTAATCCTGCTTTCTTAATTTGTGTTAATCAAGCTCTTTTATGTTAGTAAAGAAGGGGGAGATGTGGGAGCATGGCCATGGGGGTCGACAAGTCCCATGGTTGGTGATAACATCCAACTCTTAAAGATGAGGCCATCAGGAAAGTAAAGAGTTGAGAGGGAACAAAGAAGGGTGATTCAGGAGACACCTTAAACAGGGACATGAAGAACAGGAACAGGGATAGTCTAACAGAGCAGGGACAAAAACAGAAAAGGAATGAATACGTACAGGCTAACAGAACAGGGACGAAAAAAAGAGCTTATGGGAGGGTCTCGCTGGCATAGGCAGGACCCACAAACAAGGACTCCAGGAGTTGGAGGGGCAGCCAGAGCCCCCCGGCTGGGCAGCACTCAGTGCCTGCCTCTCCCAGGGATGGGGTTACAAAGTTTGTTAAAGATGGAATTAGTATGCCTGGCAGTTTTTCTCTGTATTTTAGTTTGTGTTAATAGTGCTTTCTTAATTTGTGTTACTCCTCCTTTCTTAATTTCTGTTAATCGCGCCTTCTTAATTTGTGTTAAACCTGCTTTCTTAATTTGTGTTAATCAAGCTCTTTTATGTTAATAAAGAAGGGGGAGATGTGGGAGCATGGCCATGGGGGTCAACAAGTCCCATGGTTGGTGATAACATCCGACTATTAAAGTAGAGACATTCAGGAAAGTAAAGAGTTGAAAGGGAACAAAGAAGGGTGATTCAGGAGACACCTTAAGCAGGGACATGAAGAACAGGAACAGGGATAGTCTAACAGAACAGGGACGAAAACAAAAAAAGGAATGAATAGGGACAGGCTATCAGAACAGGGACAAACAAAAAACAGCGTATGGGAGGGTCTCGCTGGCATAGGCAGGACCCCCAAACAAGGACTCCAGGAGTTGGAGGGGCAGCCAGAGCCCCCCGGCTGGGCAGCACTCAGTGCCTGCCTCTCCCAGGGATGGTTTTACAAAGATTGTTAAAGATAGACTTAGTATGCCTGGCAGTTTTTCTCTGTGTTTTAGTTTGTGTTGATCCTGCCTTCTTAATATGTGTTAATCGCGCTTTCTTATGTTAATAAAGAAGGGGAAGATGTGGGAGTGTGGCCATGGGGGCCGACAAGCCCCATGGTTGGTGATAACATCGGACTCTTAAGGATGAGACCATCAGGAATTTAAAGAGTTGAGAGGGAACAAAGAAGGGTGATTCAGGTGACACCTTGTTGTCTGGGGTGGCTTGTTCTCCAGCCATTAAAGCATGGAAGTTGCTGGGTGTTTGCTGTTGCCGGGCAACGTTGTTGACCAATGACTAGTTAGTGGAAAGGTACTGCTGTGAGGCAGAAGTTATAGGAAGGGAGCCTTTCCTGAATAAGGGATAGAATGAAGTTGTGCCCTCACTCTGAGAGATGAAGTTATGCCTTCAGTAAGAGAGAGTTCAAGTTATGCCATCAATAAAGAGGTAGCAGTTACAGATCCTGAAAGAACCCCGTTGTCCGTACGGTCTTTACGCCACAAATCGCCCCCCAAAAGGGACATGAAAACGAACAGGGACAAGAAGAAAACAAACAGGGACATGAAGAACAGGAACAGGGACAGGCTAACAGCACAGGGACAAAAACAAAAAAGGAATGAATAGGGACAGGCTAACAGAACAGGGACGAACAAAAAGAGCTTATGGGAGGGTCACGCTGGCTTACGCAGGACCCACAAACAAGGACTCCAGGAGTTGGAGGGGCAGCCAGAGCCCCCCAGCTGGGCAGCACTCAGTGCCTGCCACTCCCAGGGAGGGTTTTACAAAGATTGTTAAAGATAGACTTAGTATGCCTGGCAGTTTTTCTCTGTGTTTTAGTTTGTGTTGATCCTGCCTTCTTAATACGTGTTAATCGCGCTTTCTTAAGTTAATGAAGAAGGGGAAGATGTGGGAGTGTGGCCATGGGGGTCGACAAGCCCCATGGTTGGTGATAACATCAGACTCTTAATGATGAGACCATCAGGAAAGTAAAGAGTTGAGAGGGAACAAAGAAGGGTGATTAAGGAGACACCATAAACAGGGACATGAAGAACAGGAACAGGGATAGTCTAACAGAACAGGGACAAAAACAAAAAAGGAATGAATAGGGACAGGCTATCAGAACAGGGACAAACAAAAAACAGCGTGTGGGAGGGTCTCGCTGGCATAGGCAGGACCCCCAAACAAGGACTCCAGGAGTTGGAGGGGCAGCCAGAGCTCCCCGGCTGGGCAGCACTCAGTGCCTGCCTCTCCCAGGGACGGGGTTACAAAGTTTGTTAAAGATGGAATTAGTATGCCTGGCAGTTTTTCTCTGTGTTTTAGTTTGTGTTGATCCTGCCTTCTTAATTTGTGTTAATCGCGCTTTCTTATGTTAATAAAGAAGGGGAAGATGTGGGAGTGTGGCCATGGGGGTCGGCAAGCCCCATGGTTGGTGATAACATCCGACTCTTAAAGATGAGGCCATGAGGAAAGTAAAGCCTTGAGAGGGAACAAAGAAGGGTGATTCAGGAGACACCTTAAACAGGGACATGAAGAACAGGAACAGGGATAGTCTAACAGAACAGGGACAAATACAAAAAAGGAATGAATAGGGACAGGCTATCAGAACAGGGACAAACAAAAAACAGCCTATGGGAGGGTCTCGCTGGCATAGGCAGGACCCACAAACAAGGACTCCAGGAGTTGGAGGGGCAGCCAGAGCTCCCCGGCTGGGCAGCACTCAGTGCCTGCCTCTCCCAGGGATGGGGTTACAAAGTTTGTTAAAGATGGAATTAGTATGCCTGGCAGTTTTTCTCTGTGATTTAGTTTGTGTTAATAGTGCTTTCTTAATTTGTGTTACTCTTGCTTTCTTAATTTCTGTTAATCGCGCCTTCATAATTTGTGTTAAACCTGCTTTCTTAATTTGTGTTAATCGAGCTCTTTTATGTTAATAAAGAAGGGGAAGATGTGGGAGCGTGGCCATGGGGGTCGGCAAGCCCCATGGTTGGTGATAACATCCGACTCTTAAAGATGAGGCCATGAGGAAAGTAAAGCCTTGAGAGGGATCAAAGAAGGGTGATTCAGGAGACACCTTAAACAGGGACATGAAGAACAGGAACAGGGATAGTCTAACAGAACAGGGACAAATACAAAAAAGGAATGAATAGGGACAGGCTATCAGAACAGGGACAAACAAAAAACAGCCTATGGGAGGGTCTCGCTGGCATAGGCAGGACCCACAAACAAGGACTCCAGGAGTTGGAGAGGCAGCCAGAGCTCCCCGGCTGGGCAGCACTCAGTGCCTGCCTCTCCCAGGGATGGGGTTACAAAGTTTGTTAAAGATGGAATTAATATGCCTGGCAGTTTTTCTCTGTGTTTTAGTTTGTGTTAATAGTGCTTTCTTAATTTGTGTTACTCTTGCTTTCTTAATTTCTGTTAATCGCGCCTTCATAATTTGTGTTAAACCTGCTTTCTTAATTTGTGTTAATCGAGCTCTTTTATGTTAATAAAGAAGGGGGAGTTGTAGGAGTGTGGCCATGCGGGTTGACAAGTCCCATGGTTGGTGATAACATCGGACTCTTAAAGATGAGGCCATGAGGAAAGTAAAGCCTTGAGAGGGAACAAAGAAGGGTGATTCAGGAGACACCTTAAACAGGGACATGAAGAACAGGAACAGGGATAGTCTAACAGAACAGGGACAAATACAAAAAAGGAATGAATAGGGACAGGCTATCAGAACAGGGACAAACAAAAAACAGCCTATGGGAGGGTCTCGCTGGCATAGGCAGGACCCACAAACAAGGACTCCAGGAGTTGGAGAGGCAGCCAGAGCTCCCCGGCTGGGCAGCACTCAGTGCCTGCCTCTCCCAGGGATGGGGTTACAAAGTTTGTTAAAGATGGAATTAGTATGCCTGGCAGTTTTTCTCTGTGTTTTAGTTTGTGTTAATAGTGCTTTCTTAATTTGTGCTACTCTTGCTTTCTTAATTTCTGTTAATCGCGCCTTCATAATTTGTGTTAAACCTGCTTTCTTAATTTGTGTTAATCGAGCTCTTTTATGTTAATAAAGAAGGGGGAGTTGTAGGAGTGTGGCCATGGGGGTCGACAAGTCCCATGGTTGGTGATAACATCCGACTCTTAAAGATGAGGCCATGAGGAAAGTAAAGCCTTGAGAGGGAACAAAGAAGGGTGATTCAGGAGACACCTTAAACAGGGACATGAAGAACAGGAACAGGGATAGTCTAACAGAACAGGGACAAATACAAAAAAGGAATGAATAGGGACAGGCTATCAGAACAGGGACAAACAAAAAACAGCCTATGGGAGGGTCTCGCTGGCATAGGCAGGACCCACAAACAAGGACTCCAGGAGTTGGAGAGGCAGCCAGAGCCCCCCGGCTGGGCAGCACTCAGTGCCTGCCTCTCCCAGGGATGGGGTTACAAAGTTTGTTAAAGATGGAATTAGTATGCCTGGCAGTTTTTCTCTGTGTTTTAGTTTGTGTTAATAGTGCTTTCTTAATTTGTGTTACTCTTGCTTTCTTAATTTCTGTTAATCGCGCCTTCATAATTTGTGTTAAACCTGCTTTCTTAATTTGTGTTAATCGCGCTTTCTTAAGTTAATAAAGAAGGGGGAGATGTGGGAGTGTGGCCATGGGGGTCGACAAGCCCCATGGTTGGTGATAACATCAGACTCTTAATGATGAGACCATCAGGAAAGTAAAGCCTTGAGAGGGAACAAAGAAGGGTGATTCAGGAGACACCTTAAACAGGGACATGAAGAACAGGAACAGGGATAGTCTAACAGAACAGGGACAAAAACAAAAAAGTAATGAATAGGGACAGGCTATCAGAACAGGGACAAACAAAAAACAGCGTATGGGAGGGTCTCGCTGGCATAGGCAGGACCCCCAAACAAGGACTCCAGGAGTTGGAGGGGCAGCCAGAGCCCCCCTGCTGGGCAGCACTCAGTGCCTGCCTCTCCCAGGGATGGGGTTACAAAGTTTGTAAAAGATGGAATTAGTATGCCTGGCAGTTTTTCTCTGTGTTTTAGTTTGTGTTGATCATGCCTTCTTAATTTGTGTTAATCGCGCTTTCTTAAGTTAATGAAGAAGGGGAAGATGTGGGAGTGTGGCCATGGGGGTCGGCAAGCCCCATGGTTGGTGATAACATCCGACTCTTAAGGATGAGACCATCAGGAATTTAAAGAGCTGAGAGGGAACAAAGAAGGGTGATTCAGGTGACACCTTCTTGTCTGGGCTGGCTTGTTCTCCAGCCATTAATGCATGGAAGTGGCTGGGTGTTTGCTGTTGCCGGGCAAAGTTGTTGACCAATGACTAGTTAGTGGAAAGGTACTGCTGTGAGGCGGAAATTATAGGAAGGGAGCCTTTCAGGAATAAGGGATAGAATGAAGTTGTGCCCTCACTCTGAGAGATGAAGTTATGCCCTCAGTAAGAGAGAGTTCAAGTTATGTCATCAATAAAGAGGTAGCAGTTACAGATCCTGAAAGAACCCCGGTGTCCGTGCGGTCTTTACGCCACAAATCGCCCCCCAACAGGGACATGAAAACGAACAGGGACGAGAAGAAAACAAACAGGGACATGAAGAACAGGAACAGGGACAGGCTAACAGAACAGGGACAAAAACAAAAAAGGAATGAATAGGGACAGGCAAAGGGAACAGGGAAAAAAAAAAAAAGGAATGAATAGGTACAGGCTAACAGAACAGGGACGAACAAAAAGAGCTTATGGGAGGGTCACGCTGGGTTACGCAGGACCCACAAACAAGGACTCCAGGAGTTGGAGGGGCAGCCAGAGCCCCCCGGCTGGGCAGCACTCAGTGCCTGCCTCTCCCAGGGATGGTTTTACAAAGTTTGTTAAAGATAGTCTTAGTATGCCTGGCAGTTTTTCTCTGTGTTTTAGTTTGTGTTGATCCTGCCTTCTTAATTTGTGTTAATCGCGCTTTCTTATGTTAATAAAGAAGGAGGAGATGTGGGAGTGTGGCCATGGGGGTCGACAAGCCCCATGGTTGGTGATCACATCCGACTCTTAAATATGAGGCCATGAGGAAAGTAAAGCCTTGAGAGGGAACAAAGAAGGGTGATTCAGGAGACACCTTAAACAGGGACATGAAGAACAGGAACAGGGACAGGCTAACAGAACAGGGACAAATACAAAAAAGGAATGAATAGGGACAGGCTATCAGAACAGGGACAAACAAAAAACAGCGTATGGGAGGGTCTCGCTGGCATAGGCAGGACCCACAAACAAGGACTCCAGGAGTTGGAGAGGCAGCTAGAGCCCCCCGGCTGGGCAGCACTCAGTGCCTGCCACTCCCAGGGATGGGGTTGCAAAGTTTGTTAAAGATGGAATTAGTATGCCTGGCAGCTTTTCTCTGTGTTTTAGTTTGTGTTGATCCTGCCTTCTTAATTTGTGGTAATCGCGCTTTCTTAAGTTAATAAAGAAGGGGGAGATGTGGGAGTGTGGCCATGGGGGTCGACAAGCCCCATGGTTGGTGATAACATCAGACTCTTAATGATGAGACCATCAGGAAAGTAAAGCCTTGAGAGGGAACAAAGAAGGGTGATTCAGGAGACACCTTAAGCAGGGACATGAAGAACAGGAACAGGGACAGGCTAACAGAACAGGGACAAAACAAAAAAGGAATGAATAGGGACAGGCTATCAGAACAGGGGCAAACAAAAAACAGCGTATGGGAGGGTCTCGCTGGCATAGGCAGGACCCCCAAACAAGGACTCCAGGAGTTGGAGGGGCAGCCAGAGCCCCCCAGCTGGGAAGCACTCAGTGCCTGCCTCTCCCACGGATGGGGTTACAAAGTTTGTTAAAGATGGAATTAGTATGCCTGGCAGTTTTTCTCTGTGTTTTAGTTTGTGTTGATCCTGCCTTCTTAATTTGTGTTAATCGCGCTTTCTTATGTTAATAAAGAAGGGGAAGATGTGGGAGTGTGGCCATGGGGGTCGACAAGCCCCATGGTTGGTGGTAACATCAGACTCTTAATGATGAGACCATCAGGAAAGTAAAGAGTTGAGAGGGAACAAAGAAGGGTGATTCAGGAGACACCTTAAGCAGGGACATGAAGAACAGGAACAGGGACAGGCTAACAGAACAGGGACAAAACAAAAAAGGAATGAATAGGGACAGGCTATCAGAACAGGGGCAAACAAAAAACAGCGTATGGGAGGGTCTCGCTGGCATAGGCAGGACCCCCAAACAAGGACTCCAGGAGTTGGAGGGGCAGCCAGAGCCCCCCAGCTGGGAAGCACTCAGTGCCTGCCTCTCCCACGGATGGGGTTACAAAGTTTGTTAAAGATGGAATTAGTATGCCTGGCAGTTTTTCTCTGTGTTTTAGTTTGTGTTGATCCTGCCTTCTTAATTTGTGTTAATCGCGCTTTCTTATGTTAATAAAGAAGGGGAAGATGTGGGAGTGTGGCCATGGGGGTCGACAAGCCCCATGGTTGGTGGTAACATCAGACTCTTAATGATGAGACCATCAGGAAAGTAAAGAGTTGAGAGAGAACAAAGAAGGGTGATTCAGGAGACACCTTAAAAAGGGACATGAAGAACAGGAACAGGGACAGGCTAACAGAGCAGGGAGAAACACAAAACAGCATATGGGAGGGTCCCACTGGCATATGCTGGACCCAAAAACAAGGACTCCAGGAGTTGGAGGGGCAGCCAGAGCCCCCCGGCTGGGCAGCACTCAGTGCCTGCCTCTTCCAGGGATGGGGTTACAAAGTTTGTTAAAGATGGAATTAGTATGCCTGGCAGTTTTTCTCTGTATTTTAGTTTGTGTTAATAGTTTGTCCTGGTTCCAGTTAGGACAGAGTTAATGTTCCCTCATAGTAGCTGGTAGGGTGCTATGTTTTGGATTAGGATGAGAAGAGCGCTGATAACATGCTGATGTTTTAATTGTTGCAGAGCAGTGTTTACACCAGGCCAAGGACTTTTCGGCTTCTCGCTCTGTCCTGCCAGCGAGCAGGCTGGGCGTGCAGCAGGAGCTGGGAGGGGACAGACCCAGGACAGCTGACCCAAACTGGCCAAAGGGGTATTCCATACCATCTGACGTCATGCTAAACAATATATAGGGGTGGCTGGCCGGGGTGGGGGGGCCGGCTGCTCGGGAATAGACTGGGCATCGGTCAGCGGGTGGTGAGCAATTGCATTGTGCATCACTTGTTTTCTTACACATTATTATTGTTAATACTATTACCATTATCACTATTATTATTATTATTGTTATTATTATTTTCCTGTCTTAATAAACTGTCTTTATCTCAACTCACAGGCTTCACTTTCCCGTTTCTCTCCCCCCATCCCAGAGAGGGAGGGGGGAGGGTGAGCGAACGGCTGTGTGGTGTTTAGCTGCCAGCCGGGTTAAACCACAACATAGTTCTTTCTTAATTTGTGTTACCTTTCCTTTCTTAATTTCTGTTAATCGCGCCTTCTTAATTTGTGTTAAACCTGCTTTCTTAATTTGTGTTAATCAAGCTCTTCTATGTTAATAAAGAAGGGGGAGATGTGGGAGCGTGGCCATGGGGGTGGACAAGTCCCATGGTTGGTGATAACATCCGACTATTAAAGTAGAGACCATCAGGAAAGTAAACCCTTGAGAGGGAACAAAGAAGGGTTATTCAAAAGACACCTTAACCAGGGACATGAAGAACAGGAACAGGGATAGTCTAACAGAACAGGGAGGAAAACAAAAAAGGAATGAATAGGGACAGGCTATCAGAACAGGGACAAACAAAAAACAGCGTATGGGAGGGTCTCGCTGGCATAGGCAGGACCCACAAACAAGGCATAGCCAGAGCCCCCCTTCTGGGCAGCACTCAGTGCCTGCCTCTCCCAGGGATGGGGTTACAAAGTCTGTAAAAGATGGAATTAGTATGCCTGGCAGTTTTTCTCTGTGTTTTAGTTTGTGTTGATCCTGCCTTCTTAATTTGTGTTAATCGCGCTTTCTTAAGTTAATGAAGAAGGGGAAGATGTGGGAGTGTGGCCATGGGGGTCGACAAGCCCCATGGTTGGTGATAACATCGGACTCTTAAAGTAGAGACCATCAGGAAAGGAAAGCCTTGAGAGGGAACAAAGAAGGGTGATTCAGGAGACACCTTAAGCAGGGACATGAAGAACAGGAACAGGGAGAGGCTAACAGAACAGGGACAAAACAAAAAAGGAATGAATAGGGACATGCTATCAGAACAGCGACAAACAAAAAACAGCGTATGGGAGGGTCTCGCTGGCATAGGCAGGACCCACAAACAAGGACTCCAGGAGTTGGAGGGGCAGCCAGAGCCCCCCAGCTGGGAAGCACTCAGTGCCTGCCTCTCCCAGGGATGGGGTTACAAAGTTTGTTAAAGATGGAATTAGTATGCCTGGCAGTTTTTCTCTGTATTTTAGTTTGTGTTAATAGTGCTTTCTTAATTTGTGTTACTCTTGCTTTCTTAATTTCTGTTAATCGCGCCTTCATAATTTGTGTTAAACCTGCTTTCTTAATTTGTGTTAATCGAGCTCTTTTATGTTAATAAAGAAGGGGGAGTTGTGGGAGCATGGCCATGGGGGTCAACAAGTCCCATGGTTGGTGATAACATCTGACTCTTAAAGATGAGGGCATCAGGAAAGTAAAGCCTTGAGAGGGAACAAAGAAGGGTGATTCAGGAGACACCTTAAACAGGGACATGAAGAACAGGAACAGGGACAGGCTAACAGAGCAGGGAGAAACAAAAAACAGCATATGGGAGGGTCCCACTGGCGTATGCTGGACCCACAAACAAGGACTCCAGGAGTTGGAGGGGCAGCCAGAGCCCCCCGGCTGGGCAGCACTCAGTGGAGATGTGGGAGTGTGGCCATGGGGGTTGTCAAGCCCCATGGTTGGTAATAACATAGGACTCTTAAGGATGAGACCATCAGGAATTTAAAGAGCTGGGAGGGAACAAAGAAGGGTGATTCAGGTGACACCTTGTTGTCTGGGGTGGCTTGTTCTCCAGCCATTAAAGCATGGAAGTTGCTGGGTGTTTGGTGTTGCCGGGCAAAGTTGTTGACCAATGACTAGTTAGTGGAAAGGTACTGCTGTGAGGCGGAAATTATAGGAAGGGAGCCTTTCCTGAATAAGGGATAGAATGAAGTTGTGCCCTCACTCTGAGAGATGAAGTTATGCCTTCAGTAAGAGAGAGTTCAAGATATGTCATCAATAAAGAGGTAGCAGTTACAGATCCTGAAAGAACCCCGTTGTCCGTGCGGTCTTTACGCCACAAATCGCCCCCCAACAGGGACATGAAAACGAACAGGGACGAGAAGAAAACAAACAGGGGAATGAAGAACAGGAACAGAGACAGGCAAACAGAACAAGGACAAAAACAAAAAAGGAATGAATAGGGACAGGCAAACGGAACAGGGACAAAAACAGAAAAGGAATGAATAGGTACAGGCTAACAGAACAGGGACGAACAAAAAGAGGGTAAGGGAGGGTCACGCTGGCTTACGCAGGACCCCCAAACAAGGACTCCAGGAGTTGGAGGGGCAGCCAGAGCCCCCCAGCTAGGCAGCACTCAGTGCCTGCCTCTCCCAGGGATGGGGTTACAAAGTTTGTAAAAGATGGAATTAGTATGCCTGGCAGTTTTTCTCTGTGTTTTAGTTTGTGTTAATAGTGCTTTCTTAATTTGTGTTACTCTTGCTTTCATAATTTCTGTTAATCGCGCCTTCTTAATTTGTGTTAATCCTGCTTTCTTAATTTGTGTTAATCAAGCTCTTTTATGTTAGTAAAGAAGGGGGAGATGTGGGAGCATGGCCATGGGGGTCGACAAGTCCCATGGTTGGTGATAACATCCAACTCTTAAAGATGAGGCCATCAGGAAAGTAAAGAGTTGAGAGGGAACAAAGAAGGGTGATTCAGGAGACACCTTAAACAGGGACATGAAGAACAGGAACAGGGATAGTCTAACAGAACAGGGACAAAAACAGAAAAGGAATGAATACGTACAGGCTAACAGAACAGGGACGAAAAAAAGAGCTTATGGGAGGGTCTCGCTGGCATAGGCAGGACCCACAAACAAGGACTCCAGGAGTTGGAGGGGCAGCCAGAGCCCCCCGGCTGGGCAGCACTCAGTGCCTGCCTCTCCCAGGGATGGGGTTACAAAGTTTGTTAAAGATGGAATTAGTATGCCTGGCAGTTTTTCTCTGTATTTTAGTTTGTGTTAATAGTGCTTTCTTAATTTGTGTTACTCCTCCTTTCTTAATTTCTGTTAATCGCGCCTTCTTAATTTGTGTTAAACCTGCTTTCTTAATTTGTGTTAATCAAGCTCTTTTATGTTAATAAAGAAGGGGGAGATGTGGGAGCATGGCCATGGGGGTCAACAAGTCCCATGGTTGGTGATAACATCCGACTATTAAAGTAGAGACATTCAGGAAAGTAAAGAGTTGAAAGGGAACAAAGAAGGGTGATTCAGGAGACACCTTAAGCAGGGACATGAAGAACAGGAACAGGGATAGTCTAACAGAACAGGGACGAAAACAAAAAAAGGAATGAATAGGGACAGGCTATCAGAACAGGGACAAACAAAAAACAGCGTATGGGAGGGTCTCGCTGGCATAGGCAGGACCCCCAAACAAGGACTCCAGGAGTTGGAGGGGCAGCCAGAGCCCCCCGGCTGGGCAGCACTCAGTGCCTGCCTCTCCCAGGGATGGTTTTACAAAGATTGTTAAAGATAGACTTAGTATGCCTGGCAGTTTTTCTCTGTGTTTTAGTTTGTGTTGATCCTGCCTTCTTAATATGTGTTAATCGCGCTTTCTTATGTTAATAAAGAAGGGGAAGATGTGGGAGTGTGGCCATGGGGGTCGACAAGCCCCATGGTTGGTGATAACATCGGACTCTTAAGGATGAGACCATCAGGAATTTAAAGAGTTGAGAGGGAACAAAGAAGGGTGATTCAGGTGACACCTTGTTGTCTGGGGTGGCTTGTTCTCCAGCCATTAAAGCATGGAAGTTGCTGGGTGTTTGCTGTTGCCGGGCAACGTTGTTGACCAATGACTAGTTAGTGGAAAGGTACTGCTGTGAGGCGGAAGTTATAGGAAGGGAGCCTTTCCTGAATAAGGGATAGAATGAAGTTGTGCCCTCACTCTGAGAGATGAAGTTATGCCTTCAGTAAGAGAGAGTTCAAGTTATGCCATCAATAAAGAGGTAGCAGTTACAGATCCTGAAAGAACCCCGTTGTCCGTACGGTCTTTACGCCACAAATCGCCCCCCAAAAGGGACATGAAAACGAACAGGGACAAGAAGAAAACAAACAGGGACATGAAGAACAGGAACAGGGATAGTCTAACAGAACAGGGACAAATACAAAAAAGGAATGAATAGGGACAGGCTATCAGAACAGGGACAAACAAAAAACAGCCTATGGGAGGGTCTCGCTGGCATAGGCAGGACCCACAAACAAGGACTCCAGGAGTTGGAGGGGCAGCCAGAGCTCCCCGGCTGGGCAGCACTCAGTGCCTGCCTCTCCCAGGGATGGGGTTACAAAGTTTGTTAAAGATGGAATTAGTATGCCTGGCAGTTTTTCTCTGTGATTTAGTTTGTGTTAATAGTGCTTTCTTAATTTGTGTTACTCTTGCTTTCTTAATTTCTGTTAATCGCGCCTTCATAATTTGTGTTAAACCTGCTTTCTTAATTTGTGTTAATCGAGCTCTTTTATGTTAATAAAGAAGGGGAAGATGTGGGAGTGTGGCCATGGGGGTCGGCAAGCCCCATGGTTGGTGATAACATCCGACTCTTAAAGATGAGGCCATGAGGAAAGTAAAGCCTTGAGAGGGATCAAAGAAGGGTGATTCAGGAGACACCTTAAACAGGGACATGAAGAACAGGAACAGGGATAGTCTAACAGAACAGGGACAAATACAAAAAAGGAATGAATAGGGACAGGCTATCAGAACAGGGACAAACAAAAAACAGCCTATGGGAGGGTCTCGCTGGCATAGGCAGGACCCACAAACAAGGACTCCAGGAGTTGGAGAGGCAGCCAGAGCTCCCCGGCTGGGCAGCACTCAGTGCCTGCCTCTCCCAGGGATGGGGTTACAAAGTTTGTTAAAGATGGAATTAATATGCCTGGCAGTTTTTCTCTGTGTTTTAGTTTGTGTTAATAGTGCTTTCTTAATTTGTGTTACTCTTGCTTTCTTAATTTCTGTTAATCGCGCCTTCATAATTTGTGTTAAACCTGCTTTCTTAATTTGTGTTAATCGAGCTCTTTTATGTTAATAAAGAAGGGGGAGTTGTAGGAGTGTGGCCATGCGGGTTGACAAGTCCCATGGTTGGTGATAACATCGGACTCTTAAAGATGAGGCCATGAGGAAAGTAAAGCCTTGAGAGGGAACAAAGAAGGGTGATTCAGGAGACACCTTAAACAGGGACATGAAGAACAGGAACAGGGATAGTCTAACAGAACAGGGACAAATACAAAAAAGGAATGAATAGGGACAGGCTATCAGAACAGGGACAAACAAAAAACAGCCTATGGGAGGGTCTCGCTGGCATAGGCAGGACCCACAAACAAGGACTCCAGGAGTTGGAGAGGCAGCCAGAGCTCCCCGGCTGGGCAGCACTCAGTGCCTGCCTCTCCCAGGGATGGGGTTACAAAGTTTGTTAAAGATGGAATTAGTATGCCTGGCAGTTTTTCTCTGTGTTTTAGTTTGTGTTAATAGTGCTTTCTTAATTTGTGCTACTCTTGCTTTCTTAATTTCTGTTAATCGCGCCTTCATAATTTGTGTTAAACCTGCTTTCTTAATTTGTGTTAATCGAGCTCTTTTATGTTAATAAAGAAGGGGGAGTTGTAGGAGTGTGGCCATGGGGGTCGACAAGTCCCATGGTTGGTGATAACATCCGACTCTTAAAGATGAGGCCATGAGGAAAGTAAAGCCTTGAGAGGGAACAAAGAAGGGTGATTCAGGAGACACCTTAAACAGGGACATGAAGAACAGGAACAGGGATAGTCTAACAGAACAGGGACAAATACAAAAAAGGAATGAATAGGGACAGGCTATCAGAACAGGGACAAACAAAAAACAGCCTATGGGAGGGTCTCGCTGGCATAGGCAGGACCCACAAACAAGGACTCCAGGAGTTGGAGAGGCAGCCAGAGCCCCCCGGCTGGGCAGCACTCAGTGCCTGCCTCTCCCAGGGATGGGGTTACAAAGTTTGTTAAAGATGGAATTAGTATGCCTGGCAGTTTTTCTCTGTGTTTTAGTTTGTGTTAATAGTGCTTTCTTAATTTGTGTTACTCTTGCTTTCTTAATTTCTGTTAATCGCGCCTTCATAATTTGTGTTAAACCTGCTTTCTTAATTTGTGTTAATCGCGCTTTCTTAAGTTAATAAAGAAGGGGGAGATGTGGGAGTGTGGCCATGGGGGTCGACAAGCCCCATGGTTGGTGATAACATCAGACTCTTAATGATGAGACCATCAGGAAAGTAAAGCCTTGAGAGGGAACAAAGAAGGGTGATTCAGGAGACACCTTAAACAGGGACATGAAGAACAGGAACAGGGATAGTCTAACAGAACAGGGACAAAAACAAAAAAGTAATGAATAGGGACAGGCTATCAGAACAGGGACAAACAAAAAACAGCGTATGGGAGGGTCTCGCTGGCATAGGCAGGACCCCCAAACAAGGACTCCAGGAGTTGGAGGGGCAGCCAGAGCCCCCCTGCTGGGCAGCACTCAGTGCCTGCCTCTACCAGGGATGGGGTTACAAAGTTTGTAAAAGATGGAATTAGTATGCCTGGCAGTTTTTCTCTGTGTTTTAGTTTGTGTTGATCATGCCTTCTTAATTTGTGTTAATCGCGCTTTCTTAAGTTAATGAAGAAGGGGAAGATGTGGGAGTGTGGCCATGGGGGTCGGCAAGCCCCATGGTTGGTGATAACATCCGACTCTTAAGGATGAGACCATCAGGAATTTAAAGAGCTGAGAGGGAACAAAGAAGGGTGATTCAGGTGACACCTTCTTGTCTGGGGTGGCTAGTTCTCCAGCCATTAATGCATGGAAGTGGCTGGGTGTTTGCTGTTGCCGGGCAAAGTTGTTGACCAATGACTAGTTAGTGGAAAGGTACTGCTGTGAGGCGGAAATTATAGGAAGGGAGCCTTTCAGGAATAAGGGATAGAATGAAGTTGTGCCCTCACTCTGAGAGATGAAGTTATGCCCTCAGTAAGAGAGAGTTCAAGTTATGTCATCAATAAAGAGGTAGCAGTTACAGATCCTGAAAGAACCCCGGTGTCCGTGCGGTCTTTACGCCACAAATCGCCCCCCAACAGGGACATGAAAACGAACAGGGACGAGAAGAAAACAAACAGGGACATGAAGAACAGGAACAGGGACAGGCTAACAGAACAGGGACAAAAACAAAAAAGGAATGAATAGGGACAGGCAAAGGGAACAGGGAAAAAAAAAAAAAGGAATGAATAGGTACAGGCTAACAGAACAGGGACGAACAAAAAGAGCTTATGGGAGGGTCACGCTGGGTTACGCAGGACCCACAAACAAGGACTCCAGGAGTTGGAGGGGCAGCCAGAGCCCCCCGGCTGGGCAGCACTCAGTGCCTGCCTCTCCCAGGGATGGTTTTACAAAGTTTGTTAAAGATAGTCTTAGTATGCCTGGCAGTTTTTCTCTGTGTTTTAGTTTGTGTTGATCCTGCCTTCTTAATTTGTGTTAATCGCGCTTTCTTATGTTAATAAAGAAGGAGGAGATGTGGGAGTGTGGCCATGGGGGTCGACAAGCCCCATGGTTGGTGATCACATCCGACTCTTAAATATGAGGCCATGAGGAAAGTAAAGCCTTGAGAGGGTACAAAGAAGGGTGATTCAGGAGACACCTTAAACAGGGACATGAAGAACAGGAACAGGGACAGGCTAACAGAACAGGGACAAATACAAAAAAGGAATGAATAGGGACAGGCTATCAGAACAGGGACAAACAAAAAACAGCGTATGGGAGGGTCTCGCTGGCATAGGCAGGACCCACAAACAAGGACTCCAGGAGTTGGAGAGGCAGCTAGAGCCCCCCGGCTGGGCAGCACTCAGTGCCTGCCACTCCCAGGGATGGGGTTGCAAAGTTTGTTAAAGATGGAATTAGTATGCCTGGCAGCTTTTCTCTGTGTTTTAGTTTGTGTTGATCCTGCCTTCTTAATTTGTGGTAATCGCGCTTTCTTAAGTTAATAAAGAAGGGGGAGATGTGGGAGTGTGGCCATGGGGGTCGACAAGCCCCATGGTTGGTGATAACATCAGACTCTTAATGATGAGACCATCAGGAAAGTAAAGCCTTGAGAGGGAACAAAGAAGGGTGATTCAGGAGACACCTTAAACAGGGACATGAAGAACAGGAACAGGGATAGTCTAACAGAACAGGGACAAAAACAAAAAAGGAATTAATAGGGACAGGCTATCAGAACAGGGACAAACAAAAAACAGCGTATGGGAGGGTCTCGCTGGCATAGGCAGGACCCACAAACAAGGACTCCAGGAGTTGGAGGGGCAGCCAGAGCCCCCCGGCTGGGCAGCACTCAGGTCCTGCCTCTCCCAGGGACGGGGTTACAAAGTTTGTTAAAGATGAAATTAGTATGCCTGGCAGTTTCTCTCTGTGTTTTAGTTTGTGTTGATCCTGCCTTCTTAATTTGTGTTAATCGCGCTTTCTTATGTTAATAAAGAAGGGGAAGATGTGGGAGTGTGGCCATGGGGGTCGACAAGCCCCTTGGTTTGTGATAACATCGGACTCTTAAAGTAGAGACCACCAGGAAAGTAAAGCCTTGACAGGGAACAAAGAAGGGTGATTCAGGAGACACCTTAAGCAGGGACATGAAGAACAGGAACAGGGACAGGCTAACAGAACAGGGACAAAACAAAAAAGGAATGAATAGGGACAGGCTATCAGAACAGGGGCAAACAAAAAACAGCGTATGGGAGGGTCTCGCTGGCATAGGCAGGACCCCCAAACAAGGACTCCAGGAGTTGGAGGGGCAGCCAGAGCCCCCCAGCTGGGAAGCACTCAGTGCCTGCCTCTCCCAGGGATGGGGTTACAAAGTTTGTTAAAGATGGAATTAGTATGCCTGGCAGTTTTTCTCTGTATTTTATTTTGTGTTAATAGTGCTTTCTTAATTTGTGTTACTCTTGCTTTCTTAATTTCTGTTAATCGCGCCTTCATAATTTGTGTTAAACCTGCTTTCTTAATTTGTGTTAATCGAGCTCTTTTATGTTAATAAAGAAGGGGGAGTTGTGGGAGTGTGGCCATGGGTGTCGACAAGCCCCTTGGTTTGTGATAACATCGGACTCTTAAAGTAGACACCACCAGGAAAGTAAAGCATTGACAGGGAACAAAGAAGGGTGATTCAGGAGACACCTTAAGCAGGGACATGAAGAACAGGAACAGGGACAGGCTAACAGAGCAGGGAGAAACAAAAAAACAGCATATGGGAGGGTCCCACTGGCATATACTGGACCCACAAACAAGGACTCCAGGAGTTGGAGGGGCAGCCAGAGCCCCCCGGCTGGGCAGCACTCAGTGCCTGCCTCTCCCAGGGATGGTTTTACAAAGATTGTTAAAGATAGACTTAGTATGCCTGGCAGTTTTTCTCTGTGTTTTAGTTTGTGTTGATCCTGCCTTCTTAATTTGTGTTAATTGTGCTTTCTTATGTTAATAAAGAAGGGGAAGATGTGGGAGTTTGGCCATGGGGGTCGGCAAGCCCCATGGTTGGTGATAACATCCGACTCTTAAGGATGAGACCATCAGGAATTTAAAGAGTTGAGAGGGAACAAAGAAGGGTGATTCAGGTGACACCTTCTTGTCTGGGGTGGCTAGTTCTCCAGCCATTAATGCATGGAAGTGGCTGGGTGTTTGCTGTTGCCGGGCAAAGTTGTTGACCAATGACTAGTTAGTGGAAAGGTACTGCTGTGAGGCGGAAGTTATAGGAAGGGAGCCTTTCCTGAATAAGGGATAGAATGAAGTTGTGCGCTCACTCTGAGAGATGAAGTTATGCCCTCAGTAAGAGAGAGTTCAAGTTATGTCATCAATAAAGAGGAAGCAGTTACAGATCCTGAAAGAACCCCGTTGTCCGTGCGGTCTTTACGCCACAAATCGCCCCCCAACAGGGACAAGAAAACGAACAGGGACGAGAAGAAAACAAACAGGGACATGAAGAACAGGAACAGGGACAGGCTAACAGAACAGGGATAAAAACAAAAAAGGAATGAATAGGGACAGGCAAACGGAACAGGAAAAAAAAAAAAAAGGAATGAATAGGTACAGGCTAACAGAACAGGGACGAACAAAAAGAGCTTATGGGAGGGTCACGCTGGCTTACGCAGGACCCACAAACAAGGACTCCAGGAGTTGGAGGGGCAGCCAGAGCCCCCCGGCTGGGCAGCACTCAGTGCCTGCCTCTCCCAGGGATGGGGTTGCAAAGTTTGTTAAAGATAGTCTTAGTATGCCTGGCAGTTTTTCTCTGTGTTTTAGTTTGTGTTGATCCTGCCTTCTTAATTTGTGTTAATTGCGCTTTCTTATGTTAATAAAGAAGGAGGAGATGTGGGAGTGTGGCCATGGGGGTCGACAAGCCCCATGGTTGGTGATCACATCCGACTCTTAAAGATGAGGCCGTGAGGAAAGTAAAGCCTTGAGAGGGAACAAAGAAGGGTGATTCAGGAGACACCTTAAACAGGGACATGAAGAACAGGAACAGGGACAGGCTAACAGAGCAGGGAGAAACAAAAAAGAGCATATGGGAGGGTCCCACTGGCATATGCTGGACCCACAAACAAGGACTCCAGGAGTTGGAGGGGCAGCCAGAGCCCCCCGGCTGGGCAGTACTCAGTGCCTGCCTCTCCCAGGGATGGTTTTACAAAGTTTGTTAAAGATGGAATTAGTATGCCTGGCAGTTTTTCTCTGTGTTTTAGTTTGTGTTAATAGTGCTTTCTTAATTTGTGTTACTCTTGCTTTCTTAATTTCTGTTAATCGCGCCTTCATAATTTGTGTTAAACCTGCTTTCTTAATTTGTGTTAATCGAGCTCTTTTATGTTAATAAAGAAGGGGGAGTTGAAGGAGTGTGGCCATGGGGGTCGACAAGTCCCATGGTTGGTGATAACATCCAACTCTTAAAGATGAGGCCATCAGGAAAGTAAAGAGTTGAGAGGGAACAAAGAAGGGTGATTCAGGAGACACCTTAAACAGGGACATGAAGAACAGGGACAGGCTAACAGAGCAGGGAGAAACAAAAAACAGCATATGGGAGGGTCCCACTGGCATATGCTGGACCCACAAAGAAGGACTCCAGGAGTTGGAGGGGCAGCCAGAGCCCCCCGGCTGGGCAGCACTCAGTGCCTGCCTCTCCCAGGGATGGGGTTACAAAGTTTGTAAAAGATGGAATTAGTATGCCTGGCAGTTTTTCTCTGTGTTTTAGTTTGTGTTGATCCTGCCTTCTTAATTTGTGTTAATCGCGCTTTCTTAAGTTAATGAAGAAGGGGAAGATGTGGGAGTGTGGCCATGGGGGTCGACAAGCCCCATGGTTGGTGATAACATCCGACTATTAAAGTAGAGACCATCAGGAAAGTACACCCTTGAGAGGGAACAAAGAAGGGTTATTCAAAAGACACCTTAACCAGGGACATGAAGAACAGGAACAGGGATAGTCTAACAGAACAGGGACAAAAACAAAAAAGGAATGAATAGGGAAAGGCTATCAGAACAGGGACAAACAAAAAACAGCGTATGGGAGGGTCTCGCTGGCATAGGCAGGACCCACAAACAAGGACTCCAGGAGTTGGAGGGGCAGCCAGAGCCCCCCGGCTGGGCAGCACTCAGTGCCTGCCTCTCCCAGGGTTGGGGTTACAAAGTTTGTAAAAGATGGAATTAGTATGCCTGGCAGTTTTTCTCTGTGTTTTAGTTTGTGTTGATCCTGCCTTCTTAATTTGTGTTAATTGCGCTTTCTTATGTTAATAAAGAAGGGGAAGATGTGGGAGTGTGGCAATGGGGGTAGACAAGCCCCATGGTTGGTGATAACATCGGACTCTTAAGGATGAGACCATCAGGAATTTAAAGAGTTGAGAGGGAACAAAGAAGGGTGATTCAGGTGACACCTTCTTGTCTGGGGTGGCTAGTTCTCCAGCCATTAATGCATGGAAGTGGCTGGGTGTTTGCTGTTGCCGGGCAAAGTTGTTGACCAATGACTAGTTAGTGGAAAGGTACTGCTGTGAGACGGAAGTTATAGGAAGGGAGCCTTTCCTGAATAAGGGATAGAATGAAGTTGTGCCCTCACTCTGAGAGATGAAGTTATGCCCTCAGTAAGAGAGAGTTCAAGTTATGTCATCAATAAAGAGGTAGCAGTTACAGATCCTGAAAGAACCCCGTTGTCCGTGCGGTCTTTACGCCACAAATCGCCCCCCAACAGGGACAAGAAAACGAACAGGGACGAGAAGAAAACAAACAGGGACATGAAGAACAGGAACAGGGACAGGCTAACAGAACAGGGACAAAAACAAAAAAGGAATGAATAGGGACAGGCAAACGGAACAGGAAAAAGAAAAAAAAAGGAATGAATAGGTACAGGCTAACAGAACAGGGACGAACAAAAAGAGCTTATGGGAGGGTCACGCTGGCTTACGCAGGACCCACAAACAAGGACTCCAGGAGTTGGAGGGGCAGCCAGAGCCCCCCGGCTGGGCAGCACTCAGTGCCTGCCTCTCCCAGGGATGGGGTTGCAAAGTTTGTTAAAGATAGTCTTAGTATGCCTGGCAGTTTTTCTCTGTGTTTTAGTTTGTGTTGATCCTGCCTTCTTAATTTGTGTTACTCGCGCTTTCTTAAGTTAATGAAGAAGGGGAAGATGTGGGAGTGTGGCCATGGGGGTCGGCAAGCCCCATGGTTGGTGATAACATCCGACTCTTAAGGATGAGACCATCAGGAATTTAAAGAGCTGAGAGGGAACAAAGAAGGGTGATTCAGGTGACACCCTCTTGTGTGGGGTGGCTAGTTCTCCAGCCATTAATGCATGGAAGTGGCTGGGTGTTTGCTGTTGCCGGGCAAAGTTGTTGACCAATGACTAGTTAGTGGAAAGGTACTGCTGTGAGGCGGAAGTTATAGGAAGGGAACCTTTCCTGAATAAGGGATAGAATGAAGTTGTGCCCTCCCTCTGAGAGATGAAGTTATGCCCTCAGTAAGAGAGAGTTCAAGTTATGTCATCAATAAAGAGGTAGCAGTTACAGATCCTGAAAGAACCCCGTTGTCCGTGCGGTCTTTACGCCACAAATCGCCCCCCAACAGGGACAAGAAAACGAACAGGGACGAGAAGAAAACAAACAGGGACATGAAGAACAGGAACAGGGACAGGCTAACAGAGCAGGGAGAAACAAAAAAGAGCATATGGGAGGGTCCCACTGGCATATGCTGGACCCACAAACAAGGACTCCAGGAGTTGGAGGGGCAGCCAGAGCCCCCCGGCTGGGCAGTACTCAGTGCCTGCCTCTCCCAGGGATGGTTTTACAAAGGTTGTTAAAGATAGACTTAGTATGCCTGGCAGTTTTTCTCTGTGTTTTAGTTTGTGTTGATCCTGCCTTCTTAATTTGTGTTAATTGTGCTTTCTTATGTTAATAAAGAAGGGGAAGATGTGGGAGTGTGGCCATGGGGGTCGACAAGCCCCTTGGTTTGTGATAACATCGGACTCTTAAAGTAGAGACCACCAGGAAAGTAAAGCCTTGCGAGGGAACAAAGAAGGGTGATTCAGGAGACACCTTAAGCAGGGACATGAAGAACAGGAACAGGGACAGGCTAACAGAACAGGGACAAAACAAAAAAGGAATGAATAGGGACATGCTATCAGAACAGCGGCAAACAAAAAACAGCGTATGGGAGGGTCTCGCTGGCATAGGCAGGACCCACAAACAAGGACTCCAGGAGTTGGAGGGGCAGCCAGAGCCCCCCAGCTGGGCAGCACTCAGTGCCTGCCTCTCCCAGGGATGGGGTTACAAAGTTTGTAAAAGATGGAATTAGTATGCCTGGCAGTTTTTCTCTGTGTTTTAGTTTGTGTTAATAGTGCTTTCTTAATTTGTGTTACTCTTGCTTTCTTAATTTCTGTTAATCGCGCCTTCTTAATTTGTGTTAAACCTGCTTTCTTAATTTGTGTTAATCGCGCTTTCTTAAGTTAATAAAGAAGGGGGAGATGTGGGAGTGTGGCCATGGGGGTCGACAAGCCCCATGGTTGGTGATAACATCAGACTCTTAATGATGAGACCATCAGGAAAGTAAAGCCTTGAGAGGGAACAAAGAAGGGTGATTCAGGAGACACCTTAAACAGGGACATGAAGAACAGGAACAGGGATAGTCTAACAGAACAGGGACAAAAACAAAAAAGTAATGAATAGGGACAGGCTATCAGAACAGGGACAAACAAAAAACAGCGTATGGGAGGGTCTCGCTGGCATAGGCAGGACCCACAAACAAGGACTCCAGGAGTTGGAGGGGCAGCCAGAGCCCCCCAGCTGGGCAGCACTCAGTGCCTGCCTCTCCCAGGGACGGGGTTACAAGTTTGTTAAAGATGGAATTAGTATGCCTGGCAGTTTTTCTCTGTGTTTTATTTTGTGTTGATCCTGCCTTCTTAATTTGTGTTAATCGTGCTTTCTTATGTTAATAAAGAAGGGGAAGATGTGGGAGTGTGGCCATGGGGGCCGACAAGCCCCATGGTTGGTGGTAACATCAGACTCTTAATGATGAGACCATCAGGAAAGTAAAGAGTTGAGAGAGAACAAAGAAGGGTGATTCAGGAGACACCTTAAAAAGGGACATGAAGAACAGGAACAGGGACAGGCTAACAGAGCAGGGAGAAACACAAAACAGCATATGGGAGGGTCCCACTGGCATATGCTGGACCCAAAAACAAGGACTCCAGGAGTTGGAGGGGCAGCCAGAGCCCCCCGGCTGGGCAGCACTCAGTGCCTGCCTCTCCCAGGGATGGGGTTACAAAGTTTGTTAAAGATGGAATTAGTATGCCTGGCAGTTTTTCTCTGTATTTTAGTTTGTGTTAATAGTGCTTTCTTAATTTGTGTTACTCCTCCTTTCTTAATTTCTGTTAATCGCGCCTTCTTAATTTGTGTTAAACCTGCTTTCTTAATTTGTGTTAATCAAGCTCTTTTATGTTAATAAAGAAGGGGGAGATGTGGGAGCATGACCATGGGGGTGGACAAGTCCCATGGTTGGTGATAACATCCGACTATTAAAGTAGAGACATTCAGGAAAGTAAAGAGTTGAAAGGGAACAAAGAAGGGTGATTCAGGAGACACCTTAAGCAGGGACATGAAGAACAGGAACAGGGATAGTCTAACAGAACAGGGACAAAAACAAAAAAAGGAATGAATAGGGACAGGCTATCAGAACAGGGACAAACAAAAAACAGCGTATGGGAGGGTCTCGCTGGCATAGGCAGGACCCCCAAACAAGGACTCCAGGAGTTGGAGGGGCAGCCAGAGCCCCCCGGCTGGGCAGCACTCAGTGCCTGCCTCTCCCAGGGACGGGGTTACAAAGTTTGTTAAAGATGGAATTAGTATGCCTGGCAGTTTTTCTCTGTGTTTTAGTTTGTGTTGATCCTGCCTTCTTAATTTGTGTTAATCGCGCTTTCTTATGTTAATAAAGAAGGGGAAGATGTGGGAGTGTGGCAATGGGGGTCCACAAGCCCCATGGTTGGTGATAACATCGGACTCTTAAGGATGAGACCATCAGGAATTTAAAGAGTTGAGAGGGAACAAAGAAGGGTGATTCAGGTGACACCTTCTTGTCTGGGGTGGCTAGTTCTCCAGCCATTAAAGCATGGAAGTTGCTGGGTGTTTGCTGTTGCCGGGCAACGTTGTTGACCAATGACTAGTTAGTGGAAAGGTACTGCTGTGAGGCGGAAGTTATAGGAAGGGAGCCTTTCCTGAATAAGGGATAGAATGAAGTTGTGCCCTCACTCTGAGAGATGAAGTTATGCCTTCAGTAAGAGAGAGTTCAAGTTATGCCATCAATAAAGAGGTAGCAGTTACAGATCCTGAAAGAACCCCGTTGTCCGTGCGGTCTTTACGCCACAAATCGCCCCCCCAAAAGGGACATGAAAACGAACACGGACAAGAAGAAAACAAACAGGGACATGAAGAACAGGAACAGGGACAGGCTAACAGAACAGGGACAAAAACAAAAAAGGAATGAATAGGGACAGGCTAACAGAACAGGGACGAACAAAAAGAGCTTATGGGAGGGTCACGCTGGCTTACGCAGGACCCACAAACAAGGACTCCAGGAGTTGGAGGGGCAGCCAGAGCCCCCCGGCTGGGCAGCACTCAGTGCCTGCCACTCCCAGGGATAGGGTTGCAAAGTTTGTTAAAGATGGAATTAGTATGCCTGGCAGCTTTTCTCTGTGTTTTAGTTTGTGTTGATCCTGCCTTCTTAATTTGTGTTAATCGAGCTCTTTTATGTTAATAAAGAAGGGGGAGATGTGGGAGCATGGCCATGGGGGTCGGCAAGTCCCATGGTTGGTGATAACATCCAACTCTTAAAGATGAGGCCATCAGGAAAGTAAAGAGTTGAGAGGGAACAAAGAAGGGTGATTCAGGAGACACCTTAAACAGGGACATGAAGAACAGGAACAGGGATAGTCTAAGAGAACAGGGAGGAAAACAAAAAAGGAATTAATAGGGACAGGCTATCAGAACAGGGAGAAACAAAAAACAGCGTATGGGAGGGTCTCGCTGGCATAGGCAGGACCCCCAAACAAGGACTCCAGGAGTTGGAGGGGCAGCCAGAGCCCCCCAGCTGGGCAGCACTCAGTGCCTGCCTCTCCCAGGGATGGGGTTACAAAGTTTGTAAAAGATGGAATTAGTATGCCTGGCAGTTTTTCTCTGTGTTTTAGTTTGTGTTAATAGTGCTTTCTTAATTTGTGTTACTCTTGCTTTCTTAATTTCTGTTAATCGCGCCTTCTTAATTTGTGTTAAACCTGCTTTCTTAATTTGTGTTAATCGCGCTTTCTTAAGTTAATAAAGAAGGGGGAGATGTGGGACTGTGGCCATGGGGGTCGACAAGCCCCATGGTTGGTGATAACATCAGACTCTTAATGATGAGACCATCAGGAAAGTAAAGCCTTGAGAGGGAACAAAGAAGGGTGATTCAGGAGACACCTTAAACAGGGACATGAAGAACAGGAACAGGGATAGTCTAACAGAACAGGGACAAAAACAAAAAAGTAATGAATAGGGACAGGCTATCAGAACAGGGACAAACAAAAAACAGCGTATGGGAGGGTCTCGCTGGCATAGGCAGGACCCACAAACAAGGACTCCAGGAGTTGGAGGGGCAGCCAGAGCCCCCCAGCTGGGCAGCACTCAGTGCCTGCCTCTCCCAGGGACGGGGTTAGAAGTTTGTTAAAGATGGAATTAGTATGCCTGGCAGTTTTTCTCTGTGTTTTATTTTGTGTTGATCCTGCCTTCTTAATTTGTGTTAATCGTGCTTTCTTATGTTAATAAAGAAGGGGAAGATGTGGGAGTGTGGCCATGGGGGCCGACAAGCCCCATGGTTGGTGGTAACATCAGACTCTTAATGATGAGACCATCAGGAAAGTAAAGAGTTGAGAGAGAACAAAGAAGGGTGATTCAGGAGACACCTTAACCAGGGACATGAAGAACAGGAACAGGGATAGTCTAACAGAACAGGGAGGAAAACAAAAAAGGAAGGAATAGGGACAGGCTATCAGAACAGGCACAAACAAAAAACAGCGTATGGGAGGGTCTCGCTGGCATAGGCAGGACCCACAAAGAAAGACTCCAGGAGTTAAAGGGGCAGCCAGAGCCCCCCTGCTGGGCAGCACTCAGTGCCTGCCTCTCCCAGGGATGGGGTTACAAAGTTTGTAAAAGATGGAATTAGTATGCCTGGCATTTTTTCTCTGTGTTTTAGTTTGTGTTGATCCTGCCTTCTTAATTTGTGTTAATCGCGCTTTCTTAAGTTAATGAAGAAGGGGAAGATGTGGGAGTGTGGCCATGGGGGTCGACAAGCCCCATGGTTGGTGATAACATCCGACTATTAAAGTAGAGACCATCAGGAAAGTAAAGAGTTGAGAGGGAACAAAGAAGGGTGATTCAGGAGACACCTTAAACAGGGACATGAAGAACAGGGGCAGGCTAACAGAGCAGGGAGAAACAAAAAACAGCATATGGGAGGGTCCCACTGGCATATGCTAGACCCACAAACAAGGACTCCAGGAGTTGGAGGGGCAGCCAGAGCTCCCCGGCTGGGCAGCACTCAGTGCCTGCCTCTCCCAGGGATGGGGTTACAAAGTTTGTTAAAGATGGAATTAGTATGCCTGGCAGTTTTTCTCTGTATTTTAGTTTGTGTTAATAGTGCTTTCTTAATTTGTGTTACTCTTGCTTTCTTAATTTCTGTTAATCGCGCCTTCATAATTTGTGTTAAACATGCTTTCTTAATTTGTGTTAATCGAGCTCTTTTATGTTAATAAAGAAGGGGGAGTTGTAGGAGTGTGGCCATGGGGGTCGACAAGTCCCATGGTTGGTGATAACATCGGACTCTTAAAGTAGAGACCATCAGGAAAGTAAAGCCTTGAGAGGGAACAAAGAAGGGTGATTCAGGAGACACCTTAAGCAGGGACATGAAGAACAGGAACACGGACAGCCTAACAGAACAGGGACAAAACAAAAAAGGAATGAATAGGGACATGCTATCAGAACAGGGACAAACAAAAAACAGCGTATGGGAGGGTCTCGCTGACATAGGCAGGACCCACAAACAAGGACTCCAGGAGTTGGAGGGGCAGCCAGAGCTCCCCGGCTGGGCAGCACTCAGTGCCTGCCTCTCCCAGGGATGGGGTTACAAAGTTTGTTAAAGATGGAATTAGTATGCCTGGCAGTTTTTCTCTGTATTTTAGTTTGTGTTAATAGTGCTTTCTTAATTTGTGTTACTCTTGCTTTCTTAATTTCTGTTAATCGCGCCTTCATAATTTGTGTTAAACATGCTTTCTTAATTTGTGTTAATCGAGCTCTTTTATGTTAATAAAGAAGGGGGAGTTGTAGGAGTGTGGCCATGGGGGTCGACAAGTCCCATGGTTGGTGATAACATCGGACTCTTAAAGTAGAGACCATCAGGAAAGTAAAGCCTTGAGAGGGAACAAAGAAGGGTGATTCAGGAGACACCTTAAGCAGGGACATGAAGAACAGGAACACGGACAGCCTAACAGAACAGGGCCAAAAACAAAAAAGGAATGAATAGGGACAGGCTATCAGAACAGGGACAAACAAAAAACAGCGTATGGGAGGGTCTCGCTGACATAGGCAGGACCCACAAACAAGGACTCCAGGAGTTGGAGGGGCAGCCAGAGCCCCCCGGCTGGGCAGCACTCAGTGCCTGCCTCTCCCAGGGACAGTTTTACAAAGATTGTTAAAGATAGACTTAGTATGCCTGGCAGTTTTTCTCTGTTTTTTAGTTTGTGTTGTTCCTGCCTTCTTAATTTGTGTTAATCGCGCTTTCTTATGTTAATAAAAAAGGAGGAGATGTGGGAGTGTGGCCATGGGGGTCGTCAAGCCCCATGGTTGGTAATAACATAGGACTCTTAAGGATGAGACCATCAGGAATTTAAAGAGCTGGGAGGGAACAAAGAAGGGTGATTCAGGTGACACCTTCTTGTCTGGGGTGGCTAGTTCTCCAGCCATTAAAGCATGGAAGTTGCTGGGTGTTTGGTGTTGTCGGGCAAAGTTGTTGACCAATGACTAGTTAGTGGAAAGTTACTGCTGTGAGGCGGAAGTTATATGAAGGGAGCCTTTCCTGAATAAGGGATAGAATGAAGTTGTGCCCTCACTCTGAGAGATGAAGTTATGCCCTCAGTAAGAGAGAGTTCAAGATATGTCATCAATAAAGAGGTAGCAGTTACAGATCCTGAAAGAACCCCGTTGTCCGTGCGGTCTTTACGCCACAAATCGCCCCCCAACAGGGACATGAAAACGAACAGGGACGAGAAGAAAACAAACAGGGGAATGAAGAACAGGAACAGAGACAGGCAAACAGAACAAGGACAAAAACAAAAAAGGAATGAATAGGGACAGGCAAACGGAACAGGGACAAAAACAGAAAAGGAATGAATAGGTACAGGCTAACAGAACAGGGACGAACAAAAAGAGGGTAAGGGAGGGTCACGCTGGCTTACGCAGGACCCCCAAACAAGGACTCCAGGAGTTGGAGGGGCAGCCAGAGCCCCCCAGCTGGGCAGCACTCAGTGCCTGCCTCTCCCAGGGATGGGGTTACAAAGTTTGTAAAAGATGGAATTAGTATGCCTGGCAGTTTTTCTCTGTGTTTTAGTTTGTGTTAATAGTGCTTTCTTAATTTGTGTTACTCTTGCTTTCTTAATTTCTGTTAATCGCGCCTTCTTAATTTGTGTTAAACCTGCTTTCTTAATTTGTGTTAATCGAGCTCTTTTATGTTAATAAGGCAGGGGGAGATGTGGGAGCATGGCCATGGGGGTCCACAAGTCCCATGGTTGGTGATAACATCCAACTCTTAAAGATGAGGCCATCAGGAAAGTAAAGAGTTGAGAGGGAACAAAGAAGGGTGATTCAGGAGACACCTTAAACAGGGACATGAAGAACAGGAACAGGGACAGGCTGACGGAGCAGGGAGAAACAAAAAACAGCATATGGGAGAGTCCCACTGGCATATGCTGAACCCACAAACAAGGACTCCAGGAGTTGGAGGGGCAGCCAGAGCCCCCCGGCTGGGCAGCACTCAGTGCCTGCCTCTCCCAGGGATGGTTTTACAAAGGTTGTTAAAGATAGACTTAGTATGCCTGGCAGTTTTTCTCTGTGTTTTAGTTTGTGTTGATCCTGCCTTCTTAATATGTGTTAATCGCGCTTTCTTAAGTTAATAAAGAAGGGGGAGATGTGGGAGTGTGGCCATGGGGGTCGACAAGCCTCATGGTTGGTGATAACATCAGACTCTTAATGATGAGACCATCAGGAAAGTAAAGCCTTGAGAGGGAACAAAGAAGGGTGATTCAGGAGACACCTTAAACAGGGACATGAAGAACAGGAACAGGGATAGTCTAACAGAACAGGGAGAAAAACAAAAAAGGAATGAATAGGGACAGGCTATCAGAACAGGGACAAACAAAAAATAGCCTATGGGAGGGTCTCGCTGGCATAGGCAGGACCCACAAACAAGGACTCCAGGAGTTGGAGGGGCAGCCAGAGCCCCCCAGCTGGGAAGCACTCAGTGCCTGCCTCTCCCACGGATGGGGTTACAAAGTTTGTTAAAGATGGAATTAGTATGCCTGGCAGTTTTTCTCTGTGTTTTAGTTTGTGTTGATCCTGCCTTCTTAATTTGTGTTAATCGCGCTTTCTTATGTTAATAAAGAAGGGGAAGATGTGGGAGTGTGGCCATGGGGGTCGACAAGCCCCATGGTTGGTGGTAACATCAGACTCTTAATGATGAGACCATCAGGAAAGTAAAGAGTTGAGAGAGAACAAAGAAGGGTGATTCAGGAGACACCTTAAAAAGGGACATGAAGAACAGGAACAGGGACAGGCTAACAGAGCAGGGAGAAACACAAAACAGCATATGGGAGGGTCCCACTGGCATATGCTGGACCCAAAAACAAGGACTCCAGGAGTTGGAGGGGCAGCCAGAGCCCCCCGGCTGGGCAGCACTCAGTGCCTGCCTCTTCCAGGGATGGGGTTACAAAGTTTGTTAAAGATGGAATTAGTATGCCTGGCAGTTTTTCTCTGTATTTTAGTTTGTGTTAATAGTTTGTCCTGGTTCCAGTTAGGACAGAGTTAATGTTCCCTCATAGTAGCTGGTAGGGTGCTATGTTTTGGATTAGGATGAGAAGAGCGCTGATAACATGCTGATGTTTTAATTGTTGCAGAGCAGTGTTTACACCAGGCCAAGGACTTTTCGGCTTCTCGCTCTGTCCTGCCAGCGAGCAGGCTGGGCGTGCAGCAGGAGCTGGGAGGGGACAGACCCAGGACAGCTGACCCAAACTGGCCAAAGGGGTATTCCATACCATCTGACGTCATGCTAAACAATATATAGGGGTGGCTGGCCGGGGTGGGGGGGCCGGCTGCTCGGGAATAGACTGGGCATCGGTCAGCGGGTGGTGAGCAATTGCATTGTGCATCACTTGTTTTCTTACACATTATTATTGTTAATACTATTACCATTATCACTATTATTATTATTATTGTTATTATTATTTTCCTGTCTTAATAAACTGTCTTTATCTCAACTCACAGGCTTCACTTTCCCGTTTCTCTCCCCCCATCCCAGAGAGGGAGGGGGGAGGGTGAGCGAACGGCTGTGTGGTGTTTAGCTGCCAGCCGGGTTAAACCACAACATAGTTCTTTCTTAATTTGTGTTACCTTTCCTTTCTTAATTTCTGTTAATCGCGCCTTCTTAATTTGTGTTAAACCTGCTTTCTTAATTTGTGTTAATCAAGCTCTTCTATGTTAATAAAGAAGGGGGAGATGTGGGAGCGTGGCCATGGGGGTGGACAAGTCCCATGGTTGGTGATAACATCCGACTATTAAAGTAGAGACCATCAGGAAAGTAAACCCTTGAGAGGGAACAAAGAAGGGTTATTCAAAAGACACCTTAACCAGGGACATGAAGAACAGGAACAGGGATAGTCTAACAGAACAGGGAGGAAAACAAAAAAGGAATGAATAGGGACAGGCTATCAGAACAGGGACAAACAAAAAACAGCGTATGGGAGGGTCTCGCTGGCATAGGCAGGACCCACAAACAAGGCATAGCCAGAGCCCCCCTTCTGGGCAGCACTCAGTGCCTGCCTCTCCCAGGGATGGGGTTACAAAGTCTGTAAAAGATGGAATTAGTATGCCTGGCAGTTTTTCTCTGTGTTTTAGTTTGTGTTGATCCTGCCTTCTTAATTTGTGTTAATCGCGCTTTCTTAAGTTAATGAAGAAGGGGAAGATGTGGGAGTGTGGCCATGGGGGTCGACAAGCCCCATGGTTGGTGATAACATCGGACTCTTAAAGTAGAGACCATCAGGAAAGGAAAGCCTTGAGAGGGAACAAAGAAGGGTGATTCAGGAGACACCTTAAGCAGGGACATGAAGAACAGGAACAGGGAGAGGCTAACAGAACAGGGACAAAACAAAAAAGGAATGAATAGGGACATGCTATCAGAACAGCGACAAACAAAAAACAGCGTATGGGAGGGTCTCGCTGGCATAGGCAGGACCCACAAACAAGGACTCCAGGAGTTGGAGGGGCAGCCAGAGCCCCCCAGCTGGGAAGCACTCAGTGCCTGCCTCTCCCAGGGATGGGGTTACAAAGTTTGTTAAAGATGGAATTAGTATGCCTGGCAGTTTTTCTCTGTATTTTAGTTTGTGTTAATAGTGCTTTCTTAATTTGTGTTACTCTTGCTTTCTTAATTTCTGTTAATCGCGCCTTCATAATTTGTGTTAAACATGCTTTCTTAATTTGTGTTAATCGAGCTCTTTTATGTTAATAAAGAAGGGGGAGTTGTGGGAGCATGGCCATGGGGGTCAACAAGTCCCATGGTTGGTGATAACATCTGACTCTTAAATATGAGGGCATCAGGAAAGTAAAGCCTTGAGAGGGAACAAAGAAGGGTGATTCAGGAGACACCTTAAACAGGGACATGAAGAACAGGAACAGGGACAGGCTAACAGAGCAGGGAGAAACAAAAAACAGCATATGGGAGGGTCCCACTGGCGTATGCTGGACCCACAAACAAGGACTCCAGGAGTTGGAGGGGCAGCCAGAGCCCCCCGGCTGGGCAGCACTCAGTGGAGATGTGGGAGTGTGGCCATGGGGGTTGTCAAGCCCCATGGTTGGTAATAACATAGGACTCTTAAGGATGAGACCATCAGGAATTTAAAGAGCTGGGAGGGAACAAAGAAGGGTGATTCAGGTGACACCTTGTTGTCTGGGGTGGCTTGTTCTCCAGCCATTAAAGCATGGAAGTTGCTGGGTGTTTGGTGTTGCCGGGCAAAGTTGTTGACCAATGACTAGTTAGTGGAAAGGTACTGCTGTGAGGCGGAAATTATAGGAAGGGAGCCTTTCCTGAATAAGGGATAGAATGAAGTTGTGCCCTCACTCTGAGAGATGAAGTTATGCCTTCAGTAAGAGAGAGTTCAAGATATGTCATCAATAAAGAGGTAGCAGTTACAGATCCTGAAAGAACCCCGTTGTCCGTGCGGTCTTTACGCCACAAATCGCCCCCCAACAGGGACATGAAAACGAACAGGGACGAGAAGAAAAGAAACAGGGGAATGAAGAACAGGAACAGAGACAGGCAAACAGAACAAGGACAAAAACAAAAAAGGAATGAATAGGGACAGGCAAACGGAACAGGGACAAAAACAGAAAAGGAATGAATAGGTACAGGCTAACAGAACAGGGACGAACAAAAAGAGGGTAAGGGAGGGTCACGCTGGCTTACGCAGGACCCCCAAACAAGGACTCCAGGAGTTGGAGGGGCAGCCAGAGCCCCCCAGCTAGGCAGCACTCAGTGCCTGCCTCTCCCAGGGATGGGGTTACAAAGTTTGTAAAAGATGGAATTAGTATGCCTGGCAGTTTTTCTCTGTGTTTTAGTTTGTGTTAATAGTGCTTTCTTAATTTGTGTTACTCTTGCCTTCATAATTTCTGTTAATCGCGCCTTCTTAATTTGTGTTAATCAAGCTCTTTTATGTTAGTAAAGAAGGGGGAGATGTGGGAGCATGGCCATGGGGGTCGACAAGTCCCATGGTTGGTGATAACATCCGACTCTTAAAGATGAGGCCATCAGGAAAGTAAAGAGTTGAGAGGGAACAAAGAAGGGTGATTCAGGAGACACCTTAAACAGGGACATGAAGAACAGGAAAAGGGATAGTCTAACAGAACAGGGACAAAAACAGAAAAGGAATGAATACGTACAGGCTAACAGAACAGGGACGAAAAAAAGAGCTTATGGGAGGGTCTCGCTGGCATAGGCAGGACCCACAAACAAGGACTCCAGGAGTTGGAGGGGCAGCCAGAGCCCCCCGGCTGGGCAGCACTCAGTGCCTGCCTCTCCCAGGGATGGGGTTACAAAGTTTGTTAAAGATGGAATTAGTATGCCTGGCAGTTTTTCTCTGTATTTTAGTTTGTGTTAATAGTGCTTTCTTAATTTGTGTTACTCCTCCTTTCTTAATTTCTGTTAATCGCGCCTTCTTAATTTGTGTTAAACCTGCTTTCTTAATTTGTGTTAATCAAGCTCTTTTATGTTAATAAAGAAGGGGGAGATGTGGGAGCATGGCCATGGGGGTCAACAAGTCCCATGGTTGGTGATAACATCCGACTATTAAAGTAGAGACATTCAGGAAAGTAAAGAGTTGAAAGGGAACAAAGAAGGGTGATTCAGGAGACACCTTAAGCAGGGACATGAAGAACAGGAACAGGGATAGTCTAACAGAACAGGGACGAAAACAAAAAAAGGAATGAATAGGGACAGGCTATCAGAACAGGGACAAACAAAAAACAGCGTATGGGAGGGTCTCGCTGGCATAGGCAGGACCCCCAAACAAGGACTCCAGGAGTTGGAGGGGCAGCCAGAGCCCCCCGGCTGGGCAGCACTCAGTGCCTGCCTCTCCCAGGGATGGTTTTACAAAGATTGTTAAAGATAGACTTAGTATGCCTGGCAGTTTTTCTCTGTGTTTTAGTTTGTGTTGATCCTGCCTTCTTAATATGTGTTAATCGCGCTTTCTTATGTTAATAAAGAAGGGGAAGATGTGGGAGTGTGGCCATGGGGGTCGACAAGCCCCATGGTTGGTGATAACATCGGACTCTTAAGGATGAGACCATCAGGAATTTAAAGAGTTGAGAGGGAACAAAGAAGGGTGATTCAGGTGACACCTTGTTGTCTGGGGTGGCTTGTTCTCCAGCCATTAAAGCATGGAAGTTGCTGGGTGTTTGCTGTTGCCGGGCAACGTTGTTGACCAATGACTAGTTAGTGGAAAGGTACTGCTGTGAGGCGGAAGTTATAGGAAGGGAGCCTTTCCTGAATAAGGGATAGAATGAAGTTGTGCCCTCACTCTGAGAGATGAAGTTATGCCTTCAGTAAGAGAGAGTTCAAGTTATGCCATCAATAAAGAGGTAGCAGTTACAGATCCTGAAAGAACCCCGTTGTCCGTACGGTCTTTACGCCACAAATCGCCCCCCAAAAGGGACATGAAAACGAACAGGGACAAGAAGAAAACAAACAGGGACATGAAGAACAGGAACAGGAACAGGGACATGAAGAACAGGAACAGGGACAGGACCCACAAACAAGGACTCCAGGAGTTGGAGGGGCAGCCAGAGCCCCCCAGCTGGGCAGCACTCAGTGCCTGCCACTCCCAGGGAGGGTTTTACAAAGATTGTTAAAGATAGACTTAGTATGCCTGGCAGTTTTTCTCTGTGTTTTAGTTTGTGTTGATCCTGCCTTCTTAATACGTGTTAATCGCGCTTTCTTAAGTTAATGAAGAAGGGGAAGATGTGGGAGTGTGGCCATGGGGGTCGACAAGCCCCATGGTTGGTGATAACATCAGACTCTTAATGATGAGACCATCAGGAAAGTAAAGAGTTGAGAGGGAACAAAGAAGGGTGATTAAGGAGACACCATAAACAGGGACATGAAGAACAGGAACAGGGATAGTCTAACAGAACAGGGACAAAAACAAAAAAGGAATGAATAGGGACAGGCTATCAGAACAGGGACAAACAAAAAACAGCGTGTGGGAGGGTCTCGCTGGCATAGGCAGGACCCCCAAACAAGGACTCCAGGAGTTGGAGGGGCAGCCAGAGCTCCCCGGCTGGGCAGCACTCAGTGCCTGCCTCTCCCAGGGACGGGGTTACAAAGTTTGTTAAAGATGGAATTAGTATGCCTGGCAGTTTTTCTCTGTGTTTTAGTTTGTGTTGATCCTGCCTTCTTAATTTGTGTTAATCGCGCTTTCTTATGTTAATAAAGAAGGGGAAGATGTGGGAGTGTGGCCATGGGGGTCGGCAAGCCCCATGGTTGGTGATAACATCCGACTCTTAAAGATGAGGCCATGAGGAAAGTAAAGCCTTGAGAGGGAACAAAGAAGGGTGATTCAGGAGACACCTTAAACAGGGACATGAAGAACAGGAACAGGGATAGTCTAAAAGAACAGGGACAAATACAAAAAAGGAATGAATAGGGACAGGCTATCAGAACAGGGACAAACAAAAAACAGCCTATGGGAGGGTCTCGCTGGCATAGGCAGGACCCACAAACAAGGACTCCAGGAGTTGGAGGGGCAGCCAGAGCTCCCCGGCTGGGCAGCACTCAGTGCCTGCCTCTCCCAGGGATGGGGTTACAAAGTTTGTTAAAGATGGAATTAGTATGCCTGGCAGTTTTTCTCTGTGATTTAGTTTGTGTTAATAGTGCTTTCTTAATTTGTGTTACTCTTGCTTTCTTAATTTCTGTTAATCGCGCCTTCATAATTTGTGTTAAACCTGCTTTCTTAATTTGTGTTAATCGAGCTCTTTTATGTTAATAAAGAAGGGGAAGATGTGGGAGTGTGGCCATGGGGGTCGGCAAGCCCCATGGTTGGTGATAACATCCGACTCTTAAAGATGAGGCCATGAGGAAAGTAAAGCCTTGAGAGGGATCAAAGAAGGGTGATTCAGGAGACACCTTAAACAGGGACATGAAGAACAGGAACAGGGATAGTCTAACAGAACAGGGACAAATACAAAAAAGGAATGAATAGGGACAGGCTATCAGAACAGGGACAAACAAAAAACAGCCTATGGGAGGGTCTCGCTGGCATAGGCAGGACCCACAAACAAGGACTCCAGGAGTTGGAGAGGCAGCCAGAGCTCCCCGGCTGGGCAGCACTCAGTGCCTGCCTCTCCCAGGGATGGGGTTACAAAGTTTGTTAAAGATGGAATTAATATGCCTGGCAGTTTTTCTCTGTGTTTTAGTTTGTGTTAATAGTGCTTTCTTAATTTGTGTTACTCTTGCTTTCTTAATTTCTGTTAATCGCGCCTTCATAATTTGTGTTAAACCTGCTTTCTTAATTTGTGTTAATCGAGCTCTTTTATGTTAATAAAGAAGGGGGAGTTGTAGGAGTGTGGCCATGCGGGTTGACAAGTCCCATGGTTGGTGATAACATCGGACTCTTAAAGATGAGGCCATGAGGAAAGTAAAGCCTTGAGAGGGAACAAAGAAGGGTGATTCAGGAGACACCTTAAACAGGGACATGAAGAACAGGAACAGGGATAGTCTAACAGAACAGGGACAAATACAAAAAAGGAATGAATAGGGACAGGCTATCAGAACAGGGACAAACAAAAAACAGCCTATGGGAGGGTCTCGCTGGCATAGGCAGGACCCACAAACAAGGACTCCAGGAGTTGGAGAGGCAGCCAGAGCTCCCCGGCTGGGCAGCACTCAGTGCCTGCCTCTCCCAGGGATGGGGTTACAAAGTTTGTTAAAGATGGAATTAGTATGCCTGGCAGTTTTTCTCTGTGTTTTAGTTTGTGTTAATAGTGCTTTCTTAATTTGTGTTACTCTTGCTTTCTTAATTTCTGTTAATCGCGCCTTCATAATTTGTGTTAAACCTGCTTTCTTAATTTGTGTTAATCGAGCTCTTTTATGTTAATAAAGAAGGGGGAGTTGTAGGAGTGTGGCCATGGGGGTCGACAAGTCCCATGGTTGGTGATAACATCCGACTCTTAAAGATGAGGCCATGAGGAAAGTAAAGCCTTGAGAGGGAACAAAGAAGGGTGATTCAGGAGACACCTTAAACAGGGACATGAAGAACAGGAACAGGGATAGTCTAACAGAACAGGGACAAATACAAAAAAGGAATGAATAGGGACAGGCTATCAGAACAGGGACAAACAAAAAACAGCCTATGGGAGGGTCTCGCTGGCATAGGCAGGACCCACAAACAAGGACTCCAGGAGTTGGAGAGGCAGCCAGAGCCCCCCGGCTGGGCAGCACTCAGTGCCTGCCTCTCCCAGGGATGGGGTTACAAAGTTTGTTAAAGATGGAATTAGTATGCCTGGCAGTTTTTCTCTGTGTTTTAGTTTGTGTTAATAGTGCTTTCTTAATTTGTGTTACTCTTGCTTTCTTAATTTCTGTTAATCGCGCCTTCATAATTTGTGTTAAACCTGCTTTCTTAATTTGTGTTAATCGCGCTTTCTTAAGTTAATAAAGAAGGGGAAGATGTGGGAGTGTGGCCATGGGGGTCGGCAAGCCCCATGGTTGGTGATAACATCCGACTCTTAAGGATGAGACCATCAGGAATTTAAAGAGCTGAGAGGGAACAAAGAAGGGTGATTCAGGTGACACCTTCTTGTCTGGGGTGGCTAGTTCTCCAGCCATTAATGCATGGAAGTGGCTGGGTGTTTGCTGTTGCCGGGCAAAGTTGTTGACCAATGACTAGTTAGTGGAAAGGTACTGCTGTGAGGCCGAAATTATAGGAAGGGAGCCTTTCAGGAATAAGGGATAGAATGAAGTTGTGCCCTCACTCTGAGAGATGAAGTTATGCCCTCAGTAAGAGAGAGTTCAAGTTATGTCATCAATAAAGAGGTAGCAGTTACAGATCCTGAAAGGACCCCGTTGTCCGTGCGGTCTTTACGCCACAAATCGCCCCCCAACAGGGACATGAAACGAACAGGGACGAGAAGAAAACAAACAGGGACATGAAGAACAGGAACAGGGACAGGCTAACAGCACAGGGACAAAAACAAAAAAGGAATGAATAGGGACAGGCAAAGGGAACAGGGAAAAAAAAAAAAAGGAATGAATAGGTACAGGCTAACAGAACAGGGACGAACAAAAAGAGCTTATGGGAGGGTCACGCTGGGTTACGCAGGACCCACAAACAAGGACTCCAGGAGTTGGAGGGGCAGCCAGAGCCCCCCGGCTGGGCAGCACTCAGTGCCTGCCTCTCCCAGGGATGGTTTTACAAAGTTTGTTAAAGATAGTCTTAGTATGCCTGGCAGTTTTTCTCTGTGTTTTAGTTTGTGTTGATCCTGCCTTCTTAATTTGTGTTAATCGCGCTTTCTTATGTTAATAAAGAAGGAGGAGATGTGGGAGTGTGGCCATGGGGGTCGACAAGCCCCATGGTTGGTGATCACATCCGACTCTTAAATATGAGGCCATGAGGAAAGTAAAGCCTTGAGAGGGAACAAAGAAGGGTGATTCAGGAGACACCTTAAACAGGGACATGAAGAACAGGAACAGGGACAGGCTAACAGAACAGGGACAAATACAAAAAAGGAATGAATAGGGACAGGCTATCAGAACAGGGACAAACAAAAAACAGCGTATGGGAGGGTCTCGCTGGCATAGGCAGGACCCACAAACAAGGACTCCAGGAGTTGGAGAGGCAGCTAGAGCCCCCCGGCTGGGCAGCACTCAGTGCCTGCCACTCCCAGGGATGGGGTTGCAAAGTTTGTTAAAGATGGAATTAGTATGCCTGGCAGCTTTTCTCTGTGTTTTAGTTTGTGTTGATCCTGCCTTCTTAATTTGTGGTAATCGCGCTTTCTTAAGTTAATAAAGAAGGGGGAGATGTGGGAGTGTGGCCATGGGGGTCGACAAGCCCCATGGTTGGTGATAACATCAGACTCTTAATGATGAGACCATCAGGAAAGTAAAGCCTTGAGAGGGAACAAAGAAGGGTGATTCAGGAGACACCTTAAACAGGGACATGAAGAACAGGAACAGGGATAGTCTAACAGAACAGGGACAAAAACAAAAAAGGAATTAATAGGGACAGGCTATCAGAACAGGGACAAACAAAAAACAGCGTATGGGAGGGTCTCGCTGGCATAGGCAGGACCCACAAACAAGGACTCCAGGAGTTGGAGGGGCAGCCAGAGCCCCCCGGCTGGGCAGCACTCAGGTCCTGCCTCTCCCAGGGACGGGGTTACAAAGTTTGTTAAAGATGAAATTAGTATGCCTGGCAGTTTCTCTCTGTGTTTTAGTTTGTGTTGATCCTGCCTTCTTAATTTGTGTTAATCGCGCTTTCTTATGTTAATAAAGAAGGGGAAGATGTGGGAGTGTGGCCATGGGGGTCGACAAGCCCCTTGGTTTGTGATAACATCGGACTCTTAAAGTAGAGACCACCAGGAAAGTAAAGCCTTGACAGGGAACAAAGAAGGGTGATTCAGGAGACACCTTAAGCAGGGACATGAAGAACAGGAACAGGGACAGGCTAACAGAACAGGGACAAAACAAAAAAGGAATGAATAGGGACAGGCTATCAGAACAGGGGCAAACAAAAAACAGCGTATGGGAGGGTCTCGCTGGCATAGGCAGGACCCCCAAACAAGGACTCCAGGAGTTGGAGGGGCAGCCAGAGCCCCCCAGCTGGGAAGCACTCAGTGCCTGCCTCTCCCAGGGATGGGGTTACAAAGTTTGTTAAAGATGGAATTAGTATGCCTGGCAGTTTTTCTCTGTATTTTATTTTGTGTTAATAGTGCTTTCTTAATTTGTGTTACTCTTGCTTTCTTAATTTCTGTTAATCGCGCCTTCATAATTTGTGTTAAACCTGCTTTCTTAATTTGTGTTAATCGAGCTCTTTTATGTTAATAAAGAAGGGGGAGTTGTGGGAGTGTGGCCATGGGTGTCGACAAGCCCCTTGGTTTGTGATAACATCGGACTCTTAAAGTAGACACCACCAGGAAAGTAAAGCATTGACAGGGAACAAAGAAGGGTGATTCAGGAGACACCTTAAGCAGGGACATGAAGAACAGGAACAGGGACAGGCTAACAGAGCAGGGAGAAACAAAAAACAGCATATGGGAGGGTCCCACTGGCATATACTGGACCCACAAACAAGGACTCCAGGAGTTGGAGGGGCAGCCAGAGCCCCCCGGCTGGGCAGCACTCAGTGCCTGCCTCTCCCAGGGTTGGTTTTACAAAGTTTGTTAAAGATGGAATTAGTATGCCTGGCAGTTTTTATCTGTGTTTTAGTTTGTGCTGATCCTGCCTTCTTAATTTGTGTTAATCGCGCTTTCTTAAGTTAATAAAGAAGGGGAAGATGTGGGAGTGTGGCCATGGGGGTCGACAAGCCCCATGGTTGGTGATAACATCAGACTCTTAAAGATGAGACCATCAGGAAAGTAAAGCCCTGAGAGGGAACAAAGGGTGATTCAGGAGACACCTTAAATAGGGACATGAAGAACAGGAACAGGGACAGGCTAACAGAACAGGGACAAACAAAAAACAGCGTATGGGAGGGTCTCGCTGGCATAGGCAGGACCCAGAAACAAGGACTCCAGGAGTTGGAGGGGCAGCCAGAGCCCCCCGGCTGGGCAGCACTCAGTGCCTGCCTCTCCCAGGGATGGGGTTACAAAGTTTGTTAAAGATGGAATTAGTATGCCTGGCAGTTTTTCTCTGTATTTTAGTTTGTGTTAATAGTGCTTTCTTAATTTGTGTTTCTCTTGCTTTCTTAATTTCTGTTAATCGCGCCTTCTTAATTTGTGTTAAACCTGCTTTCTTAATTTGTGTTAATCGAGCTCTTTTATGTTAATAAATTAGGAGGAGATGTGGGAGCGTGGCCATGGGGGTCGACAAGTCCCATGGTTGGTGATAACATCCAACTCTTAAGGATGAGACCATCAGGAATTTAAAGAGTTGAGAGGGAACAAAGAAGGGTGATTCAGGTGACACCTTCTTGTCTGGGGTGGCTATTTCTCCAGCCATTAATGCATGGAAGTGGCTGGGTGTTTGCTGTTGCCGGGCAAAGTTGTTGACCAATGACTAGTTAGTGGAAAGGTACTGCTGTGAGGCGGAAGTTATAGGAAGGGAGCCTTTCCTGAATAAGGGATAGAATGAAGTTGTGCCCTCACTCTGAGAGATGAAGTTATGCCCTCAGTAAGAGAGAGTTGAAGTTATGTCATCAATAAAGAGGTAGCAGTTACAGATCCTGAAAGAACCCCGTTGTCCGTGCGGTCTTTACGCCACAAATCGCCCCCCAACAGGGACAAGAAAACGAACAGGGACGAGAAGAAAACAAACAGGGACATGAAGAACAGGAACAGGGACAGGCTAACAGAACAGGGACAAAAACAAAAAAGGAATGAATAGGGACAGGCAAACGGAACAGGAAAAAGAAAAAAAAAGGAATGAATAGGTACAGGCTAACAGAACAGGGACGAACAAAAAGAGCTTATGGGAGGGTCACGCTGGCTTACGCAGGACCCCCAAACAAGGACTCCAGGAGTTGGAGGGGCAGCCAGAGCCCCCCAGCTGGGAAGCACTCAGTGCCTGCCTCTCCCAGGGATGGGGTTAAAAAGTTTGTTAAAGATGGAATTACTATGCCTGGCACTTTTTCTCTGTATTTTAATTTGTGTTAATAGTGCTTTCTTAATTTGTGTTTCTCTTGCTTTCTTAATTTCTGTTAATCGTGCCTTCTTAATTTGTGTTAAACCTGCTTTCTTAATTTGTGTTAATCGAGCTCTTTTATGTTAATAAAGGAGGGGGAGATGTGGGAGCCTGGCCATGGGGTTAGACAAGCCCCATGGTTGGTGATAAGATCTGACTAATAAAGTAGAGACCATCAGGAAAGTAAAGCCTTGAGAGGGAACAAAGAAGGGTGATTCAGGAGACACCTTAAACAGGGACATGAAGAACAGGAACAGGGACAGGCTAACAGAACAGGGACAAAAACATAAAAGGAATGAATAGGTACAGGCTAACAGAACAGGGACGAACAAAAAGAGCTTATGGGAGGGTCACGCTGGCTTACGCAGGACCCACAAACAAGGACTCCAGGAGTTGGAGGGGCAGCCAGAGCCCCCCGGCTGGGCAGCACTCAGTGCCTGCCTCTCCCAGGGATGGGGTTGCAAAGTTTGTTAAAGATAGTCTTAGTATGCCTGGCAGTTTTTCTCTGTGTTTTAGTTTGTGTTGATCCTGCCTTCTTAATTTGTGTTACTCGCGCTTTCTTAAGTTAATGAAGAAGGGGAAGATGTGGGAGTGTGGCCATGGGGGTCGGCAAGCCCCATGGTTGGTGATAACATCCGACTCTTAAGGATGAGACCATCAGGAATTTAAAGAGCTGAGAGGGAACAAAGAAGGGTGATTCAGGTGACACCTTAAAAAGGGACATGAAGAACAGGAACAGGGACAGGCTAACAGAGCAGGGAGAAACAAAAAACAGCATAGGGGAGGGTCTCATTGGCATATGCTGGACCCAAAAACAAGGACTCCAGGAGTTGGAGGGGCAGCCAGAGCCCCCCGGCTGGGCAGCACTCAGTGCCTGCCTCTCCCAGGGATGGTTTTACAAAGATTGTTAAAGATAGACTTAGTATGCCCGGCAGTTTTTCTCTGTGTTTTAGTTTGTGTTGATCCTGCCTTCTTAATTTGTGTTAATTGCGCTTTCTTATGTTAATAATGAAGGGGAAGTTGTGGGAGTGTGGCAATGGGGGTCAACAAGCCCCATGGTTGGTGATAACATCGGACTCTTAAGGATGAGACCATCAGGAATTTAAAGAGTTGAGAGGGAACAAAGAAGGGTGATTCAGGTGAAACCTTCTTGTCTGGGGTGGCTAGTTCTCCAGCCATTAATGCATGGAAGTGGCTGGGTGTTTGCTGTTGCCGGGCAAAGTTGTTGACCAATGACTAGTTAGTGGAAAGGTACTGCTGTGAGGCGGAAATTATAGGAAGGGAGCCTTTCCTGAATAAGGGATAGAATGAAGTTGTGCCCTCACTCTGAGAGATGAACTTATGCCCTCAGTAAGAGAGAGTTCAAGTTATGTCATCAATAAAGAGGTAGCAGTTACAGATCCTGAAAGGACCCCGTTGTCCGTGCGGTCTTTACGCCACAAATCGCCCCCCAACAGGGACATGAAACGAACAGGGACGAGAAGAAAACAAACAGGGACATGAAGAACAGGAACAGGGACAGGCTAACAGAACAGGGACAAAAACAAAAAAGGAATTAATAGGGACAGGCAAACGGAACAGGAAAAAAAAAAAAAGGAATGAATAGGGAAAGCCTATCAGAACAGGGACAAACAAAAAACAGCGTATGGGAGGGTCACGCTGGCATAGGCAGGACCCACAAACAAGGACTCCAGGAGTTGGAGGGGCAGCCAGAGCCCCCCTGCTGGGCAGCACTCAGTGCCTGCCTCTCCCAGGGATGGGGTTACAAAGTTTGTAAAAGATGGAATTAGTATGCCTGGCAGTTTTTCTCTGTGTTTTAGTTTGTGTTGATCCTGCCTTCTTAATTTGTGTTAATCGCGCTTTCTTAAGTTAATGAAGAAGGGGAAGATGTGGGAGTGTGGCCATGGGGGTCGGCAAGCCCCATGGTTGGTGATAACATCCGACTCTTAAGGATGAGACCATCAGGAATTTAAAGAGCTGAGAGGGAACAAAGAAGGGTGATTCAGGTGACACCTTAAGCAGGGACATGAAGAACAGGAACAGGGATAGTCTAACAGAACAGGGACAAAAACAAAAAAGGAATGAATAGGGACAGGCTATCAGAACAGCGACAAACAAAAAACAGCGTATGGGAAGGTCTCGCTGGCATAGGCAGGACCCCCAAACAAGGACTCCAGGAGTTGGAGGGGCAGCCAGAGCCCCCCAGCTGGGCAGCACTCAGTGCCTGCCTCTCCCAGGGACGGGGTTACAAAGTTTGTTAAAGATGGAATTAGTATGCCTGGCCGTTTTTCTCTGTATTTTAGTTTGTGTTAATAGTTCTTTCTTAATTTGTGTTACTTTTCCTTTCTTATTTTCTGTTAATCGCGCCTTCTTAATTTGTGTTAAACCTGCTTTCTTAATTTGTGTTAATCGAGCTCTTTTATGTTAATAAAGAAGGGGGAGTTGTGGGAGCATGGCCATGGGGGTCGACAAGTCCCATGGTTGGTGATAACATCCGACTCTTAAAGATGAGGCCATCAGGAAAGTAAAGAGTTGAGAGGGAACAAAGAAGGGTGATTCAGGAGACACCTTAAGCAGGGACATGAAGAACAGGAACAGGGGCAGACTCACAGAGCAAGGAGAAACAAAAAACAGCATATGGGAGGGTCCCACTGGCGTATGCTGGACCCACAGACAAGGACTCCAGGAGTTGGAGGGGCAGCCAGAGCCCCCTGGCTGGGCAGCACTCAGTGCCTGCCTCTCCCAGGGATGGTTTTGCAAAGGTTGTTAAAGATAGACTTAGTATGCCTGGCAGTTGTTCTCTGTGTTTTAGTTTGTGTTGATCCTGCCTTCTTAATTTGTGATAATCGCGCTTTCTTATGTTAATAAAGAAGGAGGAGATGTGGGAATGTGGCCATGGGGGTCGACAAGCCCCATGGTTGGTAATAACATCCGACTCTTAAGGATGAGACCATCAGGAATTTAAAGAGTTGAGAGGGAACAAAGAAGGGTTATTCAGGTGACACCTTCTTGTCTGGGGTGGCTAGTTCTCCAGCCATTAAAGCATGGAAGTTGCTGGGTGTTTGCTGTTGCCGGGCAAAGTTGTTGACCAATGACTAGTTAGTGGAAAGGTACTGCTCTGAGGCGGAAATTATAGGAAGGGAGCCTTTCCAGAATAAGGGATAGAATGAAGTTGTGCCCTCACTCTTAGAGATGAAGTTATGCCTTCAGTAAGAGAGAGTTCAAGATATGTCGTCAATAAAGAGGTAGCAGTTACAGATCCTGAAAGAACCCCGTTGTCCGTGCGGTCTTTACGCCACAAATCGCCCCCCAACAGGGACATGAAAACGAACAGGGACGAGAAGAAAACAAACAGGGACATGAAGAACAGGAACAGGGACAGGCTAACAGAACAGGGACAAAAACAAAAAAGGAATGAATAGGGACAGGCAAACGGAACAGGGACAAAAACAGAAAAGGAATGAATAGGTACAGGCTAACAGAAATGGGACGAACAAAAAGAGCTTATGGGAGGGTCACGCTGGCTTACGCAGGACCCCCAAACAAGGACTCCAGGAGTTGGAGGGGAAGCCAGAGCCCCCCGGCTGGGCAGCACTCAGTGCCTGCCACTCCCAGGGATGGGGTTGCAAAGTTTGTTAAAGATAGTCTTAGTATGCCTGGCAGCTTTTCTCTGTGTTTTAGTTTGTGTTGATCCTGCCTTCTAAATTTGTGTTAATCGTGCTTTCTTATTTTAATAAAGAAGGGGGAGATGTGGGAGTGTGGCCATGGGGGTCGACAAGCCCCATGGTTGGTGATAACAACTGACTCTTAAAGTAGAGACCATCAGGAAAGTAAAGCCTTGAGAGGGAACAAAGAAGGGTGATTCAGGAGACACCTTAACCAGGGACATGAAGAACAGGAACAGGGACAGGCTAACAGAACAGGGACAAAACAAAAAAGGAATGAATAGGGACAAGCTATCAGAAAAGCGACAAACAAAAAGCAGCGTATGGGAGGGTCTCGCTGGCATAGGCAGGACCCACAAACAAGGACTCCAGGAGTTGGAGGGGCAGCCAGAGCCCCCCAGCTGGGAAGCACTCAGTGCCTGCCTCTCCCAGGGATGGGGTTACAAAGTTTGTTAAAGATGGAATTAGTATGCCTGGCAGTTTTTCTCTGTATTTTAGTTTGTGTTAATAGTGCTTTCTTAATTTGTGTTACTCTTGCTTTCTTAATTTCTGTTAATCGCGCCTTCTTAATTTGGGTTAAACCTGCTTTCTTAATTTGTGTTAATCGAGCTCTTTTATGTTAATAAAGAAGGGGGAGTTGTGGGAGCATGGCCATGGGGGACGACAAGTCCCATGGTTGGTGATAACATCTGACTCTTAAAGATGAGGGCATCAGGAAAGTAAAGCCTTGAGAGGGAACAAAGAAGGGTGATTCAGGAGACACCTTAAACAGGGACATGAAGAACAGGAACAGGGACAGGCAAACAGAGCAGGGAGAAACAAAAAACAGCATATGGGAGGGTCCCACTGGCATATGCTAGACCCACAAACAAGGACTCCAGGAGTTGGAGGGGCAGCCAGAGCCCCCCAGCTGGGCAGCACTCAGTGCCTGCCTCTCCCAGGAATGGGGTTACAAAGTTTTTTAAAGATGGAATTAGTATGCCTGGCAGTTTTTCTCTGTATTTTAGTTTGTGTTAATAGTGCTTTCTTAATTTGTGTTACTCTTGCTTTCTTAATTTCTGTTAATCGCGCCTTCTTAATTTGTGTTAAACCTGCTTTCTTAATTTGTGTTAATCGAGCTCTTTTGTGTTAATAAAGAAGGGGGAGATGTGGGAGCATGGCCATGGGGGCCGACAAGTCCCATGGTTGGTGATAACAACCGACTCTTAAAGATGAGGCCATCAGGAAAGTAACGAGTTGAGAGGGAACAAAGAAGGGTGATTCAGGAGACACCTTAAACAGGGACATGAAGAACAGGAACAGGGACAGGCTAACAGAGCAGGGAGAAACATAAATCAGCATATGGGAGGGTCCCACTGGCATAGGCAGGACCCACAAACAAGGACTCCAGGAGTTGGAGGGGCAGCCAGAGCCCCCCAGCTGGGCAGCACTCAGTGCCTGCCTCTCCCAGGGACGGGGTTACAAAGTTTGTTAAAGATGGAATTAGTATGCCTGGCAGTTTTTCTCTGTATTTTAGTTTGTGTTAATAGTGCTTTCTTAATTTGTGTTACTCTTGCTTTCTTAATTTCTGTTAATCGCGCCTTCTTAATTTGTGTTAAACCTGCTTTCTTAATTTGTGTTAATCGAGCTCTTTTATGTTAATAAAGGAGGGGGAGATGTGGGAGCCTGGCCATGGGGTTAGACAAGCCCCATGGTTGGTGATAAGATCTGACTAATAAAGTAGAGACCATCAGGAAAGTAAAGCCTTGAGAGGGAACAAAGAAGGGTGATTCAGGAGACACCTTAAACAGGGACATGAAGAACAGGAACAGGGATAGTCTAACAGAACAGGGAGAAACATAAATCAGCATATGGGAGGGTCCCACTGGCATAGGCAGGACCCAAAAACAAGGACTCCAGGAGTTGGAGGGGCAGCCAGAGCCCCCCGGCTGGGCAGCACTCAGTGCCTGCCTCTCCCAGGGATGGTTTTACAAAGATTGTTAAAGATAGACTTAGTATGCCTGGCAGTTTTTCTCTGTGTTTTAGTTTGTTTTGATCCTGCCTTCTTAATTTGTGTTAATTGCGCTTTCTTATGTTAATAAAGAAGGGGAAGATGTGGGAGTGTGGCAATGGGGGTAGACAAGCCCCATGGTTGGTGATAACATCGGACTCTTAAGGATGAGACCATCAGGAATTTAAAGAGTTGAGAGGGAACAAAGAAGGGTGATTCAGGTGACACCTTCTTGTCTGGGGTGGCTAGTTCTCCAGCCATTAATGCATGGAAGTGGCTGGGTGTTTGCTGTTGCCGGGCAAAGTTGTTGACCAATGACTAGTTAGTGGAAAGGTACTGCTGTGAGGCGGAAGTTATAGGAAGGGAGCCTTTCCTGAATAAGGGATAGAATGAAGTTGTGCCCTCACTCTGAGAGATGAAGTTATGCCCTCAGTAAGAGAGAGTTCAAGTTATGTCATCAATAAAGAGGTAGCAGTTACAGATCCTGAAAGAACCCCGTTGTCCGTGCGGTCTTTACGCCACAAATCGCCCCCCAACAGGGACAAGAAAACGAACAGGGACGAGAAGAAAACAAACAGGGACATGAAGAACAGGAACAGGGACAGGCTAACAGAACAGGGACAAAAACAAAAAAGGAATGAATAGGGACAGGCAAACGGAACAGGAAAAAGAAAAAAAAAGGAATGAATAGGTACAGGCTAACAGAACAGGGACGAACAAAAAGAGCTTATGGGAGGGTCACGCTGGCTTACGCAGGACCCACAAACAAGGACTCCAGGAGTTGGAGGGGCAGCCAGAGCCCCCCGGCTGGGCAGCACTCAGTGCCTGCCTCTCCCAGGGATGGGGTTGCAAAGTTTGTTAAAGATAGTCTTAGTATGCCTGGCAGTTTTTCTCTGTGTTTTAGTTTGTGTTGATCCTGCCTTCTTAATTTGTGTTAATTGCGCTTTCTTATGTTAATAAAGAAGGAGGACATGTGGGAGTGTGGCCATGGGGGTCGACAAGCCCCATGGTTGGTGATCACATCCGACTCTTAAAGATGAGGCCATGAGGAAAGTAAAGCCTTGAGAGGGAACAAAGAAGGGTGATTCAGGAGACACCTTAAACAGGGACATGAAGAACAGGAACAGGGACAGGCTAACGGAGCAGGGAGAAACAAAAAACAGCATATGGGAGGGTCCCACTGGCATAGCCAGGACCCACAAAAAAGGACTCCAGGAGTTGGAGGGGCAGCCAGAGCCCCCCGGCTGGGCAGCACTCAGTGCCTGCCTCTCCCAGGGATGGGGTTACAAAGTTTGTTAAAGTTAGACTTAGTATGCCTGGCAGTGTTTCTCTGTGTTTTAGTTTGTGTTGATCCTGCCTTCTTAATTTGTGTTAATCGCGCTTTCTTATGTTAATAAAGAAGGGGAAGATGTGGGAGTGTGGCCATGGGGGTCGACAAGCCCCATGGTTGGTGATAACATCCGACTATTAAAGTAGAGACCATCAGGAAAGTAAAGCCTTGAGAGGGAGCAAAGAAGGGTGATTCAGGAGACACCTTAAACAGGGACATGAAGAACAGGAACAGGGATAGTCTAACAGAACAGGGACAAAAACAAAAAAGGAATGAATAGGGACAGGCTATCAGAACAGGGACAAACAAAAAACAGCATATGGGAGGGTCTCGCTGGCATAGGCAGGACCCCCAAACAAGGACTCCAGGAGTTGGAGGGGCAGCCAGAGCTCCCCGGCTGGGCAGCACTCAGTGCCTGCCTCTCTCAGGGATGGGGTTACAAAGTTTGTTAAAGATGGAATTAGTATGCTTGGCAGTTTTTGTCTGTATTTTAGTTTGTGTTAATAGTGCTTTCTTAATTTGTGTTACTCTTGCTTTCTTAATTTCTGTTAATCGAGCCTTCTTAATTTGTGTTAATTCCGCTTTCTTATGTTAATAAAGAAGGGGAAGATGTGGGAGTGTTGCCATGGGGGTCGACAAGCCCCATGGTTGGTGATAACATCAGACTCTTAATGATGAGACCATCAGGAAAGTAAAGCCTTGAGAGGGAACAAAGAAGGGTGATTCAGGAGACACCTTAAACAGGGACATGAAGAACAGGAACAGGGATAGTCTAACAGAACAGGGACAAAAACAAAAAAGTAATGAATAGGGACAGGCTATCAGAACAGGGACAAACAAAAAACAGCGTATGGGAGGGTCTCGCTGGCATAGGCAGGACCCCCAAACAAGGACTCCAGGAGTTGGAGGGGCAGCCAGAGCCCCCCGGCTGGGCAGCACTCAGTGCCTGCCTCTCCCAGGGATGGGTTTACAAAGGTTGTTAAAGATAGACTTAGTATGCCTGGCAGTTTTTCTCTGTGTTTTAGTTTGTGCTGTTCCTGCCTTCTTAATTTGTGTTAATCGCGCTTTCTTATGTTAATAAAGAAGGGGAAGATGTGGGAGTGTGGCCATGGGGGTCGACAAGATCCATGGTTGGTGATAACATCAGACTCTTAATGATGAGGCCATCAGGAATGGAAACCCTTGAGAGGGAACAAAGAAGGGTGATTCAGGAGACACCTTAAAAAGGGACATGAAGAACAGGAACAGGGACAGGCTAACAGAGCAGGGAGAAACAAAAAAGAGCATATGGGAGGGTCCCACTGGCATAGGCAGGACCCACAAACAAGGACTCCAGGAGTTGGAGGGGCAGCCAGAGCCCCCTGGCTGGGCAGCACTCAGTGCCTGCCTCTCCCAGGGATGTTTTTACAAAGGTTGTTAAAAGATAGACTTAGTATGCCTGGCAGTTTTTCTCTGTGTTTTAGTTTGTGTTGATCCTGCCTTCTTAATTTGTGTTAATCGTGCTTTCTTAAGTTAATAAAGAAGGGGGAGATGTGGGAGTGTGGCCATGGGGGTCGAAATGCCCCATGGTTGGTGATAACATAGGACTCTTAAGGATGAGACCATCAGGAATTTAAAGAGTTGAGAGGGAACAAAGAAGGGTGATTCAGGTGACACCTTGTTTTCTGGGGTGGCTTGTTCTCCAGCAATTAATGCATGGAAGTGGCTGGGTGTTTGGTGTTGCCGGGCAAAGTTGTTGACCAATGACTAGTTAGTGGAAAGGTACTGCTGTGAGGCGGAAATTATAGGAAGGGAGCCTTTCCTGAATAAGGGATAGAATGAAGTTGTGCCCTCACTCTGAGAGATGAACTTATGCCCTCAGTAAGAGAGAGTTCAAGTTATGTCATCAATAAAGAGGTAGCAGTTACAGATCCTGAAAGAACCCCGTTGTCCGTGCGGTCTTTACGCCACAAATCGCCCCCCAACAGAAACATGAAACGAACAGGGACGAGAAGAAAACAAACAGGGGAATGAAGAACAGGAACAGGGACAGGCTAACAGAACAGGGACAAAAACAAAAAAGGAATGAATAGGGACAGGCAAACGGAACAGGGACAAAAACAGAAAAGGAATGAATACGTACAGGCTAACAGAACAGGGACGAACAAAAAGAGCTTATGGGAGGGTCACGCTGGCATAGGCAGGACCCCCAAACAAGGACTCCAGGAGTTGGAGGGGCAGCCAGAGCCCCCCGACTGGGCAGCACTCAGTGCCTGCCTCTCCCAGGGACGGGGTTACAAAGTTTGTTAAAGATGGAATTAGTATGCCTGGCAGTTTTTCTCTGTATTTTAGTTTGTGTTAATAGTGCTTTCTTAATTTGTGTTACTCTTGCTTTCTTAATTTCTGTTAATCGCGCCTTCTTAATTTGTGTTAAACCTGCTTTCTTAATTTGTGTTAATCGATCTCTTTTATGTTAATAAAGGAGGGGGAGATGTGGGAGCCTGGCCATGGTGTTAGACAAGCCCCATGGTTGGTGATAAGATCTGACTAATAAAGTAGAGACCATGAGGAAAGTAAAGCCTTGAGAGGGAACAAAGAAGGGTGATTCAGGAGACACCTTAAGCAGGGACATGAAGAGCAGGAACAGGGATAGTCTAACAGAACAGGGACAAAAACAAAAAAGGAATGAATAGGGACAGGAAAACGAAACAGGGACAAAAACAGAAAAGAAATGATCAGGTACAGGCTAACAGAACAGGGATGACCAAAAAGAGCATATGGGAGGGTCACGATGGTTTACGCAGGACCCACAAACAAGGACTCCAGGAGTTGGAGGGGCAGCCAGAGCCCCCCAGCTGGGCAGCACTCAGTGCCTGCCTCTCCCAGGGATGGGGTTGCAAAGTTTGTTGAAGATAGTCTTAGTATGCCTGGCAGTTTTTCCCTGTGTTTTAGTTTGTGTTGATCCTGCCTTCTTAATTTGTGTTAATCGCGCTTTCTTAAGTTAATAAAGAAGGGGAAGATGTGGGAGTGTGGCCATGGGGGTCGACAAGCCCCATGGTTGGTGATCACATCCGACTCTTAAAGATGAGTCCATCAGGAAAGTAAAGCCTTGACAGGGAACAAAGAAGGGTGATTCAGGAGACACCTTAAGCAGGGACATGAAGAACAGGAACAGGGATAGTCTAACAGAACAGGGACAAAAACAAAAAAGGAATGAATAGGGACAGGCTATCAGAAGAGGGACAAACAAAAAACAGCGTATGGGAGGGTCTCGCTGGCATAGGCAGGACCCCCAAAACAAGGACTCCAGGAGTTGGAGGGGCAGCCAGAGCCCCCCGGATGGGCAGCACTCAGTGCCTGCCTCTCCCAGGGTTGTGGTTACAAAGTTTGTTAAAGATGGAATTAGTATGCCTGGCAGTTTTTCTCTGTATTTTAATTTGTGTTAATAGTGCTTTCTTAATTTGTGTTACTCTTGCTTTCTTAATTTCTGTTAATCGCGCCTTCTTAATTTGTGTTAAACCTGCTTTCTTAATTTGTGTTAATCCAGCTCTTTTATGTTAATAAAGAAGGGGGAGATGTGGGAGTGTGGCCATGGGGGTCGACAAGCCCCATGGTTGTTGATAACATCCAACTGTTGAAGTAGAGACCATCAGGAAAGTAAAGCCTTGAGAGGGAACAAAGAAGGGTGATTCAGGAGACACCTTAAACAGGGACATGAAGAACAGGAACAGGGATAGTCTAACAGAACAGGGACAAAAACAAAAAAGGAATGAATAGGGACAGGCTATCAGAACAGGGACAAACAAAAAACAGCGTATGGGAGGGTCTCGCTGGCATAGGCAGGACCCACAAACAAGGACTCCAGGAGTTGGAGGGGCAGCCAGAGCCCCCCGGCTGGGCACCACTCAGTGCCTGCCTCTCCCAGGGATGGTTTTACAAAGGTTGTTAAACATAGACTTAGTATGCCTGGCAGTTATTCTCTGTGTTTTAGTTTGTGTTGATCCTGCCTTCTTATTTTGTGTTAATCGCGCTTTCTTATGTTAATAAAGAAGGGGGAGATGTGGGAGTGTGGCCATGGGGGTAGACAAGCCCCATGGTTGGTGATAACATCGGACTCTTAAGGATGAGACCATCAGGAATTTAAAGAGTTGAGAGGGAACAAAGAAGGGTGATTCAGGTGACACCTTCTTGTCTGGGGTGGCTAGTTCTCCAGCCATTAATGCATGGAAGTGGCTGGGTGTTTGCTGTTGCCGGGCAAAGTTGTTGACCAATGACTAGTTAGTGGAAAGTTACTGCTGTGAGGCGGAAGTTATAGGAAGGGAGCCTTTCCTGAATAAGGGATAGAATGAAGTTGTGCCCTCACTCTGAGAGATGAAGTTATGCCCTCAGTAAGAGAGAGTTCAAGTTATGTCATCAATAAAGAGGTAGCAGTTACAGATCCTGAAAGAACCCCGTTGTCCGTGCGGTCTTTACGCCACAAATCGCCCCCCAACAGGGACATGAAAACGAACAGGGACGAGAAGAAAACAAACAGGGACATGAAGAACAGGAACAGGGACAGGCTAACAGAACAGGGACAAAAACAAAAAAGGAATGAATAGGGACAGGCAAACGGAACAGGGACAAAAACAGAAAAGGAATGAATAGGTACAGGCTAACAGAACAGGGACGAACAAAAAGAGCTTATGGGAGGGTCACGCTGGCTTACGCAGGACCCACAAACAAGGACTCCAGGAGTTGGAGGGGCAGCCAGAGCCCCCCGGCTGGGCAGCACTCAGTGCCTGCCTCTCCCAGGGATGGTTTTACAAAGGTTGTTAAAGATAGACTTAGTATGCCTGGCAGTTTTTCTCTGTGTTTTAGTTTGTGTTGATCCTGCCTTCTTAATTTGTGTTACTCGCGCTTTCTTAAGTTAATAAAGAAGGAGGAGATGTGGGAGTGTGGCCATGGGGGTCGACAAGCCCCATGGTTGGTGATCACATCCGACTCTTAAAGATGAGGCCATGAGGAAAGTAAAGCCTTGAGAGGGAACAAAGAAGGGTGATTCAGGAGACACCTTAAACAGGGACATGAAGAACAGGAACAGGGATAGTCTAACAGAACAGGGACAAAAACAAAAAAGGAATGAATAGGGACAGGCTATCAGAACAGGGAGAAACAAAAAACAGCCTATGGGAGGGTCTCGCTGGCATAGGCAGGACCCACAAACAAGGACTCCAGGAGTTGGAGAGGCAGCTAGAGCCCCCCCGGCTGGGCAGCACTCAGTGCCTGCCACTCCCAGGGATGGGGTTGCAAAGTTTGTTAAAGATAGTCTTAGTATGCCTGGCAGTTTTTCTCTGTGTTTTAGTTTGTGTTGATCCTGCCTTCTTAATTTGTGTTAATTGTGCTTTCTTATGTTAATAAAGAAGGAGGAGATGTGGGAGTGTGGCCATGGGGGTCGACAAGCCCCATGGTTGGTGATCACATCCGACTCTTAAAGATGAGACCATCAGGAAAGTAAAGCCTTGAGAGGGAACAAAGAAGGGTGATTCAGGAGACACCTTAACCAGGGACATGAAGAACAGGAACAGGGACAGGCTAACAGAACAGGGACAAAAACAAAAAAGTAATGAATAGGGACAGGCTATCAGAACAGCGACAAACAAAAAACAGCGTATGGGAGGGTCTCGCTGGCATAGGCAGGACCCACAAACAAGGACTCCAGGAGTTGGAGGGGCAGCCAGAGCCCCCCAGCTGGGCAGCACTCAGTGCCTGCCTCTCCCAGGGATGGGGTTACAAAGTTTGTTAAAGATGGAATTAGTATGCCTGGCAGTTTTTCTCTGTATTTTAGTTTGTGTTAATAGTGCTTTCTTAATTTGTGTTACTCTTGCTTTCTTAATTTCTGTTAATCACGCCTTCATAATTTGTGTTAAACCTGCTTTCTTAATTTGTGTTAATCGAGCTCTTTTATGTTAATAAAGAAGGGGGAGTTGTGGGAGCATGGCCATGGGGGTCGACAAGTCCCATGGTTGGTGATAACATCCGACTCTTAAAGATGAGGCCATCAGGAAAGTAAAGAGTTGAGAGGGAACAAAGAAGGGTGATTCAGGAGACACCTTAAGCAGGGACATGAAGAACAGGAACAGGGACGGGCTAACAGAGCAGGGAGAAACAAAAAACAGCATATGGGAGGGTCCCACTGGCATATGCTGGACCCACAAACAAGGACTCCAGTAGTCGGAGGGGCAGCCAGAGCCCCCCGGCTGGGCACCACTCAGTGCCTGCCTCTCCCAGGGATGGTTTTACAAAGATTGTTAAAGATAGACTTAGTATGCCTGGCAGTTTTTCTCTGTGTTTTAGTTTGTGTTGATCCTGCCTTCTTAATTTGTGTTAATCGCGCTTTCTTATGTTAATAAAGAAGGGGAAGATGTGGGAGTGTGGCAATGGGGGTCGACAAGCCCCACGGTTGGTGATCACATCCGACTCTTAAAGATGAGACCATGAGGAAAGTAAAGCCTTGCGAGGGAACAAAGAAGGGTGATTCAGGTGACACCTTCTTGTCTGGGGTGGCTAGTTCTCCAGCCATTAATGCATGGAAGTGGCTGGGTGTTTGCTGTTGCCGGGCAAAGTTGTTGACCAATGACTAGTTAGTGGAAAGTTACTGCCGTGAGGCGGAAGTTATAGGAAGGGAGACTTTCCTGAATAAGGGATAGAATGAAGTTGTGCCCTCACTCTGAGAGATGAAGTTATGCCCTCAGTAAGAGAGAGTTCCAGTTATGTCATCAATAAAGAGGTAGCAGTTACAGATCCTGAAAGAACACCGTTGTCCGTGCGGTCTTTACGCCACAAATCGCCCCCCAACAGGGACATGAAAACGAACAGGGACGAGAAGAAAACAAAGAGGGACATGAAGAACAGGAACAGGGACAGGCTAACAGAACAGGGACAAAAACAAAAAAGGAATGAATAGGGACAGGCAAAGGGAACAGGGAAAAAAAAAAAAAAGAATGAATAGGTACAGGGTAACAGAACAGGGACGAACAAAAAGAGCTTATGGGAGGGTCACGCTGGCATACGCAGGACCCACAAACAAGGACTCCAGTAGTCGGAGGGGCAGCCAGAGCCCCCCGGCTGGGCAGTACTCAGTGCCTGCCTCTCCCAGGGATGGTTTTACAAAGGTTGTTAAAGATAGACTTAGTATGCCTGGCAGCTTTTCTCTGTGTTTTAGTTTGTGCTGATCCTGCCTTCTTAATTTGTGTTAATCGCGCTTCCTTAAGTTAATAAAGAAGGGGAAGATGTGGGAGTGTGGCCATGGGGGTCGACAAGCCCCATGGTTGGTGATCACATCCGACTATTAAAGATGAGACCATCAGGAAAGTAAAGCCTTGAGAGGGAACAAAGAAGGGTGATTCAGGAGACACCTTAAACAGGGACATGAAGAACAGGAACAGGGATAGTCTAACAGAACAGGGACGAAAACAAAAAAGTAATGAATAGGGACAGGCTATCAGAACAGGGACAAACAAAAAACAGCCTATGGGAGGGTCTCGCTGGCAGAGGCAGGACCCCCAAACAAGGACTCCAGGAGTTGGAGGGGCAGCCAGAGCCCCCCGGCTGGGCAGCACTCAGTGCCTGCCTCTCCCAGGGATGAGGTTACAAAGTTTGTTAAAGATGGAATTAGTATGCCTGGCAGTTTTTCTCTGTATTTTACTTAGTGTTAATAGTGCTTTCTTAATTTGTGTTACTCTTCCTTTCTTAATTTCTGTTAATCGTGCCTTCTTAATTTGTGTTAAACCTGCTTTCTTAATTTGTGTTAATCGAGCTCTTTTATGTTAATAAAGAAGGGGGAGATGTGGGAGCATGGCCATGGGGGTCGACAAGTCCCATGGTTGGTGATAACATCCGACTCTTAAAGATGAGACCATCAGGAAAGGAAAGCCTTGAGAGGGAACAAAGAAGGGTGATTCAGGAGACACCTTAAACAGGGACATGAAGAACAGGAACAGGGACAGGCTAACGGAGCAGGGAGAAACAAAAAACAGCATATGGGAGGGTCCCACTGGCATAGGCAGGACCCACAAACAAGGACTCCAGGAGTTGGAGGGGCAGCCAGAGCCCCCCGGCTGGGCAGCACTCAGTGCCTGCCTCTCCCAGGGATGGGTTTACAAAGGTTGTTAAAGATAGACTTAGTATGCCTGGCAGTTTTTCTCTGTGTTTTAGTTTGTGCTGATCCTGCCTTCTTAATTTGTGTTAATCGCGCTTTCTTATGTTAATAAAGAAGGGGAAGATGTGGGAGTGTAGCCATGGGGGTCGACAAGATCCATGGTTGGTGATAACATCAGACTCTTAATGATGAGACCATCAGGAAAGTAAAGCCTTGAGAGGGAACAAAGAAGGGTGAATCAGGAGACACCTTAAAAAGGGACATGAAGAACAGGAACAGGGACAGGCTAACAGAGCAGGGAGAAACAAAAAACAGCATATGGGAGGGTCCCACTGGCATATGCTGGACCCAAAAACAAGGACTCCAGGATTTGGAGGGGCAGCCAGAGCCCCCGGCTGGGCAGCACTCAGTGCCTGCCTCTCCCAGGAATGGGGTTACAAAGTTTGTTAAAGATGGAATTAGTATGCCTGGCAGTTTTTCTCTGTATTTTAGTTTGTGTTAATAGTGCTTTCTTAATTTGTGTTACTCTTGCTTTCTTAATTTCTGTTAATCGCGCCTTCTTAATTTGTGTTAAACCTGCTTTCTTAATTTGTGTTAATCGAGCTCTTTTATGTTAATAAAGAAGGGGGAGATGTGGGAGCATGGCCATGGGGGTCGACAAGTCCCATGGTTGGTGATAACAACCGACTCTTAAAGATGAGGCCATCAGGAAAGTAAAGAGTTGAGAGGGAACAAAGAAGGGTGATTCAGGAGACACCTTAAACAGGGACATGAAGAACAGGAACAGGGACAGGCTAACAGAGCAGGGAGAAACAAAAATCAGCATATGGGAGGGTCCCACTGGCATAGGCAGGACCCACAAACAAGGACTCCAGGAGTTGGAGGGGCAGCCAGAGCCCCCCAGCTGGGCAGCACTCAGTGCCTGCCTCTCCCAGGGACGGGGTTACAAAGTTTGTTAAAGATGGAATTAGTACGCCTGGCAGTTTTTCTCTGTATTTTAGTTTGTGTTGATCCTGCCTTCTTAATTTGTGTTACTCTTGCTTTCTTAATTTCTGTTAATCGCGCCTTCTTAATTTGTGTTAAACCTGCTTTCTTAATTTGTGTTAATCGAGCTCTTTTATGTTAGTAAAGGAGGGGGAGATGTGGGAGCCTGGCCATGGGGTTAGACAAGCCCCATGGTTGGTGATAAGATCTGACTAATAAAGTAGAGACCATCAGGAAAGTAAAGCCTTGAGAGGGAACAATGAAGGGTGATTCAGGAGACACCTTAAACAGGGACATGAAGAACAGGAACAGGGATAGTCTAACAGAACAGGGACGAAAACAAAAAAGTAATGAATAGGGACAGGCTATCAGAACAGGGACAAACAAAAAACAGCGTATGGGAGGGTCTCGCTGGCATAGGCAGGACCCACAAACAAGGACTCCAGGAGTTGGAGGGGCAGCCAGAGCCCCCCAGCTGGGCAGCACTCAGTGCCTGACTCTCCCAGGGATGGGGTTACAAAGTATGTTAAAGATGGAATTAGTATGCCTGGCAGTTTTTCTCTGTGTTTTAGTTTCTGTTGATCCTGCCTTCTTAATTTGTGTTAATCGCGCTTTCTTATGTTAATAAAGAAGGGGAAGATGTGGGAGTGTGGCCATGGGGGTCGACAAGCCCCATGGTTGGTAATAATATCCGACTCTTAAGGATGAGACCATCAGGAATTTAAAGAGTTGAGAGGGAACAAAGAAGGGTGATTCAGGTGACACCTTCTTGTCTGGGCTGGCTTGTTCTCCAGCCATTAATGCATGGAAGTGGCTGGGTGTTTGGTGTTGCCGGGCAAAGTTGTTGACCAATGACTAGTTAGTGGAAAGGTACTGCTGTGAGGCGGAAATTATAGGAAGGGAGCCTTTCCTGAATAAGGGATAGAATGAAGTTGTGCCCTCACTCTGAGAGATGAACTTATGCCCTCAGTAAGAGAGAGTTCAAGTTATGTCATCAATAAAGAGGTAGCAGTTACAGATCCTGAAAGAACCCCGTTGTCCGTGCGGTCTTTACGCCACAAATCGCCCCCCAACAGGGACATGAAACGAACAGGGACGAGAAGAAAACAAACAGGGGAATGAAGAACAGGAACAGGGACAGGCTAACAGAACAGGCACAAAAACAAAAAAGGAATGAATAGGGACAGGCAAACGGAACAGGGACAAAAACAGAAAAGGAATGAATACGTACAGGCTAACAGAACAGGGACGAACAAAAAGAGCTTATGGGAGGGTCACGCTGGCTTACGCAGGACCCCCAAACAAGGACTCCAGGAGTTGGAGGGGCAGCCAGAGCCCCCCGACTGGGCAGCACTCAGTGCCTGCCTCTCCCAGGGTTGGGGTTACAAAGTTTGTTAAAGATAGACTTAGTATGCCTGGCAGCTTTTCTCTGTGTTTTAGTTTGTGCTGATCCTGCCTTCTTAATTTGTGTTAATCGCGCTTTCTTAAGTTAATAAAGAAGGGGAAGATGTGGGAGTGTGGCCATGGGGGTCGACAAGCCCCATGGTTGGTGATCACATCCGACTATTAAAGTAGAGACCATCAGGAAAGTAAAGCCTTGAGAGGGAACAAAGAAGGGTGATTCAGGAGACACCTTAAACAGGGACATGAAGAACAGGAACAGGGATAGTCTAACAGAACAGGGACGAAAACAAAAAAGTAATGAATAGGGACATGCTATCAGAACAGGGACAAACAAAAAACAGCCTATGGGAGGGTCTCGCTGGCATAGGCAGGACCCACAAACAAGGACTCCAGGAGTTGGAGGGGCAGCCAGAGCCCCCCGGCTGGGCAGCACTCAGTGCCTGCCTCTCCCAGGGATGGTTTTACAAAGGTTGTTAAAGATAGACTTAGTATGCCTGGCAATTTTTCTCTGTGTTTTAGTTTCTGTTGATCCTGCCTTCTTAATTTGTGTTAATCGCGCTTTCTTATGTTAATAAAGAAGGGGAAGATGTGGGAGTGTGGCCATGGGGGTCGACAAGCCCCATGGTTGGTAATAATATCCGACTCTTAAGGATGAGACCATCAGGAATTTAAAGAGTTGAGAGGGAACAAAGAAGGGTGATTCAGGAGACACCTTAAACAGGGACATGAAGAACAGGAACAGGGACAGGCTAACAGAGCAGGGAGAAACAAAAAACAGTATATGGGAGGGTCCCACTGGCATAGGCAGGACCCACAAACAAGGACTCCAGGAGTTGGAGGGGCAGCCAGAGCCCCCCGGCTGGGCAGTACTCAGTGCCTGCCTCTCCCAGGGATGGTTTTACAAAGGTTGTTAAAGGTAGACTTAGTATGCCTGGCAGTTTTTCTCTGTGTTTTAGTTTCTGTTGATCCTGCCTTCTTAATTTGTGTTAATCGCGCTTTCTTAAGTTAATAAAGAAGGGGAAGATGTGGGAGTGTGGCCATGGGGGTCGACAAGCCCCATGGTTGGTGATCACATCCGACTATTAAAGTAGAGACCATCAGGAAAGTAAAGCCTTGAGAGGGAACAAAGAAGGGTGATTCAGGAGACACCTTAAACAGGGACATGAAGGACAGGAACAGGGATAGTCTAATAGAACAGGGACGAAAACAAAAAAGTAATGAATAGGGACAGGCTATCAGAACAGGGACAAACAAAAAACAGCCTATGGGAGGGTCTCGCTGGCATAGGCAGGACCCACAAACAAGGACTCCAGGAGTTGGAGGGGCAGCCAGAGCCCCCCGGCTGGGCAGCACTCAGTGCCTGCCTCTCCCAGGGATGGTTTTACAAAGGTTGTTAAAGATAGACTTAGTATGCCTGGCAGTTTTTCTCTGTGTTTTAGTTTCTGTTGATCCTGCCTTCTTAATTTGTGTTAATCGCGCTTTCTTATGTTAATAAAGAAGGGGAAGATGTGGGAGTGTGGCCATGGGGGTCGACAAGCCCCATGGTTGGTAATAATATCCGACTCTTAAGGATGAGACCATCAGGAATTTAAAGAGTTGAGAGGGAACAAAGAAGGGTGATTCAGGAGACACCTTAAACAGGGACATGAAGAACAGGAACAGGGACAGGCTAACAGAGCAGGGAGAAACAAAAAACAGCATATGGGAGGGTCCCACTGGCATAGGCAGGACCCACAAACAAGGACTCCTAGAGTTGGAGGGGCAGCCAGAGCCCCCCGGCTGGGCAGTACTCAGGTCCTGCCTCTCCCAGGGACGGGGTTACAAAGTTTGTTAAAGATGAAATTAGTATGCCTGGCAGTTTCTCCCTGTGTTTTAGTTTGTGTTGATCCTGCCTTCTTAATTTGTGTTAATCGCGCTTTCTTATGTTAATAAAGAAGGGGAAGATGTGGGAGTGTGGCCATGGGGGTCGACAAGCCCCTTGGTTTGTGATAACATCGGACTCTTGAAGTAGAGACCACCAGGAAAGTAAAGCCTTGACAGGGAACAAAGAAGGGTGATTCAGGAGACACCTTAAGCAGCGACATGAAGAACAGGAACAGGGACAGGCTAACAGAACAGGGACAAAACAAAAAAGGAATGAATAGGGACATGCTATCAGAACAGGGGCAAACAAAAAACAGCGTATGGGAGGGTCTCGCTGGCATAGGCAGGACCCCCAAACAAGGACTCCAGGAGTTGGAGGGGCAGCCAGAGCCCCCCAGCTGGGAAGCACTCAGTGCCTGCCTCTCCCAGGGATGGGGTTACAAAGTTTGTTAAAGATGGAATTAGTATGCCTGGCAGTTTTTCTCTGTATTTTATTTTGTGTTAATAGTGCTTTCTTAATTTGTGTTACTCTTGCTTTCTTAATTTCTGTTAATCGCGCCTTCATAATTTGTGTTAAACCTGCTTTCTTAATTTGTGTTAATCGAGCTCTTTTATGTTAATAAAGAAGGGGGAGTTGTGGGAGTGTGGCCATGGGGGTCGACAAGCCCCTTGGTTTGTGATAACATCGGACTCTTAAAGTAGAGACCACCAGGAAAGTAAAGCATTGACAGGGAACACAGAAGGGTGATTCAGGAGACACCTTAAGCAGGGACATGAAGAACAGGAACAGGGACAGGCTAACAGAGCAGGGAGAAACAAAAAACAGCATATGGGAGAGTCCCACTGGCATATGCTGAACCCACAAACAAGGACTCCAGGAGTTGGAGGGGCAGCCAGAGCCCCCCAGCTGGGCAGCACTCAGTGCCTGCCTCTCCCAGGGACGGGGTTACAAAGTTTGTTAAAGATGAAATTAGTATGCCTGGCAGTTTCTCTCTGTGTTTTAGTTTGTGTTGATCCTGCCTTCTTAATTTGTGTTAATCGCGCTTTCTTATGTTAATAAAGAAGGGGAAGATGTGGGAGTGTGGCCATGGGGGTCGACAAGCCCCTTGGTTTGTGATAACATCGGACTCTTAAAGTAGAGACCACCAGGAAAGTAAAGCCTTGACAGGGAACAAAGAAGGGTGATTCAGGAGACACCTTAAGCAGGGACATGAAGAACAGGAACAGGGACAGGCTAACAGAACAGGGACAAAACAAAAAAGGAATGAATAGGGACATGCTATCAGAACAGGGGCAAACAAAAAACAGCGTATGGGAGGGTCTCGCTGGCATAGGCAGGACCCCCAAACAAGGACTCCAGGAGTTGGAGGGGCAGCCAGAGCCCCCCAGCTGGGAAGCACTCAGTGCCTGCCTCTCCCAGGGATGGGGTTACAAAGTTTGTTAAAGATGGAATTAGTATGCCTGGCAGTTTTTCTCTGTATTTTATTTTGTGTTAATAGTGCTTTTTTAATTTGTGTTACTCTTGCTTTCTTAATTTCTGTTAATCGCGCCTTCATAATTTGTGTTAAACCTGCTTTCTTAATTTGTGTTAATCGAGCTCTTTTATGTTAATAAAGAAGGGGGAGTTGTGGGAGTGTGGCCATGGGGGTCGACAAGCCCCTTGGTTTGTGATAACATCGGACTCTTAAAGTAGAGACCACCAGGAAAGTAAAGCATTGACAGGGAACAAAGAAGGGTGATTCAGGAGACACCTTAAGCAGGGACATGAAGAACAGGAACAGGGACAGGCTAACAGAGCAGGGAGAAACAAAAAACAGCATATGGGAGAGTCCCACTGGCATATGCTGAACCCACAAACAAGGACTCCAGGAGTTGGAGGGGCAGCCAGAGCCCCCCAGCTGGGCAGCACTCAGGTCCTGCCTCTCCCAGGGACGGGGTTACAAAGTTTGTTAAAGATGAAATTAGTATGCCTGGCAGTTTCTCTCTGTGTTTTAGTTTGTGTTGATCCTGCCTTCTTAATTTGTGTTAATCGCGCTTTCTTATGTTAATAAAGAAGGGGAAGATGTGGGAGTGTGGCCATGGGGGTCGACAAGCCCCTTGGTTTGTGATAACATCGGACTCTTAAAGTAGAGACCACCAGGAAAGTAAAGCCTTGACAGGGAACAAAGAAGGGTGATTCAGGAGACACCTTAAGCAGGGACATGAAGAACAGGAACAGGGACAGGCTAACAGAACAGGGACAAAACAAAAAAGGAATGAATAGGGACATGCTATCAGAACAGGGACAAACAAAAAACAGCGTATGGGAGGGTCTCGCTGGCATAGGCAGGACCCCCAAACAAGGACTCCAGGAGTTGGAGGGGCAGCCAGAGCCCCCCAGCTGGGAAGCACTCAGTGCCTGCCTCTCCCAGGGATGGGGTTTCAAAGTTTGTTAAAGATGGAATTAGTATGCCTGGCAGTTTTTCTCTGTATTTTATTTTGTGTTAATAGTGCTTTCTTAATTTGTGTTACTCTTGCTTTCTTAATTTCTGTTAATCGCGCCTTCATAATTTGTGTTAAACCTGCTTTCTTAATTTGTGTTAATCGAGCTCTTTTATGTTAATAAAGAAGGGGGAGTTGTGGGAGCATGGCCATGGGGGTCGACAAGTCCCATGTTTGGTGATAACATCCGACTGTTAAAGTAGAGACCATCAGGAAAGTAAAGAGTTGAGAGGGAACAAAGAAGGGTGATTCAGGAGACACCTTAAACAGGGACATGAAGAACAGGAACAGGGACAGGCTAACAGAGCAGGGAGAAACAAAAAACAGCATATGGGAGGGTCTCGTTGGCATATGCTGGACCCACAAACAAGGACTCCAGGAGTTGGAGGGGCAGCCAGAGCCCCCCGGCTGGGCAGCACTCAGTGCCTGCCTCTCCCAGGGACGGTTTTACAAAGATTGTTAAAGATAGACTTAGTATTCCTGGGAGTTTTTCTCTGTGTTTTAGTTTGTGTTGATCCTGCCTTCTTAATTTGTGTTACTCGCGCTTTCTTAAGTTAATGAAGAAGGGGAAGATGTGGGAGTGTGGCCATGGGGGTCGGCAAGCCCCATGGTTGGTGATAACATCCGACTCTTAAGGATGAGACCATCAGGAATTTAAAGAGCTGAGAGGGAACAAAGAAGGGTGATTCAGGTGACACCCTCTTGTCTGGGGTGGCTAGTTCTCCAGCCATTAATGCATGGAAGTGGCTGGGTGTTTGCTGTTGCCGGGCAAAGTTGTTGACCAATGACTACTTAGTGGAAAGGTACTGCTGTGAGGCGGAAGTTATAGGAAGGGAGCCTTTCCTGAATAAGGGATAGAATGAAGTTGTGCCCTCACTCTGAGAGATGAAGTTATGCCCTCAGTAAGAGAGAGTTCAAGTTATGTCATCAATAAAGAGGTAGCAGTTACAGATCCTGAAAGAACCCCGTTGTCCGTGCGGTCTTTACGCCACAAATCGCCCCCCAACAGGGACATGAAAACGAACAGGGACGAGAAGAAAACAAACAGGGAAATGAAGAACAGGAACAGAGACAGGCAAACAGAACAAGGACAAAAACAAAAAAGGAATGAATAGGGACAGGCAAACGGAACAGGAAAAAAAAAAAAAGGAATTAATAGGTACAGGCTAACAGAACACGGACGAACAAAAAGAGCTTATGGGAGGGTCACGCTGGCTTACGCAGGACCCACAAACAAGGACTCCAGGAGTTGGAGGGGCAGCCAGAGCCCCCCGTCTGGGCAGCACTCAGTTCCTGCCTCTCCCAGGGATGGTTTTACAAAGGTTGTTAAAGATAGACTTAGTATGCCTGGCAGTTTTTCTCTGTGTTTTAGTTTGTGTTGATCCTGCCTTCTAAATTTGTGTTAATCGTGCTTTCTTATTTTAATAAAGAAGGGGGAGATGTGGGAGTGTGGCCATGGGGGTCGAAAAGCCCCATGGTTGGTGATAACATCCGACTCTTAAAGATGAGGCCATCAGGAAAGGAAAGCCTTGAGAGGGAACAAAGAAGGGTGATTCAGGAGACACCTTAAGCAGGGACATGAAGAACAGGAACAGGGATAGTCTAACAGAACAGGGACGAAAACAAAAAGGGAATGAATAGGGACAGGCTATCAGAACAGGGACAAACAAAAAACAGCGTATGGGAGGGTCTCGCTGGCATAGGCAGGACCCACAAACAAGGACTCCAGGAGTTGGAGGGGCAGCCAGAGCCCCCCGGCTGGGCAGCACTCAGTGCCTGCCTCTCCCAGGGATGGTTTTACAAAGGTTGTTAAAGATAGACTTAGTATGCCTGGCAGTTTTTCTCTGTGTTTTAGTTTCTGTTGATCCTGCCTTCTTAATTTGTGTTAATCGCGCTTTCTTATGTTAATAAAGAAGGGGAAGATGTGGGAGTGTGGCCATGGGGGTCGACAAGCCCCTTGGTTTGTGATAACATCGGACTCGTAAAGTAGAGACCACCAGGAAAGTAAAGCCTTGCGAGGGAACAAAGAAGGGTGATTCAGGAGACACCTTAAACAGGGACATGAAGAACAGGAACAGGGACAGGCTAACAGAGCAGGGAGAAACAAAAAACAGCATATGGGAGGGTCCCACTGGCATAGGCAGGACCCACAAACAAGGACTCCAGGAGTTGGAGGGGCAGCCAGAGCCCCCCGGCTGGGCAGTACTCAGTGCCTGCCTCTCCCAGGGATGGTTTTACAAAGGTTGTTAAAGATAGACTTAGTATGCCTGGCAGTTTTTCTCTGTGTTTTAGTTTGTGTTGATCCTGCCTTCTTAATTTGTGTTAATCGCGCTTTCTTAAGTTAATAAAGAAGGGGAAGATGTGGGAGTGTGGCCATGGGGGTCGACAAGCCCCATGGTTGGTAATAATATCCGACTCTTAAGGATGAGACCATCAGGAATTTAAAGAGTTGAGAGGGAACAAAGAAGGGTGATTCAGGTGACACCTTGTTGTCTGGGGTGGCTTGTTCTCCAGCCATTAAAGCATGGAAGTTGCTGGGTGTTTGCTGTTGCCGGGCAAAGTTGTTGACCAATGACTAGTTAGTGGAAAGGTACTGCTGTGAGGCAGAAGTTATAGGAAGGGAGCCTTTCCTGAATAAGGGATAGAATGAAGTTGTGCCCTCACTCTGAGAGATGAAGTTATGCCCTCAGTAAGAGAGAGTTCAAGTTATGTCATCAATAATGAGGTAGCAGTAACAGATCCTGAAAGAACCGCGTTGTCCGTGCGGTCTTTACGCCACAAATCGCCCCCCAACAGGGACATGAAAACTAACAGGGACCAGAAGAAAACAAACAGGGACATGAAGAAGAGGAACAGGGACAGGCAAACAGAACAGGGGCAAAAACAAAAAAGGAATGAATAGGGACAGGCAAACGGAACAGGGACAAAAACAGAAAAGGAATGATCAGGTACAGGCTAACAGAACAGGGATGACCAAAAAGAGCATATGGGAGGGTCACGATGGTTTACGCAGGACCCCCAAACAAGGACTCCAGGAGTTGGAGGGGCAGCCTAAGCCCCCCAGCTGGGCAGCACTCAGTGCCTGCCTCTCCCAGGGATGGGTTTACAAAGGTTGTTAAAGATAGACTTAGTATGCCTGGCAGTTTTTCTCTGTGTTTTAGTTTGTGCTGATCCTGCCTTCTTAATTTGTGTTAATCGCGCTTTCTTATGTTAATAAAGAAGGGGAAGATGTGGGAGTGTGGCCATGGGGGTCGACAAGCCCCATGGTTGGTGATAACATCAGACTCTTAATAACGAGACCATCAGGAAAGTAAAGCCTTGAGAGGGAACAAAGAAGGGTGATTCAGGAGACACCTTAAAAAGGGACATGAAGAACAGGAACAGGGACAGGCTAACGGAGCAGGGAGAAACAAAAAACAGCATATGGGAGGGTCCCACTGGCATATGCTGGACCCAAAAACAAGGACTCCAGGATTTGGAGGGGCAGCCAGAGCCCCCGGCTGGGCAGCACTCAGTGCCTGCCTCTCCCAGGGATGGGGTTACAAAGTTTGTTAAAGATGGAATTAGTATGCCTGGCAGTTTTTCTCTGTATTTTAGTTTGTGTTAATAGTGCTTTCTTAATTTGTGTTACTCTTGCTTTCTTAATTTCTGTTAATTGCGCCTTCTTAATTTGTGTTAAACCTGCTTTCTTAATTTGTGTTAATCGAGCTCTTTTATGTTAATAAAGAAGGGGGAGATGTGGGAGCATGGCCATGGGGGTCGACAAGTCCCATGGTTGGTGATAACAACCGACTCTTAAAGATGAGGCCATCAGGAAAGTAAAGAGTTGAGAGGGAACAAAGAAGGGTGATTCAGGAGACACCTTAAACAGGGACATGAAGAACAGGAACAGGGACAGGCTAACAGAGCAGGGAGAAACAAAAATCAGCATATGGGAGGGTCCCACTGGCATAGGCAGGACCCACAAACAAGGACTCCAGGAGTTGGAGGGGCAGCCAGAGCCCCCCAGCTGGGCAGCACTCAGTGCCTGCCTCTCCCAGGGACGGGGTTACAAAGTTTGTTAAAGATGGAATTAGTATGCCTGGCAGTTTTTCTCTGTATTTTAGTTTGTGTTAATAGTGCTTTCTTAATTTGTGTTACTCTTGCTTTCTTAATTTCTGTTAATCGCGCCTTCTTAATTTGTGTTAAACCTGCTTTCTTAATTTGTGTTAATCGAGCTCTTTTATGTTAGTAAAGGAGGGGGAGATGTGGGAGCCTGGCCATGGGGTTAGACAAGCCCCATGGTTGGTGATAAGATCTGACTAATAAAGTAGAGACCATCAGGAAAGTAAAGCCTTGAGAGGGAACAAAGAAGGGTGATTCAGGAGACACCTTAAACAGGGACATGAAGAACAGGAACAGGGATAGTCTAACAGAACAGGGACGAAAACAAAAAAGTAATGAATAGGGACAGGCTATCAGAACAGGGACAAACAAAAAACAGCGTATGGGAGGGTCTCGCTGGCATAGGCAGGACCCACAAACAAGGACTCCAGGAGTTGGAGGGGCAGCCAGAGCCCCCCAGCTGGGCAGCACTCAGTGCCTGCCTCTCCCAGGGATGGGGTTACAAAGTTTGTTAAAGATGGAATTAGTATGCCTGGCAGTTTTTCTCTGTGTTTTAGTTTGTGTTGATCCTGCCTTCTTAATTTGTGTTAATCGCGCTTTCTTATGTTAATAAAGAAGGGGAAGATGTGGGAGTGTGGCCATGGTGGTCGACAAGCCCCATGGTTGGTGGTAACATCAGACTCTTAATGATGAGACCATCAGGAAAGTAAAGAGTTGAGAGGGAACAAAGAAGGGTGATTCAGGAGACACCTTAAAAAGGGACATGAAGAACAGGAACAGGGACAGGCTAACAGAGCAGGGAGAAACAAAAAACAGCATAGGGGAGGGTCTCACTGGCATATGCTGGACCCAAAAACAAGGACTCCAGGAGTTGGAGGGGCAGCCAGAGCCCCCCGGCTGGGCAGTACTCACTGCCTGCCTCTCCCAGGGATGGTTTTACAAAGATTGTTAAAGATAGACTTAGTATGCCTGGCAGGTTTTCTCTGTGTTTTAGTTTGTGTTGATCCTGCCTTCTTAATTTGTGTTAATCGCGCTTTCTTATGTTAATAAAGAAGGGGAAGATGTGGGAGTGTGGCAATGGGGGTAGACAAGCCCCATGGTTGGTGATAACATCGGACTCTTAAGGATGAGACCATCAGGAATTTAAAGAGTTGAGAGGGAAAAAAGAAGGGTGATTCAGGTGACACCTTCTTGTCTGGGGTGGCTAGTTCTCCAGCCATTAATGCATGGAAGTGGCTGGGTGTTTGCTGTTGCCGGGCAAAGTTGTTGACCAATGACTAGTTAGTGGAAAGTTACTGCTGTGAGGCGGAAGTTATAGGAAGGGAGCCTTTCCTGAATAAGGGATAGAATGAAGTTGTGCCCTCACTCTGAGAGATGAAGTTATGCCCTCAGTAAGAGAGAGTTCCAGTTATGTCATCAATAAAGAGGTAGCAGTTACAGATCCTGAAAGAACCCCGTTGTCCGTGCGGTCTTTACGCCACAAATCGCCCCCCAACAGGGACATGAAAACGAACAGGGACGAGAAGAAAACAAAGAGGGACATGAAGAACAGGAACAGGGACAGGCTAACAGAACAGGGACAAAAACAAAAAAGGAATGAATAGGGACAGGCAAACGGAACAGGGAAAAAAAAAAAAAAAGAATGAATAGGTACAGGGTAACAGAACAGGGACGAACAAAAAGAGCTTATGGGAGGGTCACGCTGGCTTATGCAGGACCCACAAACAAGGACTCCAGTAGTCGGAGGGGCAGCCAGAGCCCCCCGGCTGGGCAGTACTCAGTGCCTGCCTCTCCCAGGGATGGTTTTACAAAGGTTGTTAAAGATAGACTTAGTATGCCTGGCAGCTTTTCTCTGTGTTTTAGTTTGTGCTGATCCTGCCTTCTTAATTTGTGTTAATTGCGCTTTCTTATTTTAATAAAGAAGGGGAAGATGTGGGAGTGTGGCCATGGGGGTCGACAAGCCCCACGGTTGGTGATCACATCCGACTATTAAAGTAGAGACCATCAGGAAAGTAAAGCCTTGAGAGGGAACAAAGAAGGGTGATTCAGGAGACACCATAAACAGGGACATGAAGAACAGGAACAGGGATAGTCTAACAGAACAGGGACAAAAACAAAAAAGGAATGAATAGGGACAGGCTATCAGAACAGGGACAAACAAAAAAAAGCGTATGGGAGGGTCTCGCTGGCATAGGCAGGACCCACAAACAAGGACTCCAGGAGTTGGAGGGGCAGCCAGAGCTCCCCGGCTGGGCAGCACTCAGTGCCTGCCTCTCCCAGGGATGGGGTTACAAAGTTTGTAAAAGATGGAATTAGTATGCCTGGCAGTTTTTCTCTGTATTTTAGTTTGTGTTAATAGTGCTTTCTTAATTTGTGTTACTCTTGCTTTCTTAATTTCTGTTAATCGCGCCTTCATAATTTGTGTTAAACATGCTTTCTTAATTTGTGTTAATCGAGCTCTTTTATGTTAATAAAGAAGGGGGAGAAGTGGGAGCATGGCCATGGGGGTCGACAAGTCCCATGGTTGGTGATAACATCCGACTCTTAAAGATGAGACCATCAGGAAAGGAAAGCCTTGAGAGGGAACAAAGAAGGGTGATTCAGGAGACACCTTAAACAGGGACATGAAGAACAGGAACAGGGACAAGCTAACGGAGCAGGGAGAAACAAAAAACAGCATATGGGAGGGTCCCACTGGCATATGCTGGACCCACAAACAAGGACTCCAGGAGTTGGAGGGGCAGCCAGAGCCCCCCGGCTGGGCAGCACTCAGTGCCTGCCTCTCCCAGGGATGGTTTTACAAAGGTTGTTAAAGATAGACTTAGTATGCCTGGCAGTTTTTCTCTGTGTTTTAGTTTGTGTTGATCCTGCCTTCTTAATTTGTGTTAATCGCGCTTTCTTAAGTTAATAAAGAAGGGGAAGATGTGGGAGTGTGGCCATGGGGGTCGACAAGCCCCATGGTTGGTAATAATATCCGACTCTTAAGGATGAGACCATCAGGAAAGTAAAGCCTTGAGAGGGAACAAAGAAGGGTGATTCAGGAGACACCTTAAAAAGGGACATGAAGAACAGGAACAGGGACAGGCTAACAGAGCAGGGAGAAACAAAAAACAGCATATGGGAGGGTCCCACTGGCATATGCTGGACCCAAAAACAAGGACTCCAGGAGTTGGAGGGGCAGCCAGAGCCCCCCAGCTGGGCAGCACTCAGTGCCTGCCTCTCCCAGGGATGGGGTTACAAAGTTTGTTAAAGATGGAATTAGTATGCCTGGCAGTTTTTCTCTGTATTTTAGTTTGTGTTAATAGTGCTTTCTTAATTTGTGTTACTCTTGCTTTCTTAATTTCTGTTAATCGCGCCTTCTTAATTTGTGTTAAACCTGCTTTCTTAATTTGTGTTAATCGAGCTCTTTTATGTTAATAAAGAAGGGGGAGATGTGGGAGCATGGCCATGGGGGTCGACAAGTCCCATGGTTGGTGATAACAACCGACTCTTAAAGATGAGGCCATCAGGAAAGTAAAGAGTTGAGAGGGAACAAAGAAGGGTGATTCAGGAGACACCTTAAACAGGGACATGAAGAACAGGAACAGGGACAGGCTAACAGAGCAGGGAGAAACAAAAATCAGCATATGGGAGGGTCCCACTGGCATAGGCAGGACCCACAAACAAGGACTCCAGGAGTTGGAGGGGCAGCCAGAGCTCCCCGGCTGGGCAGCACTCAGTGCCTGCCTCTCCCAGGGATGGGGTTACAAAGTTTGTAAAAGATGGAATTAGTATGCCTGGCAGTTTTTCTCTGTATTTTAGTTTGTGTTAATAGTGCTTTCTTAATTTGTGTTACTCTTGCTTTCTTAATTTCTGTTAATCGCGCCTTCATAATTTGTGTTAAACATGCTTTCTTAATTTGTGTTAATCGAGCTCTTTTATGTTAATAAAGAAGGGGGAGATGTGGGAGCGTGGCCATGGGGGTCGACAAGTCCCATGGTTGGTGATAACATCCGACTCTTAAAGATGAGACCATCAGGAAAGGAAAGCCTTGAGAGGGAACAAAGAAGGGTGATTCAGGAGACACCTTAAACAGGGACATGAAGAACAGGAACAGGGACAAGCTAACGGAGCAGGGAGAAACAAAAAACAGCATATGGGAGGGTCCCACTGGCATATGCTGGACCCACAAACAAGGACTCCAGGAGTTGGAGGGGCAGCCAGAGCCCCCCGGCTGGGCAGCACTCAGTGCCTGCCTCTCCCAGGGATGGTTTTACAAAGGTTGTTAAAGATAGACTTAGTATGCCTGGCAGTTTTTCTCTGTGTTTTAGTTTCTGTTGATCCTGCCTTCTTAATTTGTGTTAATCGCGCTTTCTTATGTTAATAAAGAAGGGGAAGATGTGGGAGTGTGGCCATGGGGGTCGACAAGCCCCATGGTTGGTAATAATATCCGACTCTTAAGGATGAGACCATCAGGAATTTAAAGAGTTGAGAGGGAACAAAGAAGGGTGATTCAGGAGACACCTTAAACAGGGACATGAAGAACAGGAACAGGGACAGGCTAACAGAGCAGGGAGAAACAAAAAAGAGCATATGGGAGGGTCCCACTGGCATAGGCAGGACCCACAAACAAGGACTCCAGGAGTTGGAGGGGCAGCCAGAGCCCCCCGGCTGGGCAGTACTCAGTGCCTGCCTCTCCCAGGGATGGTTTTACAAAGGTTGTTAAAGATAGACTTAGTATGCCTGGCAGTTTTTCTCTGTGTTTTAGTTTGTGTTGATCCTGCCTTCTTAATTTGTGTTAATCGCGCTTTCTTAAGTTAATAAAGAAGGGGAAGATGTGGGAGTGTGGCCATGGGGGTCGACAAGCCCCATGGTTGGTAATAATATCCGACTCTTAAGGATGAGACCATCAGGAAAGTAAAGCCTTGAGAGGGAACAAAGAAGGGTGATTCAGGAGACACCTTAAAAAGGGACATGAAGAACAGGAACAGGGACAGGCTAACAGAGCAGGGAGAAACAAAAAACAGCATATGGGAGGGTCCCACTGGCATATGCTGGACCCACAAACAAGGACTCCAGGAGTTGGAGGGGCAGCCAGAGCCCCCCAGCTGGGCAGCACTCAGTGCCTGCCTCTCCCAGGAATGGGGTTACAAAGTTTGTTAAAGATGGAATTAGTATGCCTGGCAGTTTTTCTCTGTATTTTAGTTTGTGTTAATAGTGCTTTCTTAATTTGTGTTACTCTTGCTTTCTTAATTTCTGTTAATCGCGCCTTCTTAATTTGTGTTAAACCTGCTTTCTTAATTTGTGTTAATCGAGCTCTTTTATGTTAATAAAGAAGGGGGAGATGTGGGAGCATGGCCATGGGGGTCGACAAGTCCCATGGTTGGTGATAACAACCGACTCTTAAAGATGAGGCCATCAGGAAAGTAAAGAGTTGAGAGGGAACAAAGAAGGGTGATTCAGGAGACACCTTAAACAGGGACATGAAGAACAGGGACAGGCTAACAGAGCAGGGAGAAACAAAAATCAGCATATGGGAGGGTCCCACTGGCATAGGCAGGACCCACAAACAAGGACTCCAGGAGTTGGAGGGGCAGCCAGAGCTCCCCGGCTGGGCAGCACTCAGTGCCTGCCTCTCCCAGGGATGGGGTTACAAAGTTTGTAAAAGATGGAATTAGTATGCCTGGCAGTTTTTCTCTGTATTTTAGTTTGTGTTAATAGTGCTTTCTTAATTTGTGTTACTCTTGCTTTCTTAATTTCTGTTAATCGCGCCTTCATAATTTGTGTTAAACATGCTTTCTTAATTTGTGTTAATCGAGCTCTTTTATGTTAATAAAGAAGGGGGAGTTGTAGGAGTGTGGCCATGGGGGTCGACAAGTCCCATGGTTGGTGATAACATCGGACTCTTAAAGTAGAGACCATCAGGAAAGTAAAGCCTTGAGAGGGAACAAAGAAGGGTGATTCAGGAGACACCTTAAGCAGGGACATGAAGAACAGGAACAGGGACAGCCTAACAGAACAGGGACAAAACAAAAAAGGAATGAATAGGGACATGCTATCAGAACAGCGACAAACAAAAAACAGCGTATGGGAGGGTCTCGCTGACATAGGCAGGACCCACAAACAAGGACTCCAGGAGTTGGAGGGGCAGCCAGAGCCCCCCGGCTGGGCAGCACTCAGTGCCTGCCTCTCCCAGGGACAGTTTTACAAAGATTGTTAAAGATAGACTTAGTATGCCTGGCAGTTTTTCTCTGTTTTTTAGTTTGTGTTGATCCTGCCTTCTTAATTTGTGTTAATCGCGCTTTCTTATGTTAATAAAAAAGGAGGAGATGTGGGAGTGTGGCCATGGGGGTCGTCAAGCCCCATGGTTGGTAATAACATAGGACTCTTAAGGATGAGACCATCAGGAATTTAAAGAGTTGAGAGGGAACAAAGAAGGGTGATTCAGGTGACACCTTGTTGTCTGGGGTGGCTTGTTCTCCAGCCATTAAAGCATGGAAGTTGCTGGGTCTTTGGTGTTGTCGGGCAAAGTTGTTGACCCATGACTAGTTAGTGGAAAGTTACTGCTGTGAGGCGGAAGTTATAGGAAGGGAGCCTTTCCTGAATAAGGGATAGAATGAAGTTGTGCCCTCACTCTGAGAGATGAAGTTATGCCTTCAGTAAGAGAGAGTTCAAGATATGTCATCAATAAAGAGGTAGCAGTTACAGATCCTGAAAGAACCCCGTTGTCCGTGCGGTCTTTACGCCACAAATCGCCCCCCAACAGGGACATGAAAACGAACAGGGACGAGAAGAAAACAAACAGGGGAATGAAGAACAGGAACAGAGACAGGCAAACAGAACAAGGACAAAAACAAAAAAGGAATGAATAGGGACAGGCAAACGGAACAGGGACAAAAACAGAAAAGGAATGAATAGGTACAGGCTAACAGAACAGGGACGAACAAAAAGAGGGTAAGGGAGGGTCACGTTGGCTTACGCAGGACCCCCAAACAAGGACTCCAGGAGTTGGAGGGGCAGCCAGAGCCTTCCAGCTGGGCAGCACTCAGTGCCTGCCTCTCCCAGGGATGGGGTTACAAAGTTTGTAAAAGATGGAATTAGTATGCCTGGCAGTTTTTCTCTGTATTTTAGTTTGTGTTAATAGTGCTTTCTTAATTTGTGTTAATTGCACTTTCTTATGTTAATAAAGAAGGGGAAGATGTGGGAGTTTGGCCATGGGGGTCGACAAGCCCCATGGTTGGTGATAACATCGGACTCTTAAGGATGAGACCATCAGGAATTTAAAGAGTTGAGAGGGAACAAAGAAGGGTGATTCAGGTGACACCTTCTTGTCTGGGGTGGCTAGTTCTCCAGCCATTAATGCATGGAAGTGGCTGGGTGTTTGCTGTTGCCGGGCAAAGTTGTTGACCAATGACTAGTTAGTGGAAAGGTACTGCTGTGAGGCGGAAGTTATAGGAAGGGAGCCTTTCCTGAATAAGGGATAGAATGAAGTTGTGCGCTCACTCTGAGAGATGAAGTTATGCCCTCAGTAAGAGAGAGTTCAAGTTATGTCATCAATAAAGAGGTAGCAGTTACAGATCCTGAAAGAACCCCGTTGTCCGTGCGGTCTTTACGCCACAAATCGCCCCCCAACAGGGACAAGAAAACGAACAGGGACGAGAAGAAAACAAACAGGGACATGAAGAACAGGAACAGGGACAGGCTAACAGAACAGGGATAAAAACAAAAAAGGAATGAATAGGGACAGGCAAACGGAACAGGAAAAAAAAAAAAAAGGAATGAATCGGTACAGGCTAACAGAACAGGGACGAACAAAAAGAGCTTATGGGAGGGTCACGCTGGCTTACGCAGGACCCCCAAACAAGGACTCCAGGAGTTGGAGGGGCAGCCAGAGCCCCCCGGCTGGGCAGCACTCAGTGCCTGCCTCTCCCAGGGATGGTTTTACAAAGGTTGTTAAAGATAGACTTAGTATGCCTGGCAGTTTTTCTCTGTGTTTTAGTTTGTGCTGATCCTGCCTTCTTAATTTGTGTTAATTGTGCTTTCTTATGTTAATAAAGAAGGGGAAGATGTGGGAGTGTGGCCATGGGGGTCGACAAGCCCCATGGTTGGTGATAACGTTGGACTCTTAATGATGAGACCATCAGGAAAGTAAAGAGTTGAGAGGGAACAAAGAAGGGTGATTCAGGAGACACCATAAACAGGGACATGAAGAACAGGAACAGGGATAGTCTAACAGAACAGGGACAAAAACAAAAAAGGAATGAATAGGGACAGGCTATCAGAACAGGGACAAACAAAAAACAGCATATGGGAGGGTCTCGCTGGCATAGGCAGGACCCACAAACAAGGACTCCAGGAGTTGGAGGGGCAGCCAGAGCTCCCCGGCTGGGCAGCACTCAGTGCCTGCCTCTCCCAGGGACGGGGTTACAAAGTTTGTTAAAGATGGAATTAGTATGCCTGGCAGTTTTTCTCTGTATTTTAGTTTGTGTTAATAGTGCTTTCTTAATTTGTGTTACTCTTGCTTTCTTAATTTGTGTTAATCGCGCCTTCATAATTTGTGTTAAACCTGCTTTCTTAATTTGTGTTAATCGAGCTCTTTTATGTTAATAAAGAAGGGGGAGTTGTAGGAGTGTGGCCATGGGGGTCGACAAGTCCCATGGTTGGTGATAACATCTGACTCTTAAAGATGAGGCCATCAGGAAAGTAAAGAGTTGAGAGGGAACAAAGAAGGGTGATTCAGGAGACACCTTAAACAGGGACATGAAGAACAGGGACAGGCTAACAGAGCAGGGAGAAACAAAAAACAGCATATGGGAGGGTCCCACTGGCATATGCTAGACCCACAAACAAGGACTCCAGGATTTGGAGGGGCAGCCAGAGCCCCCCGGCTGGGCAGCACTCAGTGCCTGCCTCTCCCAGGGATGGGGTTACAAAGTTTTTAAAAGATGGAATTAGTATGCCTGGCAGTTTTTCTCTGTGTTTTAGTTTGTGTTGATCCTGCCTTCTTAATTTGTGTTAATCGCGCTTTCTTAAGTTAATGAAGAAGGGGAAGATGTGGGAGTGTGGCCATGGGGGTCGACAAGCCCCATGGTTGGTGATAACATCCGACTATTAAAGTAGAGACCATCAGGAAAGTACACCCTTGAGAGGGAACAAAGAAGGGTTATTCAAAAGACACCTTAACCAGGGACATGAAGAACAGGAACAGGGATAGTCTAACAGAACAGGGACAAAAACAAAAAAGGAATGAATAGGGACATGCTATCAGAACAGGGACAAACAAAAAACAGCGTATGGGAGGGTCTCGCTGGCATAGGCAGGACCCACAAACAAGGACTCCAGGAGTTGGAGGGGCAGCCAGAGCCCCCCGGCTGGGCAGCACTCAGTGCCTGCCTCTCCCAGGGTTGGGGTTACAAAGTTTGTAAAAGATGGAATTAGTATGCCTGGCAGTTTTTCTCTGTGTTTTAGTTTGTGTTGATCCTGCCTTCTTAATTTGTGTTACTCGCGCTTTCTTAAGTTAATGAAGAAGGGGAAGATGTGGGAGTGTGGCCATGGGGGTCGGCAAGCCCCATGGTTGGTGATAACATCCGACTCTTAAGGATGAGACCATCAGGAATTTAAAGAGCTGAGAGGGAACAAAGAAGGGTGATTCAGGTGACACCCTCTTGTGTGGGGTGGCTAGTTCTCCAGCCATTAATGCATGGAAGTGGCTGGGTGTTTGCTGTTGCCGGGCAAAGTTGTTGACCAATGACTAGTTAGTGGAAAGGTACTGCTGTGAGGCGGAAGTTATAGGAAGGGAACCTTTCCTGAATAAGGGATAGAATGAAGTTGTGCCCTCACTCTGAGAGATGAACTTATGCCCTCAGTAAGAGAGAGTTCAAGTTATGTCATCAATAAAGAGGTAGCAGTTACAGATCCTGAAAGAACCCCGTTGTCCGTGCGGTCTTTACGCCACAAATCGCCCCCCAACAGGGACAAGAAAACGAACAGGGACGAGAAGAAAACAAACAGGGACATGAAGAACAGGAACAGGGACAGGCTAACAGAGCAGGGAGAAACAAAAAAGAGCATATGGGAGGGTCCCACTGGCATATGCTGGACCCACAAACAAGGACTCCAGGAGTTGGAGGGGCAGCCAGAGCCCCCCGGCTGGGCAGTACTCAGTGCCTGCCTCTCCCAGGGATGGTTTTACAAAGGTTGTTAAAGATAGACTTAGTATGCCTGGCAGTTTTTCTCTGTGTTTTAGTTTGTGTTGATCCTGCCTTCTTAATTTGTTTTAATTGTGCTTTCTTATGTTAATAAAGAAGGGGAAGATGTGGGAGTGTGGCCATGGGGTTAGACAAGCCCCATGGTTGGTGATAAGATCTGACTAATAAAGTAGAGACCACCAGGAAAGTAAAGCCTTGCGAGGGAACAAAGAAGGGTGATTCAGGAGACACCTTAAACAGGGACATGAAGAACAGGAACAGGGATAGTCTAACAGAACAGGGACGAAAACAAAAAAGGAATGAATAGGGACAGGCTATCAGAACAGGGACAAACAAAAAACAGCGTATGGGAGGGTCTCGCTGGCATAGGCAGGACCCACAAACAAGGACTCCAGGAGTTGGAGGGGCAGCCAGAGCCCCCCAGCTGGGCAGCACTCAGTGCCTGCCTCTCCCAGGGATGGGGTTACAAAGTTTGTTAAAGATGGAATTAGTATGCCTGGCAGTTTTTCTCTGTGTTTTAGTTTGTGTTGATCCTGCCTTCTTAATTTGTGTTAATCGCGCTTTCTTATGTTAATAAAGAAGGTGAAGATGTGGGAGTGTGGCCATGGGGGTCGACAAGCCCCATGGTTGGTGGTAACATCAGACTCTTAATGATGAGACCATCAGGAAAGTAAAGAGTTGAGAGGGAACAAAGAAGGGTGATTCAGGAGACACCTTAAAAAAGGACATGAAGAACAGGAACAGGGACAGGCTAACGGAGCAGGGAGAAACAAAAAACAGCATAGGGGAGGGTCTCACTGGCATATGCTGGACCCAAAAACAAGGACTCCAGGAGTTGGAGGGGCAGCCAGAGCCCCCCGGCTGGGCAGCACTCAGTGCCTGCCTCTCCCAGGGATGGTTTTACAAAGATTGTTACAGATAGACTTAGTATGCCTGGCAGGTTTTCTCTGTGTTTTAGTTTGTTTTGATCCTGCCTTCTTAATTTGTGTTAATTGCGCTTTCTTATGTTAATAAAGAAGGGGAAGATGTGGGAGTGTGGCAATGGGGGTAGACAAGCCCCATGGTTGGTGATAACATCGGACTCTTAAGGATGAGACCATCAGGAATTTAAAGAGTTGAGAGGGAACAAAGAAGGGTGATTCAGGTGACACCTTCTTGTCTGGGGTGGCTAGTTCTCCAGCCATTAATGCATGGAAGTGGCTGGGTGTTTGCTGTTGCCGGGCAACGTTGTTGACCAATGACTAGTTAGTGGAAAGGTACTGCTGTGAGGCGGAAGTTATAGGAAGGGAGCCTTTCCTGAATAAGGGATAGAATGAAGTTGTGCCCTCACTCTGAGAGATGAAGTTATGCCCTCAGTAAGAGAGAGTTCAAGTTATGTCATCAATAAAGAGGTAGCAGTTACAGATCCTGAAAGAACCCCGTTGTCCGTGCGGTCTTTACGCCACAAATCGCCCCCCAACAGGGACAAGAAAACGAACAGGGACGAGAAGAAAACAAACAGGGGCATGAAGAACAGGAAGAGGGACAGGCTAACAGAACAAGGACAAAAACAAAAAAAAATGAATAGGGACAGGCAAACGGAACAGGGACAAAAACAGAAAAGGAATGAATAGGTACAGGCTAACAGAACAGGGACGAAAAAAAGAGGGTAAGGGAGGGTCACGCTGGCTTACGCAGGACCCCCAAACAAGGACTCCAGGAGTTGGAGGGGCAGCCAGAGCCCCCCAGCTGGGCAGCACTCAGTGCCTGCCTCTCCCAGGGATGGGGTTACAAAGTTTGTAAAAGATGGAATTAGTATGCCTGGCAGTTTTTCTCTGTGTTTTAGTTTGTGTTAATAGTGCTTTCTTAATTTGTGTTACTCTTGCTTTCATAATTTCTGTTAATCGCGCCTTCTTAATTTGTGTTAAACCTGCTTTCTTAATTTGTGTTAATCGAGCTCTTTTATGTTAATAAAGCAGGGGGAGATGTGGGAGCATGGCCATGGGGGTCCACAAGTCCCATGGTTGGTGATAACATCCAACTCTTAAAGATGAGGCCATCAGGAAAGTAAAGAGTTGAGAGGGAACAAAGAAGGGTGATTCAGGAGACACCTTAAACAGGGACATGAAGAACAGGAACAGGGACAGGCTAACGGAGCAGGGAGAAACAAAAAACAGCATATGGGAGAGTCCCACTGGCATATGCTGAACCCACAAACAAGGACTCCAGGAGTTGGAGGGGCAGCCAGAGCCCCCCAGCTGGGCAGCACTCAGGTCCTGCCTCTCCCAGGGACGGGGTTACAAAGTTTGTTAAAGATGAAATTAGTATGCCTGGCAGTTTCTCTCTGTGTTTTAGTTTGTGTTGATCCTGCCTTCTTAATTTGTGTTAATCGCGCTTTCTTATGTTAATAAAGAAGGGGAAGATGTGGGAGTGTGGCCATGGGGGTCGACAAGCCCCTTGGTTTGTGATAACATCGGACTCTTAAAGTAGAGACCACCAGGAAAGTAAAGCCTTGACAGGGAACAAAGAAGGGTGATTCAGGAGACACCTTAAGCAGGGACATGAAGAACAGGAACAGGGACAGGCTAACAGAGCAGGGAGAAACAAAAAACAGCATATGGGAGGGTCCCACTGGCATATGCTGGACCCACAAACAAGGACTCCAGGAGTTGGAGGGGCAGCCAGAGCCCCCCGGCTGGGCAGCACTCAGTGCCTGCCTCTCCCAGGGATGGTTTTACAAAGATTGTTAAAGATAGACTTAGTATGCCTGGCAGTTTTTCTCTGTGTTTTAGTTTGTGTTGATCCTGCCTTCTTAATTTGTGTTAATTGCGCTTTCTTATGTTAATAAAGAAGGGGAAGATGTGGGAGTTTGGCCATGGGGGTCGACAAGCCCCATGGTTGGTGATAACATCGGACTCTTAAGGATGAGACCATCAGGAATTTAAAGAGTTGAGAGGGAACAAAGAAGGGTGATTCAGGTGACACCTTCTTGTCTGGGGTGGCTAGTTCTCCAGCCATTAATGCATGGAAGTGGCTGGGTGTTTGCTGTTGCCGGGCAAAGTTGTTGACCAATGACTAGTTAGTGGAAAGGTACTGCTGTGAGGCGGAAGTTATAGGAAGGGAGCCTTTCCTGAATAAGGGATAGAATGAAGTTGTGCGCTCACTCTGAGAGATGAAGTTATGCCCTCAGTAAGAGAGAGTTCAAGTTATGTCATCAATAAAGAGGTAGCAGTTACAGATCCTGAAAGAACCCCGTTGTCCGTGCGGTCTTTACGCCACAAATCGCCCCCCAACAGGGACAAGAAAACGAACAGGGACGAGAAGAAAACAAACAGGGACATGAAGAACAGGAACAGGGACAGGCTAACAGAACAGGGATAAAAACAAAAAAGGAATGAATAGGGACAGGCAAACGGAACAGGAAAAAAAAAAAAAAGGAATGAATCGGTACAGGCTAACAGAACAGGGACGAACAAAAAGAGCTTATCGGAGGGTCACGCTGGCTTACGCAGGACCCCCAAACAAGGACTCCAGGAGTTGGAGGGGCAGCCAGAGCCCCCCGGCTGGGCAGCACTCAGTGCCTGCCTCTCCCAGGGATGGTTTTACAAAGGTTGTTAAAGATAGACTTAGTATGCCTGGCAGTTTTTCTCTGTGTTTTAGTTTGTGTTGATCCTGCCTTCTAAATTTGTGTTAATTGTGCTTTCTTATGTTAATAAAGAAGGGGAAGATGTGGGAGTGTGGCCATGGGGGTCGACAAGCCCCATGGTTGGTGATAACATTGGACTCTTAAAGATGAGGCCATCAGGAAAGTAAAGAGTTGAGAGGGAACAAAGAAGGGTGATTCAGGAGACACCTTAAACAGGGACATGAAGAACAGGAACAGGGATAGTCTAACAGAACAGGGACAAAAACAAAAAAGGAATGAATAGGGACAGGCTATCAGAACAGGGACAAACAAAAAACAGCATATGGGAGGGTCTCGCTGGCATAGGCAGGACCCACAAACAAGGACTCCAGGAGTTGGAGGGGCAGACAAAGCTCCCCGGCTGGGCAGCACTCAGTGCCTGCCTCTCCCAGGGATGGGGTTACAAAGTTTGTTAAAGATGGAATTAGTATGCCTGGCAGTTTTTCTCTGTATTTTAGTTTGTGTTAATAGTGCTTTCTTAATTTGTGTTACTCTTGCTTTCTTAATTTCTGTTAATCGCGCCTTCATAATTTGTGTTAAACCTGCTTTCTTAATTTGTGTTAATCGAGCTCTTTTATGTTAATAAAGAAGGGGGAGTTGTAGGAGTGTGGCCATGGGGGTCGACAAGTCCCATGGTTGGTGATAACATCGGACTCTTAAAGATGAGGCCATCAGGAAAGTAAAGAGTTGAGAGGGAACAAAGAAGGGTGATTCAGGAGACACCTTAAACAGGGACATGAAGAACAGGGACAGGCTAACAGAGCAGGGAGAAACAAAAAACAGCATATGGGAGGGTCCCACTGGCATATGCTAGACCCACAAACAAGGACTCCAGGAGTTGGAGGGGCAGCCAGAGCCCCCCGGCTGGGCAGCACTCAGTGCCTGCCTCTCCCAGGGATGGGGTTACAAAGTTTTTAAAAGATGGAATTAGTATGCCTGGCAGTTTTTCTCTGTGTTTTAGTTTGTGTTGATCCTGCCTTCTTAATTTGTGTTAATCGCGCTTTCTTAAGTTAATGAAGAAGGGGAAGATATGGGAGTGTGGCCATGGGGGTCGACAAGCCCCATGGTTGGTGATAACATCCGACTATTAAAGTAGAGACCATCAGGAAAGTACACCCTTGAGAGGGAACAAAGAAGGGTTATTCAAAAGACACCTTAACCAGGGACATGAAGAACAGGAACAGGGATAGTCTAACAGAACAGGGACAAAAACAAAAAAGGAATGAATAGGGAAAGGCTATCAGAACAGGGACAAACAAAAAACAGCGTATGGGAGGGTCTCGCTGGCATAGGCAGGACCCACAAACAAGGACTCCAGGAGTTGGAGGGGCAGCCAGAGCCCCCCGGCTGGGCAGCACTCAGTGCCTGCCTCTCCCAGGGTTGGGGTTACAAAGTTTGTAAAAGATGGAATTAGTATGCCTGGCAGATTTTCTCTGTGTTTTAGTTTGTGTTGATCCTGCCTTCTTAATTTGTGTTACTCGCGCTTTCTTAAGTTAATGAAGAAGGGGAAGATGTGGGAGTGTGGCCATGGGGGTCGGCAAGCCCCATGGTTGGTGATAACATCCGACTCTTAAGGATGAGACCATCAGGAATTTAAAGAGCTGAGAGGGAACAAAGAAGGGTGATTCAGGTGACACCCTCTTGTGTGGTGTGGCTAGTTCTCCAGCCATTAATGCATGGAAGTGGCTGGGTGTTTGCTGTTGCCGGGCAAAGTTGTTGACCAATGACTAGTTAGTGGAAAGGTACTGCTGTGAGGCGGAAGTTATAGGAAGGGAACCTTTCCTGAATAAGGGATAGAATGAAGTTGTGCCCTCACTCTGAGAGATGAAGTTATGCCCTCAGTAAGAGAGAGTTCAAGTTATGTCATCAATAAAGAGGTAGCAGTTACAGATCCTGAAAGAACCCCGTTGTCCGTGCGGTCTTTACGCCACAAATCGCCCCCCAACAGGGACAAGAAAACGAACAGGGACGAGAAGAAAACAAACAGGGACATGAAGAACAGGAACAGGGACAGGCTAACAGAGCAGGGAGAAACAAAAAAGAGCATATGGGAGGGTCCCACTGGCATATGCTGGACCCACAAACAAGGACTCCAGGAGTTGGAGGGGCAGCCAGAGCCCCCCGGCTGGGCAGTACTCACTGCCTGCCTCTCCCAGGGATGGTTTTACAAAGGTTGTTAAAGATAGACTTAGTATGCCTGGCAGTTTTTCTCTGTGTTTTAGTTTGTGTTGATCCTGCCTTCTTAATTTGTGTTAATTGTGCTTTCTTATGTTAATAAAGAAGGGGAAGATGTGGGAGTGTGGCCATGGGGGTCGACAAGCCCCTTGGTTTGTGATAACATCGGACTCGTAAAGTAGAGACCACCAGGAAAGTAAAGCCTTGCGAGGGAACAAAGAAGGGTGATTCAGGAGACACCTTAAGCAGGGACATGAAGAACAGGAACAGGGACAGGCTAACAGAACAGGGACAAAACAAAAAAGGAATGAATAGGGACATGCTATCAGAACAGGGGCAAACAAAAAACAGCGTATGGGAGGGTCTCGCTGGCATAGGCAGGACCCACAAACAAGGACTCCAGGAGTTGGAGGGGCAGCCAGAGCCCCCCAGCTGGGAAGCACTCAGTGCCTGCCTCTCCCAGGGATGGGGTACAAAGTTTGTTAAAGATGGAATTAGTATGCCTGGCAGTTTTTCTCTGTATTTTATTTTGTGTTAATAGTGCTTTCTTAATTTGTGTTACTCTTGCTTTCTTAATTTCTGTTAATCGCGCCTTCATAATTTGTGTTAAACCTGCTTTCTTAATTTGTGTTAATCGAGCTCTTTTATGTTAATAAAGAAGGGGGAGTTGTGGGAGCATGGCCATGGGGGTCGACAAGTCCCATGGTTGGTGATAACATCCGACTCTTAAAGATGAGACCATCAGGAAAGTAAAGAGTTGAGAGGGAGCAAAGAAGGGTGATTCAGGAGACACCTTAAACAGGGACATGAAGAACAGGAACAGGGACAGGCTAACAGAGCAGGGAGAAACAAAAAACAGCATATGGGAGGGTCTCGTTGGCATATGCTGGACCCACAAACAAGGACTCCAGGAGTTGGAGGGGCAGCCAGAGCCCCCCGGCTGGGCAGCACTCAGTGCCTGCCTCTCCCAGGGACGGTTTTACAAAGATTGTTAAAGATAGACTTAGTATTCCTGGGAGTTTTTCTCTGTGTTTTAGTTTGTGTTGATCCTGCCTTCTTAATTTGTGTTACTCGCGCTTTCTTAAGTTAATGAAGAAGGGGAAGATGTGGGAGTGTGGCCATGGGGGTCGGCAAGCCCCATGGTTGGTGATAACATCCGACTCTTAAGGATGAGACCATCAGGAATTTAAAGAGCTGAGAGGGAACAAAGAAGGGTGATTCAGGTGACACCCTCTTGTGTGGGGTGGCTAGTTGTCCAGCCATTAATGCATGGAAGTGGCTGGGTGTTTGCTGTTGCCGGGCAAAGTTGTTGACCAATGACTACTTAGTGGAAAGGTACTGCTGTGAGGCGGAAGTTATAGGAAGGGAGCCTTTCCTGAATAAGGGATAGAATGAAGTTGTGCCCTCACTCTGAGAGATGAAGTTATGCCCTCAGTAAGAGAGAGTTCAAGTTATGTCATCAATAAAGAGGTAGCAGTTACAGATCCTGAAAGGACCCCGTTGTCCGTGCGGTCTTTACGCCACAAATCGCCCCCCAACAGGGACATGAAAACGAACAGGGACGAGAAGAAAACAAACAGGGAAATGAAGAACAGGAACAGAGACAGGCAAACAGAACAAGGACAAAAACAAAAAAGGAATGAATAGGGACAGGCAAACGGAACAGGAAAAAAAAAAAAGGAATTAATAGGTACAGGCTAACAGAACAGGGACGAACAAAAAGAGCTTATGGGAGGGTCACGCTGGCTTACGCAGGACCCACAAACAAGGACTCCAGGAGTTGGAGGGGCAGCCAGAGCCCCCCGTCTGGGCAGCACTCAGTTCCTGCCTCTCCCAGGGATGGTTTTACAAAGGTTGTTAAAGATAGACTTAGTATGCCTGGCAGTTTTTCTCTGTGTTTTAGTTTGTGTTGATCCTGCCTTCTAAATTTGTGTTAATTGTGCTTTCTTATGTTAATAAAGAAGGGGAAGATGTGGGAGTGTGGCCATGGGGGTCGACAAGCCCCATGGTTGGTGATAACATTGGACTCTTAATGATGAGACCATCAGGAAAGTAAAGAGTTGAGAGGGAACAAAGAAGGGTGATTCAGGAGACACCATAAACAGGGACATGAAGAACAGGAACAGGGATAGTCTAACAGAACAGGGACAAAAACAAAAAAGGAATGAATAGGGACAGGCTATCAGAACAGGGACAAACAAAAAACAGCATATGGGAGGGTCTCGCTGGCATAGGCAGGACCCACAAACAAGGACTCCAGGAGTTGGAGGGGCAGCCAGAGCTCCCCGGCTGGGCAGCACTCAGTGCCTGCCTCTCCCAGGGACGGGGTTACAAAGTTTGTTAAAGATGGAATTAGTATGCCTGGCAGTTTTTCTCTGTATTTTAGTTTGTGTTAATAGTGCTTTCTTAATTTGTGTTACTCTTGCTTTCTTAATTTCTGTTAATCGCGCCTTCATAATTTGTGTTAAACCTGCTTTCTTAATTTGTGTTAATCGAGCTCTTTTATGTTAATAAAGAAGGGGGAGTTGTAGGAGTGTGGCCATGGGGGTCGACAAGTCCCATGGTTGGTGATAACATCGGACTCTTAAAGATGAGGCCATCAGGAAAGTAAAGAGTTGAGAGGGAACAAAGAAGGGTGATTCAGGAGACACCTTAAACAGGGACATGAAGAACAGGGACAGGCTAACAGAGCAGGGAGAAACAAAAAACAGCATATGGGAGGGTCCCACTGGCATATGCTAGACCCACAAACAAGGACTCCAGGAGTTGGAGGGGCAGCCAGAGCCCCCCGGCTGGGCAGCACTCAGTGCCTGCCTCTCCCAGGGATGGGGTTACAAAGTTTTTAAAAGATGGAATTAGTATGCCTGGCAGTTTTTCTCTGTGTTTTAGTTTGTGTTGATCCTGCCTTCTTAATTTGTGTTAATCGCGCTTTCTTAAGTTAATGAAGAAGGGGAAGATGTGGGAGTGTGGCCATGGGGGTCGACAAGCCCCATGGTTGGTGATAACATCCGACTATTAAAGTAGAGACCATCAGGAAAGTACACCCTTGAGAGGGAACAAAGAAGGGTTATTCAAAAGACACCTTAACCAGGGACATGAAGAACAGGAACAGGGATAGTCTAACAGAACAGGGACAAAAACAAAAAAGGAATGAATAGGGAAAGGCTATCAGAACAGGGACAAACAAAAAACAGCGTATGGGAGGGTCTCGCTGGCATAGGCAGGACCCACAAACAAGGACTCCAGGAGTTGGAGGGGCAGCCAGAGCCCCCCGGCTGGGCAGCACTCAGTGCCTGCCTCTCCCAGGGTTGGGGTTACAAAGTTTGTAAAAGATGGAATTAGTATGCCTGGCAGTTTTTCTCTGTGTTTTAGTTTGTGTTGATCCTGCCTTCTTAATTTGTGTTACTCGCGCTTTCTTAAGTTAATGAAGAAGGGGAAGATGTGGGAGTGTGGCCATGGGGGTCGGCAAGCCCCATGGTTGGTGATAACATCCGACTCTTAAGGATGAGACCATCAGGAATTTAAAGAGCTGAGAGGGAACAAAGAAGGGTGATTCAGGTGACACCCTCTTGTGTGGGGTGGCTAGTTCTCCAGCCATTAATGCATGGAAGTGGCTGGGTGTTTGCTGTTGCCGGGCAAAGTTGTTGACCAATGACTAGTTAGTGGAAAGGTACTGCTGTGAGGCGGAAGTTATAGGAAGGGAGCCTTTCCTGAATAAGGGATAGAATGAAGTTGTGCCCTCACTCTGAGAGATGAAGTTATGCCCTCAGTAAGAGAGAGTTCAAGTTATGTCATCAATAAAGAGGTAGCAGTTACAGATCCTGAAAGAACCCCGTTGTCCGTGCGGTCTTTACGCCACAAATCGCCCCCCAACAGGGACAAGAAAACGAACAGGGACGAGAAGAAAACAAACAGGGACATGAAGAACAGGAACAGGGACAGGCTAACAGAGCAGGGAGAAACAAAAAAGAGCATATGGGAGGGTCCCACTGGCATATGCTGGACCCACAAACAAGGACTCCAGGAGTTGGAGGGGCAGCCAGAGCCCCCCGGCTGGGCAGTACTCAGTGCCTGCCTCTCCCAGGGATGGTTTTACAAAGGTTGTTAAAGATAGACTTAGTATGCCTGGCAGTTTTTCTCTGTGTTTTAGTTTGTGTTGATCCTGCCTTCTTAATTTGTGTTAATTGTGCTTTCTTATGTTAATAAAGAAGGGGAAGATGTGGGAGTGTGGCCATGGGGGTCGACAAGCCCCTTGGTTTGTGATAACATCGGACTCGTAAAGTAGAGACCACCAGGAAAGTAAAGCCTTGCGAGGGAACAAAGAAGGGTGATTCAGGAGACACCTTAAGCAGGGACATGAAGAACAGGAACTGGGACAGGCTAACAGAACAGGGACAAAACAAAAAAGGAATGAATAGGGACATGCTATCAGAACAGGGGCAAACAAAAAACAGCGTATGGGAGGGTCTCGCTGGCATAGGCAGGACCCACAAACAAGGACTCCAGGAGTTGGAGGGGCAGCCAGAGCCCCCCAGCTGGGAAGCACTCAGTGCCTGCCTCTCCCAGGGATGGGGTACAAAGTTTGTTAAAGATGGAATTAGTATGCCTGACAGTTTTTCTCTGTATTTTATTTTGTGTTAATAGTGCTTTCTTAATTTGTGTTACTCTTGCTTTCTTAATTTCTGTTAATCGCGCCTTCATAATTTGTGTTAAACCTGCTTTCTTAATTTGTGTTAATCGAGCTCTTTTATGTTAATAAAGAAGGGGGAGTTGTGGGAGCATGGCCATGGGGGTCGACAAGTCCCATGGTTGGTGATAACATCCGACTCTTAAAGATGAGGCCATCAGGAAAGTAAAGAGTTGAGAGGTAGCAAAGAAGGGTGATTCAGGAGACACCTTAAACAGGGACATGAAGAACAGGAACAGGGACAGGCTAACAGAGCAGGGAGAAACAAAAAAGAGCATATGGGAGGGTCTCGTTGGCATATGCTGGACCCACAAACAAGGACTCCAGGAGTTGGAGGGGCAGTCAGAGCCCCCCGGCTGGGCAGCACTCAGTGCCTGCCTCTCCCAGGGACGGTTTTACAAAGATTGTTAAAGATAGACTTAGTATTCCTGGCAGTTTTTCTCTGTGTTTTAGTTTGTGTTGATCCTGCCTTCTTAATTTGTGTTACTCGCGCTTTCTTAAGTTAATGAAGAAGGGGAAGATGTGGGAGTGTGGCCATGGGGGTCGGCAAGCCCCATGGTTGGTGATAACATCCGACTCTTAAGGATGAGACCATCAGGAATTTAAAGAGCTGAGAGGGAACAAAGAAGGGTGATTCAGGTGACACCTTAAGCAGGGACATGAAGAACAGGAACAGGGATAGTCTAACAGAACAGGGACGAAAACAAAAAGGGAATGAATAGGGACAGGTTATCAGAACAGGGACAAACAAAAAACAGCGTATGGGAGGGTCTCGCTGGCATAGGCAGGACCCACAAACAAGGACTCCAGGAGTTGGAGGGGCAGCCAGAGCACCCCGGCTGGGCAGCACTCAGTGCCTGCCTCTCCCACGGCTGGTTTTACAAAGATTGTTAGAGATAGACTTAGTATGCCTGGCAGTTTTTCTCTGTGTTTTAGTTTGTGTTGATCCTGCCTTCTTAATTTGTGTTAATTGCGCTTTCATATGTTAATAAAGAAGGGGAAGATGTGGGAGTGTGGCCATGGGGGTCGACAAGCCCCTTGGTTTGTGATAACATCGGACTCTTAAAGTAGAGACCACCAGGAAAGTAAAGCCTTGCGAGGGAACAAAGAAGGGTGATTCAGGAGACACCTTAAGCAGGGACCTGAAGAACAGGAACAGGGACAGGCTAACAGAACAGGGACAAAATAAAAAAGGAATGAATAGGGACATGCTATCAGAACAGGGGCAAACAAAAAACAGCGTATGGGAGGGTCTCGCTGGCATTGGCAGGACCCACAAACAAGGACTCCAGGAGTTGGAGGGGCAGCCAGAGCCCCCCTGCTGGGCAGCACTCAGTGCCTGCCTCTCCCAGGGATGGGGTTACAAAGTTTGTAAAAGATGGAATTAGTATGCCTGGCAGTTTTTCTCTGTGTTTTAGTTTGTGTTGATCCTGCCTTCTTAATTTGTGTTAATCGCGCTTTCTTAAGTTAATGAAGAAGGGGAAGATGTGGGAGTGTGGCCATGGGGGTCGGCAAGCCCCATGGTTGGTGATAACATCCGACTCTTAAGGATGAGACCATCAGGAATTTAAAGAGCTGAGAGGGAACAAAGAAGGGTGATTCAGGAGACACCTTAAGCAGGGACATGAAGAACAGGAACAGGGATAGTCTAACAGAACAGGGACAAAAACAAAAAAGGAATGAATAGGGACAGGCTATCAGAACAGCGACAAACAAAAAACAGCGTATGGGAAGGTCTCGCTGGCATAGGCAGGACCCCCAAACAAGGACTCCAGGAGTTGGAAGGGCAGCCAGAGCCCCCCGGCTGGGCAGTACTCAGTGCCTGCCTCTCCCAGGGATGGGGTTACAAAGTTTGTTAAAGATGGAATTAGTATGCCTGGCCGTTTTTCTCTGTATTTTAGTTTGTGTTAATAGTTCTTTCTTAATTTGTGTTAATTTTCCTTTCTTATTTTCTGTTAATCGCGCCTTCTTAATTTGTGTTAAACCTGCTTTCTTAATTTGTGTTAATCGAGCTCTTTTATGTTAATAAAGAAGGGGGAGTTCTGGGAGCATGGCCATGGGGGTCGACAAGTCCCATGGTTGGTGATAACATCGGACTCTTAAGGATGAGACCATCAGGAAAGTAAAGCCTTGAGAGGGAATAAAGAAGGGTGATTCAGGAGACACCTTAAGCAGGGACATGAAGAACAGGAACAGGGGCAGGCTCACAGAGCAGGGAGAAACAAAAAACAGCATATGGGAGGGTCCCACTGGCGTATGCTGGACCCACAAACAAGGACTCCAGGAGTTGGAGGGGCAGCCAGAGCCCCCCGGCTGGGCAGCACTCAGTGCCTGCCTCTCACAGGGATGGTTTTACAAAGATTGTTAAAGATAGACTTAGTATGCCTGGCAGTTTTTCTCTGTGTTTTAGTTTGTGTTGATCCTGCCTTCTTAATTTGTGTTAATCGTGCTTTCTTATTTTATTAAAGAAGGGGGAGATGTGGGAGTGTGGCCATGGGGGTCGACAAGCCCCATGGTTGGTGATAACATCCGACTGTTAAAGTAGAGACCATCAGGAAAGTAAAACCTTGAGAGGGAACAAAGAAGGGTGATTCAGGAGACACCTTAAGCAGGGACATGAAGAACAGGAACAGGGATAGTCTAACAGAACAGGGAGGAAAACAAAGAGGGAATGAATAGGGACAGGCTATCAGAACAGGGACAAACAAAAAACAGCGTATGGGAGGGTCTCGCTGGCATACGCAGGACCCTCACAAAAGGACTCCAGGAGTTGGAGGGGCAGCCAGAGCCCCCCGGCTGGGCAGCACTCAGTGCCTGCCTCTCCCAGGGATGGTTTTGCAAAGGTTGTTAAAGATAGACTTAGTATGCCTGGCAGTTTTTCTCTGTGTTTTAGTTTGTGTTGATCCTGCCTTCTTAATTTGTGATAATCGCGCTTTCTTATGTTAATAAAGAAGGAGGAGATGTGGGAATGTGGCCATGGGGGTCGACAAGCCCCATGGTTGGTAATAACATCCGACTCTTAAGGATGAGACCATCAGGAATTTAAAGAGTTGAGAGGGAACAAAGAAGGGTGATTCAGGTGACACCTTCTTGTCTGGGGTGGCTAGTTCTCCAGCCATTAAAGCATGGAAGTTGCTGTGTGTTTGGTGTTGCCGGGCAAAGTTGTTGAGCAATGACTAGTTAGTGGAAAGGTACTGCTGTGAGGCGGAAATTATAGGAAGGGAGCCTTTCCTGAATAAGGGATAGAATGAAGTTGTGCCCTCACTCTGAGAGATGAAGTTATGCCTTCAGTAAGAGAGAGTTCAGGATATGTCGTCAATAAAGACGTGGCAGTTAAAGATCCTGAAAGAACCCCGTTGTCCGTGCGGTCTTTACGCCACAAATCGCCCCCCAACAGGGACATGAAAACGAACAGGGACGAGAAGAAAACAAACAGGGACATGAAGAACAGGAACAGGGACAGGCTAACAGAACAGGGACAAAAACAAAAAAGGAATGAATAGGGACAGGCAAACGGAACAGGGACAAAAACAGAAAAGGAATGAATAGGTACTGCTAACAGAACAGGGACGAACAAAAAGAGCTTATGGGAGGGTCACGCTGGCTTATGCAGGACCCACAAACAAGGACTCCAGGAGTTGGAGGGGCAGCCAGAGCCCCCCGGCTGGGCAGCACTCAGTGCCTGCCACTCCCAGGGATGGGGTTGCAAAGTTTGTTAAAGATAGTCTTAGTATGCCTGGCAGCTTTTCTCTGTGTTTTAGTTTGTGTTCATCCTGCCTTCTTAATTTGTGTTAATTGTGCTTTCTTATGTTAATAAAGAAGGGGAAGATGTGGGAGTGTGGCCATGGGGGTCGACAAGCCCCATGGTTGGTGATAACATCGGACTCTTAAAGTAGAGACCATCAGGAAAGTAAAGCCTTGAGAGGGAACAAAGAAGGGTGATTCAGGAGACACCTTAAGCAGGGACATGAAGAACAGGAACAGGGACAGGCTAACAGAACAGGGACAAAACAAAAAAGGAATGAATAGGGACATGCTATCAGTACAGGGACAAACAAAAAACAGCGTATTGGAGGGTCTCGCTGGCATAGGCAGGACCCACAAACAAGGACTCCAGGAGTTGGAGGGGCAGCCAGAGCCCCCCAGCTGGGCAGCTCTCAGTGCCTGGCTCTCCCAGGGATGGGGTTACAAAGTTTGTTAAAGATGGAATTAGTATGCCTGGCAGTTTTTCTCTGTATTTTAGTTTGTGTTAATAGTGCTTTCTTAATTTGTGTTACTCTTGCTTTCTTAATTTCTGTTAATCGCGCCTTCATAATTTCTGTTAAACCTGCTTTCTTAATTTGTGTTAATCGAGCTCTTTTATGTTAATAAAGAAGTGGGAGTTGTGGGAGCATGGCCATGGGGGTCGACAAGTCCCATGGTTGGTGATAACATCTGACTCTTAAAGATGAGGCCATCAGGAAAGTAAAGCCTTGAGAGGGAACAAAGAAGGGTGATTCAGGAGACACCTTAAACAGGGACATGAAGAACAGGAACAGGGGCAGGCAAACAGAGCAGGGAGAAACAAAAAACAGCATATGGGAGGGTCCCACTGGCATATGCTGGACCCACAAACAAGGACTCCAGGAGTTGGAGGGGCAGCCAGAGCCCCCCGGCTGGGCAGCACTCGGTGCCTGCCTCTCCCAGGGACGGTTTTACAAAGATTGTTAAAGATAGACTTAGTATGCCTGGCAGTTTTTCTCTGTGTTTTAGTTTGTGTTGATCCTGCCTTCTTAATTTGTGTTAATCGCACTTTCTTATGTTAATAAAGAAGGGGAAGATGTGGGAGTGTGGCCATGGGGGTTGACAAGCCCCATGCTTGGTGATAACATCCGACTATTAAAGTAGAGACCATCAGGAAAGTAAAGCCTTGAGAGGGAACAAAGAAGGGTGATTCAGGAGACACCATAAACAGGGACATGAAGAACAGGAACAGGGATAGTCTAACAGAACAGGGACAAAAACAAAAAAGGAATGAATAGGGACAGGCTATCAGAACAGGGACAAACAAAAAACAGCGTATGGGAGGGTCTCGCTGGCATAGGCAGGACCCACAAACAAGGACTCCAGGAGTTGGAGGGGCAGCCAGAGCTCCCCGGCTGGGCAGCACTCAGTGCCTGCCTCTCCCAGGGATGGGGTTACAAAGTTTGTTAAAGATGGAATTAGTATGCCTGGCAGTTTTTCTCTGTATTTTAGTTTGTGTTAATAGTGCTTTCTTAATTTGTGTTACTCTTGCTTTCTTAATTTCTGTTAATCGCGCCTTCATAATTTGTGTTAAACCTGCTTTCTTAATTTGTGTTAATCGAGCTCTTTTATGTTAATAAAGAAGGGGGAGTTGTAGGAGTGTGGCCATGGGGGTCGACAAGTCCCATGGTTGGTGATAACATCCGACTCTTAAAGATGAGGCCATCAGGAAAGTAAAGAGTTGAGTGGGAACAAACAAGGGTGATTCAGGAGACACCTTAAACAGGGACATGAAGAACAGGGACAGGCTAACAGAGCAGGGAGAAACAAAAAACAGCATATGGGAGGGTCCCACTGGCATATGCTAGACCCACAAACAAGGACTCCAGGAGTTGGAGGGGCAGCCAGAGCCCCCCGGCTGGGCAGCACACAGTGCCTGCCTCTCCCAGGGATGGGTTTACAAAGGTTGTTAAAGATAGACTTAGTATGCCTGGCAGTTTTTCTATGTGTTTTAGTTTGTGTTGATCCTGCCTTCTTAATTTGTGTTAATCGCGCTTTCTTATGTTAATAAAGAAGGGGAAGATGTGGGAGTGTGGCCATGGGGGTCGACAAGCCCCATGGTTGGTGATAACATCCGACTATTAAAGTAGAGACCATCAGGAAAGTAAACCCTTGAGAGGAAACAAAGAAGGGTGATTCAGGAGACACCTTAAGCAGGGACATGAAGAACAGGAACAGGGACAGGCTAACAGAACAGGGACAAAACAAAAAAGGAATGAATAGGGACAAGCTATCAGAACAGGGACAAACAAAAAACAGCGTATGGGAGGGTCTCGCTGGCATAGGCAGGACCCACAAACAAGGACTCCAGGAGTTGGAGGGGCAGCCAGAGCCCCCCAGCTGGGAAGCACTCAGTGCCTGCCTCTCCCAGGGATGGGGTTACAAAGTTTGTTAAAGATGGAATTAGTATGCCTGGCAGTTTTTCTCTGTATTTTAGTTTGTGTTAATAGTGCTTTCTTAATTTGTGTTACTCTTGCTTTCTTAATTTCTGTTAATCGCGCCTTCATAATTTGTGTTAAACCTGCTTTCTTAATTTGTGTTAATCGAGCTCTTTTACGTTAATAAAGAAGGGGGAGTTGTGGGAGCATGGCCATGGGGGTCGACAACTCCCATGGTTGGTGATAACATCTGACTCTTAAAGATGAGGGCATCAGGAAAGTAAAGCCTTGAGAGGGAACAAAGAAGGGTGATTCAGGAGACACCTTAAACAGGGACATGAAGAACAGGAACAGGGATAGTCTAACAGAACAGGGAGGAAAAAAAAAAAGGAATGAATAGGGACAGGCTATCAGAACAGGGACAAACAAAAAACAGCGTATGGGAGGGTCTCGCTGGCATAGGCAGGACCCACAAACAAGGACTCCAGGAGTTGGAGGGGCAGCCAGAGCCCCCCAGCTGGGCAGCACTCAGTGCCTGCCTCTCCCAGGGATGGGGTTACAAAGTTTGTAAAAGATGGAATTAGTATGCCTGGCAGTTTTTCTCTGTGTTTTAGTTTGTGTTAATAGTGCTTTCTTAATTTGTGTTACTCTTGCTTTCATAATTTCTGTTAATCGCGCCTTCTTAATTTGTGTTAAACCTGCTTTCTTAATTTGTGTCAATCGAGCTCTTTTATGTTAATAAAGCAGGGGGAGATGTGGGAGCATGGCCATGGGGGTCCACAAGTCCCATGGTTGGTGATAACATCCAACTCTTAAAGATGAGGCCATCAGGAAAGTAAAGAGTTGAGAGGGAACAAAGAAGGGTGATTCAGGAGACACCTTAAACAGGGACATGAAGAACAGGAACAGGGACAGGCTAACGGAGCAGGGAGAAACAAAAAACAGCATATGGGAGAGTCCCACTGGCATATGCTGGACCCACAAACAAGGACTCCAGGAGTTGGAGGGGCAGCCAGAGCCCCCCAGCTGGGAAGCACTCACTGCCTGCCTCTCCCAGGGATGGGGTTACAAAGTTTGTTAAAGATGGAATTAGTATGCCTGGCAGTTTTTCTCTGTGTTTTAGTTTGTGTTGATCCTGGCTTCTTAATTTGTGTTAATCGCGCTTTCTTATGTTAATAAAGAAGGGGAAGATGTGGGAGTGTGGCCATGGGGGTCGACAAGCCCCATGGTTGGTGGTAACATCAGACTCTTAATGATGAGACCATCAGGAAAGTAAAGAGTTGAGAGAGAACAAAGAAGGGTGATTCAGGAGACACCTTAAAAAGGGACATGAAGAACAGGAACAGGGACAGGCTAACAGAGCAGGGAGAAACAAAAAACAGCATATGGGAGGGTCCCACTGGCATATGCTGGACCCACAAACAAGGACTCCAGGAGTTGGAGGGGCAGCCAGAGCCCCCCGGCTGGGCAGCACTCAGTGCCTGCCTCTCCCAGGGATGGTTTTACAAAGGTTGTTAAAGATAGACTTAGTATGCCTGGCAGTTTTTCTCTGTTTTAGTTTGTGTTGATCCTGCCTTCTTAATTTGTGTTAATCGCGCTTTCTTAAGTTAATAAAGAAGGGGGAGATGTGGGAGTGTGGCCATGGGGGTCGACAGGCCCCATGGTTGGTGATAACATAGGACTCTTAAGGATGAGACCATCAGGAATTTTAAGAGTTGAGAGGGAACAAAGAAGGGTGATTCAGGTGACACCTTGTTGTCTGGAGTGGCTAGTTCTCCAGCCATTAATGCATGGAAGTGGCTGGGTGTTTGGTGTTGCCGGGCAAAGTTGTTGACCAATGACTAGTTAGTGGAAAGGTACTGCTGTGAGGCGGAAATTATAGGAAGGGAGCCTTTCCTGAATAAGGGATAGAATGAAGTTGTGCCCTCACTCTGAGAGATGAAGTTATGCCCTCAGTAAGTGAGAGTTCAAGTTATGTCATCAATAAAGAGGTAGCAGTTACAGATCCTGAAAGAACCCCGTTGTCCGTGCGGTCTTTACGCCACAAATCGCCCCCCAACAGGGACATGAAACGAACAGGGACGAGAAGAAAACAAACAGGGGAATGAAGAACAGGAACAGGGACAGGCTAACAGAACAGGGACAAAAACAAAAAAGGAATGATCAGGTACAGGCTAACAGAACAGGGACGAACAAAAAGAGCTTATGGGAGGGTCACGCTGGCTTACGCAGGACCCACAAACAAGGACTCCAGGAGTTGGAGGGGCAGCCAGAGCCCCCTGGCTGGGCAGCACTCAGTGCCTGCCTCTCCCAGGGATGGGGTTGCAAAGTTTGTTAAAGATAGACTTAGTATGCCTGGCAGTTTTTCTCTGTGTTTTAGTTTGTGTTGATCCTGCCTTCTTAATTTGTGTTAATCGCGTTTTCTTATGTTAATAAAGAAGGGGAAGATGTGGGAGTGTGGCCATGGGGGTCCACAAGTCCCATGGTTGGTGATAACATCCGACTCTTAAAGATGAGGCCATCAGGAAAGTAAAGAGTTGAGAGGGAACAAAGAAGGGTGATTCAGGAGACACCTTAAACAGGGACATGAAGAACAGGAACAGGGATAGTCTAACAGAACAGGGACAAAACAAAAAAAGGAATGAATAGGGACAGGCTATCAGAACAGGGACAAACAAAAAACAGCGTATGGGAGGGTCTCGTTGGCATAGGCAGGACCCCCAAACAAGGACTCCAGGAGTTGGAGGGGCAGCCAGAGCCCCCCGGCTGGGCAGCACTCAGTGCCTGCCTCTCCCAGGGATGGTTTTACAAAGATTGTTAAAGATAGACTTAGTATGCCTGGCAGTTTTTCTCTGTGTTTTAGTTTGTGTTGATCCTGCCTTCTTAATATGTGTTAATCGCGCTTTCTTATGTTAATAAAGAAGGGGAAGATGTGGGAGTGTGGCCATGGGGGTCGACAAGCCCCATGGTTGGTGATAACATCGGACTCTTAAGGATGAGACCATCAGGAATTTAAAGAGTTGAGAGGGAACAAAGAAGGGTGATTCAGGTGACACCTTGTTGTCTGGGGTGGCTTGTTCTCCAGCCATTAAAGCATGGAAGTTGCTGGGTGTTTGCTGTTGCCGGGCAACGTTGTTGACCAATGACTAGTTAGTGGAAAGGTACTGCTGTGAGGCAGAAGTTATAGGAAGGGAGCCTTTCCTGAATAAGGGATAGAATGAAGTTGTGCCCTCACTCTGAGAGATGAAGTTATGCCCTCAGTAAGAGAGAGTTCAAGTTATGCCATCAATAAAGAGGTAGCAGTTACAGATCCTGAAAGAACCCCTTTGTCCGTGCGGTTTTTACTCCACAAATCGCCCCCCAAAAGGGACATGAAAACGAACAGGGACCAGAAGAAAACAAACAGGGACATGAAGAACAGGAACAGGGACAGGCTAACAGCACAGGGACAAAAACAAAAAAGGAATGAATAGGGACAGGCTAACAGAACAGGGACGAACAAAAAGAGCTTATGGGAGGGTCACGCTGGCTTACGCAGGACCCACAAACAAGGACTCCAGGAGTTGGAGGGGCAGCCAGAGCCCCCCGGCTGGGCAGCACTCAGGTCCTGCCTCTCCCAGGGATGGGGTTGCAAAGTTTGTTAAAGATAGTCTTAGTATGCCTGGCAGCTTTTCTCTGTGTTTTAGTTTGTGTTGATCCTGCCTTCTTAATTTGTGTTAATCGAGCTCTTTTATGTTAATAAAGAAGGGGGAGATTTGGGAGCGTGGCCATGGGGGTCGACAAGTCCCATGGTTGGTGATAACATCCAACTCTTAAAGATGAGGCCATCAGGAAAGGAAAGCCTTGAGAGGGAACAAAGAAGGGTGATTCAGGAGACACATTAAACAGGGACATGAAGAACAGGAACAGGGATAGTCTAACAGAACAGGGAGGAAAACAAAAAAGGAATTAATAGGGACAGGCTATCAGAACAGGGACAAACAAAAAACAACGTATGGGAGGATCTCGCTGGCATAGGCAGGACCCACAAACAAGGACTCCAGGAGTTGGAGGGGCAGCCAGAGCCCCCCAGCTGGGCAGCACTCAGTGCCTGCCTCTCCCAGGGATGGGGTTACAAAGTTTGTAAAAGATGGAATTAGTATGCCTGGCAGTTTTTCTCTGTGTTTTAGTTTGTGTTAATAGTGCTTTCTTAATTTGTGTTACTCTTGCTTTCTTAATTTCTGTTAATCGCGCCTTCTTAATTTGTGTTAAACCTGCTTTCTTAATTTGTGTTAATCGAGCTCTTTTATGTTAATAAAGAAGGGGGAGATGTGGGAGCATGGCCATGGGGGTCCACAAGTCCCATGGTTGGTGATAACATCCAACTCTTAAAGATGAGGCCATCAGGAAAGTAAAGAGTTGAGAGGGAACAAAGAAGGGTGATTCAGGAGACACCTTAACCAGGGACATGAAGAACAGGAACAGGGACAGGCTAACAGAGCAGGGAGAAACAAAAAACAGCATATGGGAGAGTCCCACTGGCATAGGCAGGACCCACAAACAAGGACTCCAGGAGTTGGAGGGGCAGCCAGAGCCCCCCGGCTGGGCAGCACTCAGTGCCTGCCTCTCCCAGGGATGGTTTTACAAAGGTTGTTAAAGATAGACTTAGTATGCCTGGCAGTTTTTCTCTGTGTTTTAGTTTGTGTTGATCCTGCCTTCTTAATATGTGTTAATCGCGCTTTCTTAAGTTAATAAAGAAGGGGGAGATGTGGGAGTGTGGCCATGGGGGTCGACAAGCCCCATGGTTGGTGATAACATCAGACTCTTAATGATGAGACCATCAGGAAAGTAAAGCCTTGAGAGGGAACAAAGAAGGGTGATTCAGGAGACACCTTAAACAGGGACATGAAGAACAGGAACAGGGATAGTCTAACAGAACAGGGACAAAAACAAAAAAGGAATGAATAGGGACAGGCTATCAGAACAGGGACAAACAAAAAACAGCGTATGGGAGGGTCTCGCTGGCATAGGCAGGACCCACAAACAAGGACTCCAGGAGTTGGAGGGGCAGCCAGAGCCCCCCAGCTGGGCAGCACTCAGTGCCTGCCACTCCCAGGGACGGGGTTGCAAAGTTTGTTAAAGATGGAATTAGTATGCCTGGCAGCTTTTCTCTGTGTTTTAGTTTGTGTTGATCCTGCCTTCTTAATTTGTGTTAATCGCGCTTTCTTATGTTAATAAAGAAGGGGAAGATGTGGGAGTGTGGCAATGGGAGTCCACAAGCCCCATGGTTGGTGATAACATCCGACTCTTAAGGATGAGACCATCAGGAATTTAAAGAGTTGAGAGGGAACAAAGAAGGGTGATTCAGGTGACACCTTGTTGCCTGGGGTGGCTTGTTCTCCAGCCATTAAAGCATGGAAGTTGCTGGGTGTTTGCTGTTGCCGGGCAAAGTTGTTGACCAATGACTAGTTAGTGGAAAGGTACTGCTGTGAGGCGGAAATTATAGGAAGGGAGCCTTTCCTGAATAAGGGATAGAATGAAGTTGTGCCCTCACTCTGAGAGATGAAGTTATGCCTTCAGTAAGAGAGAGTTCAAGTTATGCCATCAATAAAGAGGTAGCAGTTACAGATCCTGAAAGAACCCCGTTGTCCGTGCGGTCTTTACGCCACAAATCGCCCCCCAAAAGGGACATGAAAACGAACAGGGACCAGAAGAAAACAAACAGGGACATGAAGAACAGGAACAGGGACAGGCTAACAGCACAGGGACAAAAACAAAAAAGGAATGAATAGGGACAGGCTAACAGAACAGGGACGAACAAAAAGAGCTTATGGGAGGGTCACGCTGGCTTACGCAGGACCCCCAAACAAGGACTCCAGGAGTTGGAGGGGCAGCCAGAGCCCCCCGGCTGGGCAGCACTCAGTGCCTGCCACTCCCAGGGATGGGGTTGCAAAGTTTGTTAAAGATAGTCTTAGTATGCCTGGCAGCTTTTCTCTGTGTTTTAGTTTGTGTTGATCCTGCCTTCTTAATTTGTGTTAATAGAGCTTTCTTATGTTAATAAAGAAGGGGAAGATGTGGGAGTGTGGCCATGGGGGTCGACAAGCCCCATGGTTGGTGGTAACATCAGACTCTTAATGATGAGACCATCAGGAAAGTAAAGAGTTGAGAGAGAACAAAGAAGGGTGATTCAGGAGACACCTTAAAAAGGGACATGAAGAACAGGAACAGGGACAGGCTAACAGAACAGGGACAAAAACAAAAAAGTAATGAATCGGGACAGGCTATCAGAACAGGGACAAACAAAAAACAGCGTATGGGAGGGTCTCGTTGGCATACGCAGGACCCACAAACAAGGACTCCAGGAGTTGGAGGGGCAGCCAGAGCCCCCTGGCTTGGCAGTACTCAGTGCCTGCCTCTCCCAGGGATGGTTTTACAAAGGTTGTTAAAGATAGACTTAGTATGCCTGGCAGTTTTTCTCTGTGTTTTAGTTTGTGTTGATCCTGCCTTCTTAATTTGTGTTAATCGCACTTTCTTAAGTTAATAAAGAAGGGGGAGATGTGGGAGTGTGGCCATGGGGGTCGACAGGCCCCATGGTTGGTGATAACATAGGACTCTTAAGGATGAGACCATCAGGAATTTAAAGAGTTGAGAGGGAACAAAGAAGGGTGATTCAGGTGACACCTTGTTGTCTGGGGTGGCTAGTTCTCCAGCCATTAATGCATGGAAGTGGCTGGGTGTTTGCTGTTGCCGGGCAAAGTTGTTGACCAATGACTAGTTAGTGGAAAGGTACTGCTGTGAGGCGGAAATTATAGGAAGGGAGCCTTTCCTGAATAAGGGATAGAATGAAGTTGTGCCCTCACTCTGAGAGATGAAGTTATGCCCTCAGTAAGAGAGAGTTTAAGTTATGTCATCAATAAAGAGGTAGCAGTTACAGATCCTGAAAGAACCCCATTGTCCGTGCAGTCTTTACGCCACAAATCGCCCCCCAACAGGGACATGAAAACGAACAGGGACAAGAAGAATACAAACAGGGACATGAAGAATAGGAACAGGGACAGGCTAACAGCACAGGGACAAAAACAAAAAAGGAATGAATAGGGACAGGCAAACGGAACAGGGACAAAAACAGAAAAGGAATGATCAGGTACAGGCTAACAGAACAGGGACGAACAAAAAGAGCTTATGGGAGGGTCACGCTGGCTTACGCAGGACCCACAAACAAGGACTCCAGGAGTTGGAGGCGCAGCCAGAGCCCCCCGGCTGGGCAGCACTCAGTGCCTGCCTCTCCCAGGGATGGGGTTGCAAAGTTTGTTAAAGATAGACTTAGTATGCCTGGCAGTTTTTCTCTGTGTTTTAGTTTGTGTTGATCCTGCCTTCTTAATTTGTGTTAATCGCGTTTTCTTATGTTAATAAAGGAGGTGAAGATGTGGGAGTGTGCCTATGGGGGTCCACAAGCCCCATGGTTGGTGATAACATCCGACTACTAAAGTAGAGACCATCAGGAAAGTAAAGCCTTGAGAGGGAACAAAGAAGGGTGATTCAGGAGACACCATAAACAGGGACATGAAGAACAGGAACAGGGATAGTCTAACAGAACAGGGACAAAAACAAAAAAGGAATGAATAGGGACAGGCTATCAGAACAGGGACAAACAAAAAACAGCGTATGGGAGGGTCTCGCTGGCATAGGCAGGACCCACAAACAAGGACTCCAGGAGTTGGAGGGGCAGCCAGAGCTCCCCGGCTGGGCAGCACTCAGTGCCTGCCTCTCCCAGGGATGGTTTTACAAAGGTTGTTAAAGATAGACTTAGTATGCCTGGCAGTTTTTCTCTGTGTTTTAGTTTGTGTTGATCCTGCCTTCTTAATATGTGTTAATCGCGCTTTCTTAAGTTAATAAAGAAGGGGGAGATGTGGGAGTGTGGCCATGGGGGTCGACAAGCCCCATGGTTGGTGATAACATCAGACTCTTAATGATGAGACCATCAGGAAAGTAAAGCCTTGAGAGGGAACAAAGAAGGGTGATTCAGGAGACACCTTAAACAGGGACATGAAGAACAGGAACAGGGATAGTCTAACAGAACAGGGACAAAAACAAAAAAGGAATGAATAGGGACAGGCTATCAGAACAGGGACAAACAAAAAACAGCGTATGGGAGGGTCTCGCTGGCATAGGCAGGACCCACAAACAAGGACTCCAGGAGTTGGAGGGGCAGCCAGAGCCCCCCAGCTGGGCAGCACTCAGTGCCTGCCACTCCCAGGGACGGGGTTGCAAAGTTTGTTAAAGATGGAATTAGTATGCCTGGCAGCTTTTCTCTGTGTTTTAGTTTGTGTTGATCCTGCCTTCTTAATTTGTGTTAATCGCGCTTTCTTATGTTAATAAAGAAGGGGAAGATGTGGGAGTGTGGCAATGGGAGTCCACAAGCCCCATGGTTGGTGATAACATCCGACTCTTAAGGATGAGACCATCAGGAATTTAAAGAGTTGAGAGGGAACAAAGAAGGGTGATTCAGGTGACACCTTGTTGCCTGGGGTGGCTTGTTCTCCAGCCATTAAAGCATGGAAGTTGCTGGGTGTTTGCTGTTGCCGGGCAAAGTTGTTGACCAATGACTAGTTAGTGGAAAGGTACTGCTGTGAGGCGGAAATTATAGGAAGGGAGCCTTTCCTGAATAAGGGATAGAATGAAGTTGTGCCCTCACTCTGAGAGATGAAGTTATGCCTTCAGTAAGAGAGAGTTCAAGTTATGCCATCAATAAAGAGGTAGCAGTTACAGATCCTGAAAGAACCCCGTTGTCCGTGCGGTCTTTACGCCACAAATCGCCCCCCAAAAGGGACATGAAAACGAACAGGGACCAGAAGAAAACAAACAGGGACATGAAGAACAGGAACAGGGACAGGCTAACAGCACAGGGACAAAAACAAAAAAGGAATGAATAGGGACAGGCTAACAGAACAGGGACGAACAAAAAGAGCTTATGGGAGGGTCACGCTGGCTTACGCAGGACCCCCAAACAAGGACTCCAGGAGTTGGAGGGGCAGCCAGAGCCCCCCGGCTGGGCAGCACTCAGTGCCTGCCACTCCCAGGGATGGGGTTGCAAAGTTTGTTAAAGATAGTCTTAGTATGCCTGGCAGCTTTTCTCTGTGTTTTAGTTTGTGTTGATCCTGCCTTCTTAATTTGTGTTAATAGAGCTTTCTTATGTTAATAAAGAAGGGGAAGATGTGGGAGTGTGGCCATGGGGGTCGACAAGCCCCATGGTTGGTGGTAACATCAGACTCTTAATGATGAGACCATCAGGAAAGTAAAGAGTTGAGAGAGAACAAAGAAGGGTGATTCAGGAGACACCTTAAAAAGGGACATGAAGAACAGGAACAGGGACAGGCTAACAGAACAGGGACAAAAACAAAAAAGTAATGAATCGGGACAGGCTATCAGAACAGGGACAAACAAAAAACAGCGTATGGGAGGGTCTCGTTGGCATACGCAGGACCCACAAACAAGGACTCCAGGAGTTGGAGGGGCAGCCAGAGCCCCCTGGCTTGGCAGTACTCAGTGCCTGCCTCTCCCAGGGATGGTTTTACAAAGGTTGTTAAAGATAGACTTAGTATGCCTGGCAGTTTTTCTCTGTGTTTTAGTTTGTGTTGATCCTGCCTTCTTAATTTGTGTTAATCGCACTTTCTTAAGTTAATAAAGAAGGGGGAGATGTGGGAGTGTGGCCATGGGGGTCGACAGGCCCCATGGTTGGTGATAACATAGGACTCTTAAGGATGAGACCATCAGGAATTTAAAGAGTTGAGAGGGAACAAAGAAGGGTGATTCAGGTGACACCTTGTTGTCTGGGGTGGCTAGTTCTCCAGCCATTAATGCATGGAAGTGGCTGGGTGTTTGCTGTTGCCGGGCAAAGTTGTTGACCAATGACTAGTTAGTGGAAAGGTACTGCTGTGAGGCGGAAATTATAGGAAGGGAGCCTTTCCTGAATAAGGGCTAGAATGAAGTTGTGCCCTCACTCTGAGAGATGAAGTTATGCCCTCAGTAAGAGAGAGTTTAAGTTATGTCATCAATAAAGAGGTAGCAGTTACAGATCCTGAAAGAACCCCATTGTCCGTGCAGTCTTTACGCCACAAATCGCCCCCCAACAGGGACATGAAAACGAACAGGGACAAGAAGAATACAAACAGGGACATGAAGAATAGGAACAGGGACAGGCTAACAGCACAGGGACAAAAACAAAAAAGGAATGAATAGGGACAGGCAAACGGAACAGGGACAAAAACAGAAAAGGAATGATCAGGTACAGGCTAACAGAACAGGGACGAACAAAAAGAGCTTATGGGAGGGTCACGCTGGCTTACGCAGGACCCACAAACAAGGACTCCAGGAGTTGGAGGCGCAGCCAGAGCCCCCCGGCTGGGCAGCACTCAGTGCCTGCCTCTCCCAGGGATGGGGTTGCAAAGTTTGTTAAAGATAGACTTAGTATGCCTGGCAGTTTTTCTCTGTGTTTTAGTTTGTGTTGATCCTGCCTTCTTAATTTGTGTTAATCGCGTTTTCTTATGTTAATAAAGGAGGTGAAGATGTGGGAGTGTGCCTATGGGGGTCCACAAGCCCCATGGTTGGTGATAACATCCGACTACTAAAGTAGAGACCATCAGGAAAGTAAAGCCTTGAGAGGGAACAAAGAAGGGTGATTCAGGAGACACCATAAACAGGGACATGAAGAACAGGAACAGGGATAGTCTAACAGAACAGGGACAAAAACAAAAAAGGAATGAATAGGGACAGGCTATCAGAACAGGGACAAACAAAAAACAGCGTATGGGAGGGTCTCGCTGGCATAGGCAGGACCCACAAACAAGGACTCCAGGAGTTGGAGGGGCAGCCAGAGCTCCCCGGCTGGGCAGCACTCAGTGCCTGCCTCTCCCAGGGATGGGGTTACAAAGTTTGTTAAAGATGGAATTAGTATGCCTGGCAGTTTTTCTCTGTATTTTAGTTTGTGTTAATAGTGCTTTCTTAATTTGTGTTACTCTTGCTTTCTTAATTTCTGTTAATCGCGCCTTCATAATTTGTGTTAAACCTGCTTTCTTAATTTGTGTTAATCGAGCTCTTTTATGTTAATAAAGAAGGGGGAGTTGTAGGAGTGTAGCCATGGGGGTCGACAAGTCCCATGGTTGGTGATAACATCCGACTCTTAAAGATGAGGCCATCAGGAAAGTAAAGAGTTGAGAGGGAACAAAGAAGGGTGATTCAGGAGACACCTTAAACAGGGACATGAAGAACAGGGACAGGCTAACAGAGCAGGGAGAAACAAAAAACAGCATATGGGAGGGTCCCACTGGCATATGCTAGACCCACAAACAAGGACTCCAGGAGTTGGAGGGGCAGCCAGAGCCCCCCGGCTGGGCAGCACTCAGTGCCTGCCTCTCCCAGGGATGGGTTTACAAAGGTTGTTAAAGATAGACTTAATATGCCTGGCAGTTTTTCTATGTGTTTTAGTTTGTGTTGATCCTGCCTTCTTAATTTGTTTTAATTGTGCTTTCTTATGTTAATAAAGAAGGGGAAGATGTGGGAGTGTGGCCATGGGGGTCGACAAGCCCCATGGTTGGTGATAACATCCGACTATTAAAGTAGAGACCATCAGGAAAGTAAAGCCTTGAGTGGGAACAAAGAAGGGTTATTCAAAAGACACCTTAAACAGGGACATGAAGAACAGGAACAGGGATAGTCTAACAGAACAGGGAGGAAAACAAAAAAGGAATGAATAGGGACAGGCTATCAGAACAGGGACAAACAAAAAACAGCGTATGGGAGGGTCTCGCTGGCATAGGCAGGACCCACAAACAAGGACTCCAGGAGTTGGAGGGGCAGCCAGAGCCCCCCGGCTGGGCAGCACTCAGTGCCTGCCTCTCCCAGGGATGGGGTTGCAAAGTTTGTTAAAGATGGAATTAGTATGCCTGGCAGTTTTTCTCTGTATTTTAGTTTGTGTTAATAGTTCTTTCTTAATTTGTGTTACTTTTCCTTTCTTATTTTCTGTTAATCGCGCCTTCATAATTTGTGCTAAACATGCTTTCTTAATTTGTGTTAATCGAGCTCTTTTATGTTAATAAAGAAGGGGGAGTTGTGGGAGCATGGCCATGGGGGTCGACAAGTCCCATGGTTGGTGATAACATCCGACTCTTAAAGATGAGGCCATCAGGAAAGTAAAGAGTTGAGAGGGAACAAAGAAGGGTGATTCAGGAGACACCTTAAACAGGGACATGAAGAACAGGGACAGGCTAACAGAGCAGGGAGAAACAAAAAACAGCATATGGGAGGGTCCCACTGGCATATGCTAGACCCACAAACAAGGACTCCAGGAGTTGGAGGGGCAGCCAGAGCCCCCCGGCTGGGCAGCACTCAGTGCCTGCCTCTCCCAGGGATGGTTTTACAAAGGTTGTTAAAGATAGACTTAGTATGCCTGGCAGTTTTTCTCTTTGTTTTAGTTTGTGTTGATCCTGCCTTCTTAATTTGTGTTAATCGTGCTTTCTTATTTTAATAAAGAAGGGGGAGATGTGGGAGTGTGGCCATGGGGGTCGACAAGCCCCATGGTTGGTGATAACATCCGACTGTTAAAGTAGAGACCATCAGGAAAGTAAAGCCTTGAGAGGGAACAAAGAAGGGTGATTCAGGAGACACCTTAAGCAGGGACATGAAGAACAGGAACAGGGATAGTCTAACAGAACAGGGACGAAAACAAAAAGGGAATGAATAGGGACAGGCTATCAGAACAGGGACAAACAAAAAACAGCGTATGGGAGGGTCTCGCTGGCATAGGCAGGACCCACAAACAAGGACTCCAGGAGTTGGAGGGGCAGCCAGAGCCCCCCGGCTGGGCAGCACTCAGTGCCTGCCTCTCCCAGGGATGGGGTTACAAAGTTTGTTAAAGATGGAATTAGTATGCCTGGCAGTTTTTCTCTGTATTTTAGTTAGTGTTAATAGTGCTTTCTTAATTTGTGTTACTCTTGCTTTCTTAATTTCTGTTAATCGCCCCTTCTTAATTTGTGTTAAACCTGCTTTCTTAATTTGTGTTAATCGAGCTCTTTTATGTTAATAAAGAAGGGGGAGTTGTAGGAGTGTGGCCATGGGGGTCGACAAGTCCCATGGTTGGTGATAACATCCGACTCTTAAAGATGAGGCCATCAGGAAAGTAAAGAGTTGAGAGGGAACAAAGAAGGGTGATTCAGGAGACACCTTAAACAGGGACATGAAGAACAGGGACAGGCTAACAGAGCAGGGAGAAACAAAAAACAGCATATGGGAGGGTCCCACTGGCATATGCTAGACCCACAAACAAGGACTCCAGGAGTTGGAGGGGCAGCCAGAGCCCCCCGGCTGGGCAGCACTCAGTGCCTGCCTCTCCCAGGGATGGGTTTACAAAGGTTGTTAAAGATAGACTTAATATGCCTGGCAGTTTTTCTATGTGTTTTAGTTTGTGTTGATCCTGCCTTCTTAATTTGTTTTAATTGTGCTTTCTTATGTTAATAAAGAAGGGGAAGATGTGGGAGTGTGGCCATGGGGGTCGACAAGCCCCATGGTTGGTGATAACATCCGACTATTAAAGTAGAGACCATCAGGAAAGTAAAGCCTTGAGAGGGAACAAAGAAGGGTGATTCAGGAGACACCTTAAGCAGGGACATGAAGAACAGGAACAGGGATAGTCTAACAGAACAGGGAGGAAAACAAAAAAGGAATGAATAGGGACAGGCTATCAGAACAGGGACAAACAAAAAACAGCGTATGGGAGGGTCTCGCTGGCATAGGCAGGACCCACAAACAAGGACTCCAGGAGTTGGAGGGGCAGCCAGAGCCCCCCGGCTGGGCAGCACTCAGTGCCTGCCTCTCCCAGGGATGGGGTTACAAAGTTTGTTAAAGATGGAATTAGTATGCCTGGCAGTTTTCCTCTGTATTTTAGTTTGTGTTAATAGTGCTTTCTTAATTTGTGTTAATCGCGCTTTCTTATGTTAATAAAGAAGGGGAAGATGTGGGAGTGTGGCAATGGGGGTCAACAAGCCCCATGGTTGGTGATAACATCCGACTCTTAAGGATGAGACCATCAGGAATTTAAAGAGTTGAGAGGGAACAAAGAAGGGTGATTCAGGTGACACCTTCTTGTCTGGGGTGGCTAGTTCTCCAGCCATTAAAGCATGGAAGTTGCTGGGTGTTTGCTGTTGCCGGGCAAAGTTGTTGACCAATGACTAGTTAGTGGAAAGGTACTGCTGTGAGGCGGAAGTTATAGGAAGGGAGCCTTTCCTGAATAAGGGATAGAATGAAGTTGTGCCCTCACTCTGAGAGATGAAGTTATGCCCTCAGTAAGAGAGAGTTCAAGTTATGTCATCAATAATGAGGTAGCAGTTACAGATCCTGAAAGAACCCCGTTGTCCGTGCGGTCTTTACGCCACAAATCGCCCCCCAACAGGGACAAGAAAACGAACAGGGACGAGAAGAAAACAAACAGGGACATGAAGAACAGGAACAGGGACAGGCTAACAGAACAGGGACAAAAACAAAAAAGGAATGAATAGGGACAGGCAAACGGAACAGGAAAAAAAAAAAAAGGAATGAATCGGTACAGGCTAACAGAACAGGGACGAACAAAAAGAGCTTATGGGAGGGTCACGCTGGCTTACGCAGGACCCACAAACAAGGACTCCAGGAGTTGGAGGGGCAGCCAGAGCCCCCCGTCTGGGCAGCACTCAGTGCCTGCCTCTCCCAGGGATGGGGTTACAAAGTTTGTTAAAGATGGAATTAGTATGCCTGGCAGTTTTTCTCTGTGTTTTAGTTTGTGTTGATCCTGCCTTCTTAATTTGTGTTAATTGCGCTTTCTTACGTTAATAAAGAAGGAGGAGATGTGGGAGTGTGGCCATGGGGGTCGACAAGCCCCATGGTTGGTGATCACATCCGACTCTTAAAGATGAGGCCATGAGGAAAGTAAAGCCTTGAGAGGGAACAAAGAAGGGTGATTCAGGAGACACCTTAAACAGGGACATGAAGAACAGGAACAGGCTAACAGAGCAGGGAGAAACAAAAAACAGCATATGGGAGGGTCCCACTGGCATATGCTAGACCCACAAACAAGGACTCCAGGAGTTGGAGGGGCAGCCAGAGCCCCCCGGCTGGGCAGCACTCAGTGCCTGCCTCTCCCAGGGACGGTTTTACAAAGGTTGTTAAAGATAGACTTAGTATGCCTGGCAGTTTTTCTCTTTGTTTTAGTTTGTGTTGATCCTGCCTTCTTAATTTGTTTTAATTGTGCTTTCTTATGTTAATAAAGAAGGGGAAGATGTGGGAGTGTGGCCATGGGGGTCGACAAGCCCCATGGTTGGTGATAACATCCGACTATTAAAGTAGAGACCATCAGGAAAGTAAACCCTTGAGTGGGAACAAAGAAGGGTTATTCAAAAGACACCTTAACCAGGGACATGAAGAACAGGAACAGGGATAGTCTAACAGAACAGGGAGGAAAACAAAAAAGGAATGAATAGGGACAGGCTATCAGAACAGGGACAAACAAAAAACAGCGTATGGGAGGGTCTCGCTGGCATAGGCAGGACCCACAAACAAGGACTCCAGGAGTTGGAGGGGCAGCCAGAGCCCCCCGGCTGGGCAGCACTCAGTGCCTGCCTCTCCCAGGGATGGGGTTGCAAAGTTTGTTAAAGATGGAATTAGTATGCCTCGCAGTTTTTCTCTGTATTTTAGTTTGTGTTAATAGTTCTTTCTTAATTTGTGTTACTCTTCCTTTCTTATTTTCTCTTAATCGCGCCTTCTTAATTTGTGTTAAACCTGCTTTCTTAATTTGTGTTAATCAAGCTCTTTTATGTTAATAAAGAAGGGGGAGATGTGTGAGCCTGGCCATGGGGGTCCACAAGTCCCATGGTTGGTGATAACATCTGACTCTTAAAGATGAGGCCATCAGGAAAGGAAAGCCTTGAGAGGGAACAAAGAAGGGTGATTCAGGAGACACCTTAAACAGGGACATGAAGAACAGGAAGAGGGACAGGCTAACAGAGCAGGGAGAAACAAAAAACAGCATATGGGAGGGTCCCGCTGGCATATGCTGGACCCACAAACAAGGACTCCAGGAGTTGGAGGGGCAGCCAGAGCCCCCCGGCTGGGCAGCACTCAGTGCCTGCCTCTCCCAGGGATGGTTTTACAAAGATTGTTAAAGATAGACTTAGTATGCCTGGCAGTTTTTCTCTGTGTTTTATTTTGTGTTGATCCTGCCTTCTTAATTTGTGTTAATCGCGCTTTCTTATTTTAATAAAGAAGGGGAAGATGTGGGAGTGTGGCCATGGGGGTCGACAAGCTCCATGGTTTGTGATAACATCGGACTCTTAAAGTAGAGACCACCAGGAAAGTAAAGCCTTGAGAGGGAACAAAGAAGGGTGATTCAGGAGACACGTTAAAAAGGGACATGAAGAACACGTACAGGGACAGGCTAACAGAGCAGGGAGAAACAAAAAACAGCATATGGGAGGGTCCCACTGGCATATGCTGGACCCACAAACAAGGACTCCAGGAGTTGGAGGGGCAGCCAGAGCCCCCCAGCTGGGCAGCACTCAGTGCCTGCCTCTCCCAGGGATGGGGTTGCAAAGTTTGTTAAACATAGACTTAGTATGCCTGGCAGTTTTTCTCTGTGTTTTAGTTTGTGTTGATCCTGCCTTCTTAATTTGTGTTAATCGCGCCTTCTTAATTTGTGTTAAACCTGCTTTCTTAATTTGTGTTAATCGTGCTCTTTTATGTTAATAAAGAAGGGGAAGATGTGGGAGTGTGGCCATGGGGGTCGACAGGCCGCATGGTTGGTAATAACATCCGACTCTTAAGGTTGAGACCATCAGGAAAGGAAAGCCTTGAGAGGGAACAAAGAAGGGTGATTCAGGGGACACCTTAAACAGGGACATGAAGAACAGGAACAGGGATAGTCTAACAGAACAGGGACAAAAACAAAAAAGGAATGAATAGGGACAGGCTATCAGAACAGGGACAAACAAAAAACAGCGTATGGGAGGGTCTCGCTGGCATAGGCAGGACCCCCAAACAAGGACTCCAGGAGTTGGAGGGGCAGCCAGAGCCCCCCGCTGGGAAGCACTCAGTGCCTGCCTCTCCCATTGATGGTTTTACAAAGATTGTTAAAGATAGACTTAGTATGCCTGGCATTTTTTCTCTGTGTTTTAGTTTGTGTTGATCCTGCCTTCTTAATTTGTGTTAATCGCGCTTTCTTATTTTAATAAAGAAGGGGAAGTTGTGGGAGTGTGGCCATGGGGGTCGACAAGCCCCATGGTTTGTGATAACATCGGACTCTTAAAGTAGAGACCACCAGGAAAGTAAAGCCTTGAGAGGGAACAAAGAAGGGTGATTCAGGAGACACCTTAAGCAGGGACATGAAGAACAGGAACAGGGACAGGCAAACGGAACAGGGACAAAAACAGAAAAGGAATGATCAGGTACAGGCTAACAGAACAGGGATGACCAAAAAGAGCATATGGGAGGGTCACGATGGTTTACGCAGGACCCCCAAAAAAGGACTCCAGGAGTTGGAGGGGCAGCCAGAGCCCCCCAGCTGGGCAGCACTCAGGTCCTGCCTCTCCCAGGGACGGGGTTACAAAGTTTGTTAAAGATGGAATTAGTATGCCTGGCAGTTTTTCTCTGTATTTTAGTTTGTGTTAATAGTGCTTTCTTAATTTGTGTTACTCTTGCTTTCTTAATTTCTGTTAATCGCGCCTTCTTAATTTGTGTTAAACCTGCTTTCTTAATTTGTGTTAATCGAGCTCTTTTATGTTAATAAAGGAGGGGGAGATGTGGGAGCCTGGCCATGGGGTTAGACAAGCCCCATGGTTGGTGATAAGATCTGACTAATAAAGTAGAGACCATCAGGAAAGTAAAGCCTTGAGAGGGAACAAAGAAGGGTGATTCAGGAGACACCTTAAACAGGGACAGGAAGAACAGGAACAGGGATAGTCTAGCAGAACAGGGACGAAAACAAAAAAGTAATGAATAGGGACAGGCTATCAGAACAGGGACAAACAAAAAACAGCATATGGGAGGGTCTCGCTGGCATAGGCAGGACCCCCAAACAAGGACTCCAGGAGTTGGAGGGGCAGCCAGAGCCCCCCAGCTGGGCATCACTCAAGTCCTGCCTCTCCCAGGGACGGGGTTACAAAGTTTGTTAAAGATGGAATTAGTATGCCTGGCAGTTTTTCTCTGTATTTTAGTTTGTGTTAATAGTGCTTTCTTAATTTGTGTTACTCTTGCTTTCTTAATTTCTGTTAATCGCACCTTCTTAATTTGTGTTAAACCTGCTTTCTTAATTTGTGTTAATCGAGCTCTTTTATGTTAATAAAGAAGGGGGAGATGTGGGAGCATGGCCATGGGGGTCGACAAGTCCCATGGTTGGTGATAACATCCGACTCTTAAGGATGAGACCATCAGGAAAGGAAAGCCTTGAGAGGGAACAAAGAAGGGTGATTCAGGAGACACCTTAAACAGGGACATGAAGAACAGGAACAGGGACAGGCTAACGGAGCAGGGAGAAACAAAAAACAGCATATGGGAGGGTCCCACTGGCATATGCTGGACCCACAAACAAGGACTCCAGGAGTTGGAGGGGCAGCCAGAGCCCCCCGGCTGGGCAGCACTCAGTGCCTGCCTCTCCCAGGGATGGTTTTACAAAGGTTGTTAAAGATAGACTTAGTATGCCTGGCAGTTTTTCTCTGTGTTTTAGTTTCTGTTGATCCTGCCTTCTTAATTTGTGTTAATCGCGCTTTCTTATGTTAATAAAGAAGGGGAAGATGTGGGAGTGTGGCCATGGGGGTCGACAAGCCCCATGGTTGGTAATAATATCCGACTCTTAAGGATGAGACCATCAGGAATTTAAAGAGTTGAGAGGGAACAAAGAAGGGTGATTCAGGAGACACCTTAAACAGGGACATGAAGAACAGGAACAGGGACAGGCTAACAGAGCAGGGAGAAACAAAAAACAGCATATGGGAGGGTCCCACTGGCATATGCTGGACCCACAAACAAGGACTCCAGGAGTTGGAGGGGCAGCCAGAGCCCCCCGGCTGGGCAGTACTCAGTGCCTGCCTCTCCCAGGGATGGTTTTACAAAGGTTGTTAAAGATAGACTTAGTATGCCTGGCAGTTTTTCTCTGTGTTTTAGTTTGTGTTGATCCTGCCTTCTTAATTTGTGTTAATCGCGCTTTCTTAAGTTAATAAAGAAGGGGAAGATGTGGGAGTGTGGCCATGGGGGTCGACAAGCCCCATGGTTGGTAATAATATCCGACTCTTAAGGATGAGACCATCAGGAATTTAAAGAGTTGAGAGGGAACAAAGAACGGTGATTCAGGTGACACCTTCTTGTCTGGGGTGGCTTGTTCTCCAGCCATTAAAGCATGGAAGTTGCTGGGTGTTTGCTGTTGCCGGGCAAAGTTGTTGACCAATGACTAGTTAGTGGAAAGGTACTGCTGTGAGGCGGCAGTTATAGGAAGGGAGCCTTTCCTGAATAAGGGATAGAATGAAGTTGTGCCCTCACTCTGAGAGATGAAGTTATGCCTTCAGTAAGAGAGAGTTCAAGTTATGTCATCAATAATGAGGTAGCAGTTACAGATCCTGAAAGAACCCCGTTGTCCGTGCGGTCTTTACGCCACAAATCACCCCCCAACAGGGACAAGAAAACGAACAGGGACCAGAAGAAAACAAACAGGGACATGAAGAAGAGGAACAGGGACAGGCAAACAGAACAGGGGCAAAAACAAAAAAGGAATGAATAGGGACAGGCAAACGGAACAGGGACAAAAACAGAAAAGGAATGATCAGGTACAGGCTAACAGAACAGGGATGAGCAAAAAGAGCATATGGGAGGGTCACGATGGTTTACGCAGGACCCCCAAAAAAAGACTCCAGGAGTTGGAGGGGCAGCCAGAGCCCCCCAGCTGGGCATCACTCAAGTCCTGCCTGTCCCAGGGACGGGGTTACAAAGTTTGTTAAAGATGGAATTAGTATGCCTGGCAGTTTTTCTCTGTATTTTAGTTTGTGTTAATAGTGCTTTCTTAATTTGTGTTACTCTTGCTTTCTTAATTTCTGTTAATCGCGCCTTCTTAATTTGCGTTAAACCTGCTTTCTTAATTTGTGTTAATCGAGCTCTTTTATGTTAATAAAGAAGGGGGAGATGTGGGAGCATGCCATGGGGGTCGACAAGTCCCATGGTTGGTGATAACAACCGACTCTTAAAGATGAGGCCATCAGGAAAGTAAAGAGTTGAGAGGGAACAAAGAAGGGTGATTCAGGAGACACCTTAAACAGGGACATGAAGAACAGGAACAGGGACAGGCTAACAGAGCAGGGAGAAACAAAAATCAGCATATGGGAGGGTCCCACTGGCATAGGCAGGACCCACAAACAAGGACTCCAGGAGTTGGAGGGGCAGCCAGAGCCCCCCAGCTGGGCAGCACTCAGTGCCTGCCTCTCCCAGGGACGGGGTTACAAAGTTTGTTAAAGATGGAATTAGTATGCCTGGCAGTTTTTCTCTGTATTTTAGTTTGTGTTAATAGTGCTTTCTTAATTTGTGTTACTCTTGCTTTCTTAATTTCTGTTAATCGCGCCTTCTTAATTTGTGTTAAACCTGCTTTCTTAATTTGTGTTAATCGAGCTCTTTTATGTTAATAAAGGAGGGGGAGATGTGGGAGCCTGGCCATGGGGTTAGACAAGCCCCATGGTTGGTGATAAGATCTGACTAATAAAGTAGAGACCATCAGGAAAGTAAAGCCTTGAGAGGGAACAAAGAAGGGTGATTCAGGAGACACCTTAAACAGGGACATGAAGAACAGGAACAGGGATAGTCTAACAGAACAGGGACGAAAACAAAAAAGTAATGAATAGGGACAGGCTATCAGAACAGCGACAAACAAAAAACAGCGTATGGGAGGGTCTCGCTGGCATAGGCAGGACCCCCAAACAAGGACTCCAGGAGTTGGAGGGGCAGCCAGAGCCCCCCAGCTGGGCAGCACTCAGTGCCTGCCTCACCCAGGGACAGTTTTACAAAGATTGTTAAAGATAGACTTAGTATGCCTGGCAGTTTTTCTCTGTTTTTTAGTTTGTGTTGATCCTGCCTTCTTAATTTGTGTTAATCGCGCTTTCTTATGTTAATAAAAAAGGAGGACATGTGGGAGTGTGGCCATGGGGGTCGTCAAGCCCCATGGTTGGTAATAACATAGGACTCTTAAGGATGAGACCATCAGGAATTTAAAGAGTTGAGAGGGAACAAAGAAGGGTGATTCAGGTGACACCTTCTTGTCTGGGGTGGCTTGTTCTCCAGCCATTAAAGCATGGAAGTTGCTGGGTGTTTGGTGTTGTCGGGCAAAGTTGTTGACCAATGACTAGTTAGTGGAAAGTTACTGCTGTGAGGCGGAAATTATAGGAAGGGAGCCTTTCCTTAATAAGGGATAGAATGAAGTTGTGCCCTCACTCTGAGAGATGAAGTTATGCCTTCAGTAAGAGAGAGTTCAAGATATGTCATCAATAAAGAGGTAGCAGTTACAGATCCTGAAAGAACCCCGTTGTCCGTGCGGTCTTTACGCCACAAATCGCCCCCCAACAGGGACGTGAAAACGAACAGGGACGAGAAGAAAACAAACAGGGGAATGAAGAACAGGAACAGAGACAGGCAAACAGAACAAGGACAAAAACAAAAAAGGAATGAATAGGGACAGGCAAACGGAACAGGGACAAAAACAGAAAAGGAATGAATAGGTACAGGCTAACAGAACAGGGACGAACAAAAAGAGGGTAAGGGAGGGTCACGCTGGCTTACGCAGGACCCCCAAACAAGGACTCCAGGAGTTGGAGGGGCAGCCAGAGCCCCCCGGCTGGGCAGCACTCAGTGCCTGCCTCTCCCAGGGATGGGGTTACAAAGTTTGTAAAAGATGGAATTAGTATGCCTGGCAGTTTTTCTCTGTGTTTTAGTTTGTGTTAATAGTGCTTTCTTAATTTGTGTTACTCTTGCTTTCATAATTTCTGTTAATCGCGCCTTCTTAATTTGTGTTAAACCTGCTTTCTTAATTTGTGTTAATCGAGCTCTTTTATGTTAATAAAGCAGGGGGAGATGTGGGAGCATGGCCATGGGGGTCCACAAGTCCCATGGTTGGTGATAACATCCAACTCTTAAAGATGAGGCCATCAGGAAAGTAATGAGTTGAGAGGGAACAAAGAAGGGTGATTCAGGAGACACCTTAAACAGGGACATGAAGAACAGGAACAGGGACAGGCTAACGGAGCAGGGAGAAACAAAAAACAGCATATGGGAGGGTCCCACTGGCATATGCTGAACCCAGAAACAAGGACTCCAGGAGTTGGAGGGGCAGCCAGAGCCCCCCGGCTGGGCAGCGCTCAGTGCCTGCCTCTCCCAGGGATGGTTTTACAAAGGTTGTTAAAGATAGACTTAGTATGCCTGGCAGTTTTTCTCTGTGTTTTAGTTTGTGTTGATCCTGCCTTCTTAATATGTGTTAATCGCGCTTTCTTAAGTTAATAAAGAAGGGGGAGATGTAGGAGTGTGGCCATGGGGGTCGACAAGCCCCATGGTTGGTGATAACATCAGACTCTTAATGATGAGACCATCAGGAAAGTAAAGCCTTGAGAGGGAACAAAGAAGGGTGATTCAGGAGACACCTTAAACAGGGACATGAAGAACAGGAACAGGGATAGTCTAACAGAACAGGGAGAAAAACAAAAAAGGAATGAATAGGGACAGGCTATCAGAACAGGGACAAACAAAAAATAGCCTATGGGAGGGTCTCGCTGGCATAGGCAGGACCCCCAAACAAGGACTCCAGGAGTTGGAGGGGCAGTCAGAGCCCCCCGGCTGGGCAGCACTCAGTGCCTGCCTCTCCCACGGCTGGTTTTACAAAGATTGTTAAAGATAGACTTAGTATGCCTGGCAGTTTTTCTCTGTGTTTTAGTTTGTGTTGATCCTGCCTTCTTAATTTGTGTTACTCTTGCTTTCTTAATTTCTGTTAATCGCGCCTTCATAATTTGTGTTAAACATGCTTTCTTAATTTGTGTTAATCGAGCTCTTTTATGTTAATAAAGAAGGGGGAGTTGTAGGAGTGTGGCCATGGGGGTCGACAAGTCCCATGGTTGCTGATAACATCGGACTCTTAAAGTAGAGACCATCAGGAAAGTAAAGCCTTGAGAGGGAACAAAGAAGGGTGATTCAGGAGACACCTTAAGCAGGGACATGAAGAACAGGAACAGGGACAGCCTAACAGAACAGGGACAAAACAAAAAAGGAATGAATAGGGACATGCTATCAGAACAGCGACAAACAAAAAACAGCGTATGGGAGGGTCTCGCTGACATAGGCAGGACCCACAAACAAGGACTCCAGGAGTTGGAGGGGCAGCCATTGCCCCCCGGCTGGGCAGCACTCAGTGCCTGCCTCTCCCAGGGACGGTTTTACAAAGATTGTTAAAGATAGACTTAGTATGCCTGGCAGTTTTTCTCTGTGTTTTAGTTTGTGTTGATCCTGCCTTCTTAATTTGTGTTAATCGCGCTTTCTTATGTTAATAAAAAAGGAGGAGATGTGGGAGTGTGGCCATGGGGGTTGTCAAGCCCCATGGTTGGTAATAACATAGGACTCTCAAGGATGAGACCATCAGGAATTTAAAGAGTTGAGAGGGAACAAAGAAGGGTGATTCAGGTGACACCTTGTTGTCTGGGGTGGCTAGTTCTCCAGCCATTAATGCATGGAAGTGGCTGGGTGTTTGGTGTTGCCGGGCAAAGTTGTTGACCTATGACTAGTTAGTGGAAAGGTACTGCTGTGAGGCGGAAGTTATAGGAAGGGAGCCTTTCCTGAATAAGGGATAGAATGAAGTTGTGCCCTCACTCTGAGAGATGAAGTTATGCCCTCAGTAAGAGAGAGTTCAAGTTATGTCATCAATAAAGAGGTAGCAGTTACAGATCCTGAAAGGACCCCGTTGTCCGTGCGGTCTTTACGCCACAAATCGCCCCCCAACAGGGACATGAAAACGAACAGGGACGAGAAGAAAACAAACAGGGACATGAAGAACAGGAACAGGGACAGGCTAACAGAACAGGGACAAAAACAAAAAAGGAATTAATAGGGACAGGCAAACGGAACAGGAAAAAAAAAAAAAGGAATGAATAGGTACAGGCTAACAGAACAGGGACGAGCAAAAAGAGCTTATGGGAGGGTCACGCTGGCTTACGCAGGACCCACAAACAAGGACTCCAGGAGTTGGAGGGGCAGCCAGAGCCCCCCGGCTGGGCAGCACTCAGTGCCTGCCTCTCCCAGGGATGGGGTTGCAAAGTTTGTTAAAGATAGTCTTAGTATGCCTGGCAGTTTTTCTCTGTGTTTTAGTTTGTGTTGATCCTGCCTTCTTAATTTGTGTTACTCGCGCTTTCTTAAGTTAATGAAGAAGGGGAAGATGTGGGAGTGTGGCCATGGGGGTCGGCAAGCCCCATGGTTGGTGATAACATCCGACTCTTAAGGATGAGACCATCAGGAATTTAAAGAGCTGAGAGGGAACAAAGAAGGGTGATTCAGGTGACACCTTAAAAAGGGACATGAAGAACAGGAACAGGGACAGGCTAACAGAGCAGGGAGAAACAAAAAACAGCATAGGGGAGGGTCTCATTGGCATATGCTGGACCCAAAAACAAGGACTCCAGGAGTTGGAGGGGCAGCCAGAGCCCCCCGGCTGGGCAGCACTCAGTGCCTGCCTCTCCCAGGGATGGTTTTACAAAGATTGTTAAAGATAGACTTAGTATGCCCGGCAGTTTTTCTCTGTGTTTTAGTTTGTGTTGATCCTGCCTTCTTAATTTGTGTTAATTGCGCTTTCTTATGTTAATAATGAAGGGGAAGTTGTGGGAGTGTGGCAATGGGGGTCAACAAGCCCCATGGTTGGTGATAACATCGGACTCTTAAGGATGAGACCATCAGGAATTTAAAGAGTTGAGAGGGAACAAAGAAGGGTGATTCAGGTGAAACCTTCTTGTCTGGGGTGGCTAGTTCTCCAGCCATTAATGCATGGAAGTGGCTGGGTGTTTGCTGTTGCCGGGCAAAGTTGTTGACCAATGACTAGTTAGTGGAAAGGTACTGCTGTGAGGCGGAAATTATAGGAAGGGAGCCTTTCCTGAATAAGGGATAGAATGAAGTTGTGCCCTCACTCTGAGAGATGAACTTATGCCCTCAGTAAGAGAGAGTTCAAGTTATGTCATCAATAAAGAGGTAGCAGTTACAGATCCTGAAAGGACCCCGTTGTCCGTGCGGTCTTTACGCCACAAATCGCCCCCCAACAGGGACATGAAACGAACAGGGACGAGAAGAAAACAAACAGGGACATGAAGAACAGGAACAGGGACAGGCTAACAGAACAGGGACAAAAACAAAAAAGGAATTAATAGGGACAGGCAAACGGAACAGGAAAAAAAAAAAAAGGAATGAATAGGGAAAGCCTATCAGAACAGGGACAAACAAAAAACAGCGTATGGGAGGGTCACGCTGGCATAGGCAGGACCCACAAACAAGGACTCCAGGAGTTGGAGGGGCAGCCAGAGCCCCCCTGCTGGGCAGCACTCAGTGCCTGCCTCTCCCAGGGATGGGGTTACAAAGTTTGTAAAAGATGGAATTAGTATGCCTGGCAGTTTTTCTCTGTGTTTTAGTTTGTGTTGATCCTGCCTTCTTAATTTGTGTTAATCGCGCTTTCTTAAGTTAATGAAGAAGGGGAAGATGTGGGAGTGTGGCCATGGGGGTCGGCAAGCCCCATGGTTGGTGATAACATCCGACTCTTAAGGATGAGACCATCAGGAATTTAAAGAGCTGAGAGGGAACAAAGAAGGGTGATTCAGGTGACACCTTAAGCAGGGACATGAAGAACAGGAACAGGGATAGTCTAACAGAACAGGGACAAAAACAAAAAAGGAATGAATAGGGACAGGCTATCAGAACAGCGACAAACAAAAAACAGCGTATGGGAAGGTCTCGCTGGCATAGGCAGGACCCCCAAACAAGGACTCCAGGAGTTGGAGGGGCAGCCAGAGCCCCCCAGCTGGGCAGCACTCAGTGCCTGCCTCTCCCAGGGACGGGGTTACAAAGTTTGTTAAAGATGGAATTAGTATGCCTGGCCGTTTTTCTCTGTATTTTAGTTTGTGTTAATAGTTCTTTCTTAATTTGTGTTACTTTTCCTTTCTTATTTTCTGTTAATCGCGCCTTCTTAATTTGTGTTAAACCTGCTTTCTTAATTTGTGTTAATCGAGCTCTTTTATGTTAATAAAGAAGGGGGAGTTGTGGGAGCATGGCCATGGGGGTCGACAAGTCCCATGGTTGGTGATAACATCCGACTCTTAAAGATGAGGCCATCAGGAAAGTAAAGAGTTGAGAGGGAACAAAGAAGGGTGATTCAGGAGACACCTTAAGCAGGGACATGAAGAACAGGAACAGGGGCAGACTCACAGAGCAAGGAGAAACAAAAAACAGCATATGGGAGGGTCCCACTGGCGTATGCTGGACCCACAGACAAGGACTCCAGGAGTTGGAGGGGCAGCCAGAGCCCCCTGGCTGGGCAGCACTCAGTGCCTGCCTCTCCCAGGGATGGTTTTGCAAAGGTTGTTAAAGATAGACTTAGTATGCCTGGCAGTTGTTCTCTGTGTTTTAGTTTGTGTTGATCCTGCCTTCTTAATTTGTGATAATCGCGCTTTCTTATGTTAATAAAGAAGGAGGAGATGTGGGAATGTGGCCATGGGGGTCGACAAGCCCCATGGTTGGTAATAACATCCGACTCTTAAGGATGAGACCATCAGGAATTTAAAGAGTTGAGAGGGAACAAAGAAGGGTGATTCAGGTGACACCTTCTTGTCTGGGGTGGCTAGTTCTCCAGCCATTAAAGCATGGAAGTTGCTGGGTGTTTGCTGTTGCCGGGCAAAGTTGTTGACCAATGACTAGTTAGTGGAAAGGTACTGCTCTGAGGCGGAAATTATAGGAAGGGAGCCTTTCCAGAATAAGGGATAGAATGAAGTTGTGCCCTCACTCTTAGAGATGAAGTTATGCCTTCAGTAAGAGAGAGTTCAAGATATGTCGTCAATAAAGAGGTAGCAGTTACAGATCCTGAAAGAACCCCGTTGTCCGTGCGGTCTTTACGCCACAAATCGCCCCCCAACAGGGACATGAAAACGAACAGGGACGAGAAGAAAACAAACAGGGACATGAAGAACAGGAACAGGGACAGGCTAACAGAACAGGGACAAAAACAAAAAAGGAATGAATAGGGACAGGCAAACGGAACAGGGACAAAAACAGAAAAGGAATGAATAGGTACAGGCTAACAGAAATGGGACGAACAAAAAGAGCTTATGGGAGGGTCACGCTGGCTTACGCAGGACCCCCAAACAAGGACTCCAGGAGTTGGAGGGGAAGCCAGAGCCCCCCGGCTGGGCAGCACTCAGTGCCTGCCACTCCCAGGGATGGGGTTGCAAAGTTTGTTAAAGATAGTCTTAGTATGCCTGGCAGCTTTTCTCTGTGTTTTAGTTTGTGTTGATCCTGCCTTCTTAATTTGTGTTAATTGTGCTTTCTTATGTTAATAAAGAAGGGGAAGATGTGGGAGTGTGGCCATGGGGGTCGACAAGCCCCATGGTTGGTGATAACAACTGACTCTTAAAGTAGAGACCATCAGGAAAGTAAAGCCTTGAGAGGGAACAAAGAAGGGTGATTCAGGAGACACCTTAACCAGGGACATGAAGAACAGGAACAGGGACAGGCTAACAGAACAGGGACAAAACAAAAAAGGAATGAATAGGGACAAGCTATCAGAAAAGCGACAAACAAAAAGCAGCGTATGGGAGGGTCTCGCTGGCATAGGCAGGACCCACAAACAAGGACTCCAGGAGTTGGAGGGGCAGCCAGAGCCCCCCAGCTGGGAAGCACTCAGTGCCTGCCTCTCCCAGGGATGGGGTTACAAAGTTTGTTAAAGATGGAATTAGTATGCCTGGCAGTTTTTCTCTGTATTTTAGTTTGTGTTAATAGTGCTTTCTTAATTTGTGTTACTCTTGCTTTCTTAATTTCTGTTAATCGCGCCTTCTTAATTTGGGTTAAACCTGCTTTCTTAATTTGTGTTAATCGAGCTCTTTTATGTTAATAAAGAAGGGGGAGTTGTGGGAGCATGGCCATGGGGGACGACAAGTCCCATGGTTGGTGATAACATCTGACTCTTAAAGATGAGGGCATCAGGAAAGTAAAGCCTTGAGAGGGAACAAAGAAGGGTGATTCAGGAGACACCTTAAACAGGGACATGAAGAACAGGAACAGGGACAGGCAAACAGAGCAGGGAGAAACAAAAAACAGCATATGGGAGGGTCCCACTGGCATATGCTAGACCCACAAACAAGGACTCCAGGAGTTGGAGGGGCAGCCAGAGCCCCCCAGCTGGGCAGCACTCAGTGCCTGCCTCTCCCAGGAATGGGGTTACAAAGTTTTTTAAAGATGGAATTAGTATGCCTGGCAGTTTTTCTCTGTATTTTAGTTTGTGTTAATAGTGCTTTCTTAATTTGTGTTACTCTTGCTTTCTTAATTTCTGTTAATCGCGCCTTCTTAATTTGTGTTAAACCTGCTTTCTTAATTTGTGTTAATCGAGCTCTTTTGTGTTAATAAAGAAGGGGGAGATGTGGGAGCATGGCCATGGGGGCCGACAAGTCCCATGGTTGGTGATAACAACCGACTCTTAAAGATGAGGCCATCAGGAAAGTAACGAGTTGAGAGGGAACAAAGAAGGGTGATTCAGGAGACACCTTAAACAGGGACATGAAGAACAGGAACAGGGACAGGCTAACAGAGCAGGGAGAAACATAAATCAGCATATGGGAGGGTCCCACTGGCATAGGCAGGACCCACAAACAAGGACTCCAGGAGTTGGAGGGGCAGCCAGAGCCCCCCAGCTGGGCAGCACTCAGTGCCTGCCTCTCCCAGGGACGGGGTTACAAAGTTTGTTAAAGATGGAATTAGTATGCCTGGCAGTTTTTCTCTGTATTTTAGTTTGTGTTAATAGTGCTTTCTTAATTTGTGTTACTCTTGCTTTCTTAATTTCTGTTAATCGCGCCTTCTTAATTTGTGTTAAACCTGCTTTCTTAATTTGTGTTAATCGAGCTCTTTTATGTTAATAAAGGAGGGGGAGATGTGGGAGCCTGGCCATGGGGTTAGACAAGCCCCATGGTTGGTGATAAGATCTGACTAATAAAGTAGAGACCATCAGGAAAGTAAAGCCTTGAGAGGGAACAAAGAAGGGTGATTCAGGAGACACCTTAAACAGGGACATGAAGAACAGGAACAGGGATAGTCTAACAGAACAGGGAGAAACATAAATCAGCATATGGGAGGGTCCCACTGGCATAGGCAGGACCCAAAAACAAGGACTCCAGGAGTTGGAGGGGCAGCCAGAGCCCCCCGGCTGGGCAGCACTCAGTGCCTGCCTCTCCCAGGGATGGTTTTACAAAGATTGTTAAAGATAGACTTAGTATGCCTGGCAGTTTTTCTCTGTGTTTTAGTTTGTTTTGATCCTGCCTTCTTAATTTGTGTTAATTGCGCTTTCTTATGTTAATAAAGAAGGGGAAGATGTGGGAGTGTGGCAATGGGGGTAGACAAGCCCCATGGTTGGTGATAACATCGGACTCTTAAGGATGAGACCATCAGGAATTTAAAGAGTTGAGAGGGAACAAAGAAGGGTGATTCAGGTGACACCTTCTTGTCTGGGGTGGCTAGTTCTCCAGCCATTAATGCATGGAAGTGGCTGGGTGTTTGCTGTTGCCGGGCAAAGTTGTTGACCAATGACTAGTTAGTGGAAAGGTACTGCTGTGAGGCGGAAGTTATAGGAAGGGAGCCTTTCCTGAATAAGGGATAGAATGAAGTTGTGCCCTCACTCTGAGAGATGAAGTTATGCCCTCAGTAAGAGAGAGTTCAAGTTATGTCATCAATAAAGAGGTAGCAGTTACAGATCCTGAAAGAACCCCGTTGTCCGTGCGGTCTTTACGCCACAAATCGCCCCCCAACAGGGACAAGAAAACGAACAGGGACGAGAAGAAAACAAACAGGGACATGAAGAACAGGAACAGGGACAGGCTAACAGAACAGGGACAAAAACAAAAAAGGAATGAATAGGGACAGGCAAACGGAACAGGAAAAAGAAAAAAAAAGGAATGAATAGGTACAGGCTAACAGAACAGGGACGAACAAAAAGAGCTTATGGGAGGGTCACGCTGGCTTACGCAGGACCCACAAACAAGGACTCCAGGAGTTGGAGGGGCAGCCAGAGCCCCCCGGCTGGGCAGCACTCAGTGCCTGCCTCTCCCAGGGATGGGGTTGCAAAGTTTGTTAAAGATAGTCTTAGTATGCCTGGCAGTTTTTCTCTGTGTTTTAGTTTGTGTTGATCCTGCCTTCTTAATTTGTGTTAATTGCGCTTTCTTATGTTAATAAAGAAGGAGGACATGTGGGAGTGTGGCCATGGGGGTCGACAAGCCCCATGGTTGGTGATCACATCCGACTCTTAAAGATGAGGCCATGAGGAAAGTAAAGCCTTGAGAGGGAACAAAGAAGGGTGATTCAGGAGACACCTTAAACAGGGACATGAAGAACAGGAACAGGGACAGGCTAACGGAGCAGGGAGAAACAAAAAACAGCATATGGGAGGGTCCCACTGGCATAGCCAGGACCCACAAAAAAGGACTCCAGGAGTTGGAGGGGCAGCCAGAGCCCCCCGGCTGGGCAGCACTCAGTGCCTGCCTCTCCCAGGGATGGGGTTACAAAGTTTGTTAAAGTTAGACTTAGTATGCCTGGCAGTGTTTCTCTGTGTTTTAGTTTGTGTTGATCCTGCCTTCTTAATTTGTGTTAATCGCGCTTTCTTATGTTAATAAAGAAGGGGAAGATGTGGGAGTGTGGCCATGGGGGTCGACAAGCCCCATGGTTGGTGATAACATCCGACTATTAAAGTAGAGACCATCAGGAAAGTAAAGCCTTGAGAGGGAGCAAAGAAGGGTGATTCAGGAGACACCTTAAACAGGGACATGAAGAACAGGAACAGGGATAGTCTAACAGAACAGGGACAAAAACAAAAAAGGAATGAATAGGGACAGGCTATCAGAACAGGGACAAACAAAAAACAGCATATGGGAGGGTCTCGCTGGCATAGGCAGGACCCCCAAACAAGGACTCAAGGAGTTGGAGGGGCAGCCAGAGCTCCCCGGCTGGGCAGCACTCAGTGCCTGCCTCTCTCAGGGATGGGGTTACAAAGTTTGTTAAAGATGGAATTAGTATGCTTGGCAGTTTTTGTCTGTATTTTAGTTTGTGTTAATAGTGCTTTCTTAATTTGTGTTACTCTTGCTTTCTTAATTTCTGTTAATCGAGCCTTCTTAATTTGTGTTAATTCCGCTTTCTTATGTTAATAAAGAAGGGGAAGATGTGGGAGTGTTGCCATGGGGGTCGACAAGCCCCATGGTTGGTGATAACATCAGACTCTTAATGATGAGACCATCAGGAAAGTAAAGCCTTGAGAGGGAACAAAGAAGGGTGATTCAGGAGACACCTTAAACAGGGACATGAAGAACAGGAACAGGGATAGTCTAACAGAACAGGGACAAAAACAAAAAAGTAATGAATAGGGACAGGCTATCAGAACAGGGACAAACAAAAAACAGCGTATGGGAGGGTCTCGCTGGCATAGGCAGGACCCCCAAACAAGGACTCCAGGAGTTGGAGGGGCAGCCAGAGCCCCCCGGCTGGGCAGCACTCAGTGCCTGCCTCTCCCAGGGATGGGTTTACAAAGGTTGTTAAAGATAGACTTAGTATGCCTGGCAGTTTTTCTCTGTGTTTTAGTTTGTGCTGTTCCTGCCTTCTTAATTTGTGTTAATCGCGCTTTCTTATGTTAATAAAGAAGGGGAAGATGTGGGAGTGTGGCCATGGGGGTCGACAAGATCCATGGTTGGTGATAACATCAGACTCTTAATGATGAGGCCATCAGGAATGGAAACCCTTGAGAGGGAACAAAGAAGGGTGATTCAGGAGACACCTTAAAAAGGGACATGAAGAACAGGAACAGGGACAGGCTAACAGAGCAGGGAGAAACAAAAAAGAGCATATGGGAGGGTCCCACTGGCATAGGCAGGACCCACAAACAAGGACTCCAGGAGTTGGAGGGGCAGCCAGAGCCCCCTGGCTGGGCAGCACTCAGTGCCTGCCTCTCCCAGGGATGTTTTTACAAAGGTTGTTAAAAGATAGACTTAGTATGCCTGGCAGTTTTTCTCTGTGTTTTAGTTTGTGTTGATCCTGCCTTCTTAATTTGTGTTAATCGTGCTTTCTTAAGTTAATAAAGAAGGGGGAGATGTGGGAGTGTGGCCATGGGGGTCGAAATGCCCCATGGTTGGTGATAACATAGGACTCTTAAGGATGAGACCATCAGGAATTTAAAGAGTTGAGAGGGAACAAAGAAGGGTGATTCAGGTGACACCTTGTTTTCTGGGGTGGCTTGTTCTCCAGCAATTAATGCATGGAAGTGGCTGGGTGTTTGGTGTTGCCGGGCAAAGTTGTTGACCAATGACTAGTTAGTGGAAAGGTACTGCTGTGAGGCGGAAATTATAGGAAGGGAGCCTTTCCTGAATAAGGGATAGAATGAAGTTGTGCCCTCACTCTGAGAGATGAACTTATGCCCTCAGTAAGAGAGAGTTCAAGTTATGTCATCAATAAAGAGGTAGCAGTTACAGATCCTGAAAGAACCCCGTTGTCCGTGCGGTCTTTACGCCACAAATCGCCCCCCAACAGAAACATGAAACGAACAGGGACGAGAAGAAAACAAACAGGGGAATGAAGAACAGGAACAGGGACAGGCTAACAGAACAGGGACAAAAACAAAAAAGGAATGAATAGGGACAGGCAAACGGAACAGGGACAAAAACAGAAAAGGAATGAATACGTACAGGCTAACAGAACAGGGACGAACAAAAAGAGCTTATGGGAGGGTCACGCTGGCATAGGCAGGACCCCCAAACAAGGACTCCAGGAGTTGGAGGGGCAGCCAGAGCCCCCCGACTGGGCAGCACTCAGTGCCTGCCTCTCCCAGGGACGGGGTTACAAAGTTTGTTAAAGATGGAATTAGTATGCCTGGCAGTTTTTCTCTGTATTTTAGTTTGTGTTAATAGTGCTTTCTTAATTTGTGTTACTCTTGCTTTCTTAATTTCTGTTAATCGCGCCTTCTTAATTTGTGTTAAACCTGCTTTCTTAATTTGTGTTAATCGATCTCTTTTATGTTAATAAAGGAGGGGGAGATGTGGGAGCCTGGCCATGGTGTTAGACAAGCCCCATGGTTGGTGATAAGATCTGACTAATAAAGTAGAGACCATGAGGAAAGTAAAGCCTTGAGAGGGAACAAAGAAGGGTGATTCAGGAGACACCTTAAGCAGGGACATGAAGAGCAGGAACAGGGATAGTCTAACAGAACAGGGACAAAAACAAAAAAGGAATGAATAGGGACAGGAAAACGAAACAGGGACAAAAACAGAAAAGAAATGATCAGGTACAGGCTAACAGAACAGGGATGACCAAAAAGAGCATATGGGAGGGTCACGATGGTTTACGCAGGACCCACAAACAAGGACTCCAGGAGTTGGAGGGGCAGCCAGAGCCCCCCAGCTGGGCAGCACTCAGTGCCTGCCTCTCCCAGGGATGGGGTTGCAAAGTTTGTTGAAGATAGTCTTAGTATGCCTGGCAGTTTTTCCCTGTGTTTTAGTTTGTGTTGATCCTGCCTTCTTAATTTGTGTTAATCGCGCTTTCTTAAGTTAATAAAGAAGGGGAAGATGTGGGAGTGTGGCCATGGGGGTCGACAAGCCCCATGGTTGGTGATCACATCCGACTCTTAAAGATGAGTCCATCAGGAAAGTAAAGCCTTGACAGGGAACAAAGAAGGGTGATTCAGGAGACACCTTAAGCAGGGACATGAAGAACAGGAACAGGGATAGTCTAACAGAACAGGGACAAAAACAAAAAAGGAATGAATAGGGACAGGCTATCAGAAGAGGGACAAACAAAAAACAGCGTATGGGAGGGTCTCGCTGGCATAGGCAGGACCCCCAAAACAAGGACTCCAGGAGTTGGAGGGGCAGCCAGAGCCCCCCGGATGGGCAGCACTCAGTGCCTGCCTCTCCCAGGGTTGTGGTTACAAAGTTTGTTAAAGATGGAATTAGTATGCCTGGCAGTTTTTCTCTGTATTTTAATTTGTGTTAATAGTGCTTTCTTAATTTGTGTTACTCTTGCTTTCTTAATTTCTGTTAATCGCGCCTTCTTAATTTGTGTTAAACCTGCTTTCTTAATTTGTGTTAATCCAGCTCTTTTATGTTAATAAAGAAGGGGGAGATGTGGGAGTGTGGCCATGGGGGTCGACAAGCCCCATGGTTGTTGATAACATCCAACTGTTGAAGTAGAGACCATCAGGAAAGTAAAGCCTTGAGAGGGAACAAAGAAGGGTGATTCAGGAGACACCTTAAACAGGGACATGAAGAACAGGAACAGGGATAGTCTAACAGAACAGGGACAAAAACAAAAAAGGAATGAATAGGGACAGGCTATCAGAACAGGGACAAACAAAAAACAGCGTATGGGAGGGTCTCGCTGGCATAGGCAGGACCCACAAACAAGGACTCCAGGAGTTGGAGGGGCAGCCAGAGCCCCCCGGCTGGGCAGCACGCAGTGCCTGCCTCTCAAAAGGCTGGTTTTACAAAGATTGTTAAAGACAGACTTAGTATGCCTGGCAGCTTTTCTCTGTTTTAGTTTGTGTTGATCCTGCCTTCTTAATTTGTGTTAATCGCGTTTTCTTAAGTTAATAAAGAAGGGGAAGATGTGGGAGTGTGGCCATGGGGGTCGACAAGCCCCATGGTTGGTAATAATATCCGACTCTTAAGGATGAGACCATCAGGAATTTAAAGAGTTGAGAGGGAACAAAGAAGGGTGATTCAGGTGACACCTTGTTGTCTGGGGTGGCTTGTTCTCCAGCCATTAAAGCATGGAAGTTGCTGGGTGTTTGCTGTTGCCGGGCAAAGTTGTTGACCAATGACTAGATAGTGGAGAGGTACTGCTGTGAGGCGGAAATTATAGGAAGGGAGCCTTTCCTGAATAAGGGATAGAATGAAGTTGTGCCCTCACTCTGAGAGATGAAGTTATGCCCTCAGTAAGAGAGAGTTCAAGTTATGTCATCAATAAAGAGGTAGCAGTTACAGATCCTGAAAGAACCCCGTTGTCCGTGCGGTCTTTACGCCACAAATCGCCCCCCAACAGGGACATGAAAACGAACAGGGACAAGAAGAAAACAAACAGGGACATGAAGAACAGGAACAGGGACAGGCTAACAGCACAGGGACAAAAACAAAAAAGGAATGAATAGGGACAGGCAAACGGAACAGGGACAAAAACAGAAAAGGAATGAATAGGTACAGGCTAACAGAACAGGGACGAACAAAAAGAGCTTATGGGAGGGTCACGCTGGCTTACGCAGGACCCCCAAACAAGGACTCCAGGAGTTGGAGGGGCAGCCAGAGCCCCCCGGCTGGGCAGCACTCAGTGCCTGCCTCTCCCAGGGATGGGGTTGCAAAGTTTGTTAAACGTAGACTTAGTATGCCTGGCAGTTTTTCTCTGTGTTTTAGTTTGTGTTGATCCTGCCTTCTTAATTTGTGTTAATCGCGCTTTCTTGTGTTAATAAAGAAGGGGAAGATGTGGGAGTGTGGCCATGGGGGTCGACAAGCCCCATGGTTGGTGATAACATCGGACTCTTAAAGATGAGACCATGAGGAAAGTAAAGCCTTGAGAGGGAACAAAGAAGGGTGATTCAGGAGACACCTTAAACAGGGACATGAAGAACAGGAACAGGGACGGGCTAACAGAGCAGGGAGAAACAAAAAACAGCATATGGGAGGGTCCCACTGGCATAGGCAGCACCCACAAACAAGGACTCCAGGAGTTGGAGGGGCAGCCAGAGCCCCCCGGCTGGGCACCACTCAGTGCCTGCCTCTCCCAGGGATGGTTTTACAAAGGTTGTTAAACATAGACTTAGTATGCCTGGCAGTTATTCTCTGTGTTTTAGTTTGTGTTGATCCTGCCTTCTTATTTTGTGTTAATCGCGCTTTCTTATGTTAATAAAGAAGGGGGAGATGTGGGAGTGTGGCCATGGGGGTAGACAAGCCCCATGGTTGGTGATAACATCGGACTCTTAAGGATGAGACCATCAGGAATTTAAAGAGTTGAGAGGGAACAAAGAAGGGTGATTCAGGTGACACCTTCTTGTCTGGGGTGGCTAGTTCTCCAGCCATTAATGCATGGAAGTGGCTGGGTGTTTGCTGTTGCCGGGCAAAGTTGTTGACCAATGACTAGTTAGTGGAAAGTTACTGCTGTGAGGCGGAAGTTATAGGAAGGGAGCCTTTCCTGAATAAGGGATAGAATGAAGTTGTGCCCTCACTCTGAGAGATGAAGTTATGCCCTCAGTAAGAGAGAGTTCAAGTTATGTCATCAATAAAGAGGTAGCAGTTACAGATCCTGAAAGAACCCCGTTGTCCGTGCGGTCTTTACGCCACAAATCGCCCCCCAACAGGGACATGAAAACGAACAGGGACGAGAAGAAAACAAACAGGGACATGAAGAACAGGAACAGGGACAGGCTAACAGAACAGGGACAAAAACAAAAAAGGAATGAATAGGGACAGGCAAACGGAACAGGGACAAAAACAGAAAAGGAATGAATAGGTACAGGCTAACAGAACAGGGACGAACAAAAAGAGCTTATGGGAGGGTCACGCTGGCTTACGCAGGACCCACAAACAAGGACTCCAGGAGTTGGAGGGGCAGCCAGAGCCCCCCGGCTGGGCAGCACTCAGTGCCTGCCTCTCCCAGGGATGGTTTTACAAAGGTTGTTAAAGATAGACTTAGTATGCCTGGCAGTTTTTCTCTGTGTTTTAGTTTGTGTTGATCCTGCCTTCTTAATTTGTGTTACTCGCGCTTTCTTAAGTTAATAAAGAAGGAGGAGATGTGGGAGTGTGGCCATGGGGGTCGACAAGCCCCATGGTTGGTGATCACATCCGACTCTTAAAGATGAGGCCATGAGGAAAGTAAAGCCTTGAGAGGGAACAAAGAAGGGTGATTCAGGAGACACCTTAAACAGGGACATGAAGAACAGGAACAGGGATAGTCTAACAGAACAGGGACAAAAACAAAAAAGGAATGAATAGGGACAGGCTAACAGAACAGGGAGAAACAAAAAACAGCCTATGGGAGGGTCTCGCTGGCATAGGCAGGACCCACAAACAAGGACTCCAGGAGTTGGAGAGGCAGCTAGAGCCCCCCCGGCTGGGCAGCACTCAGTGCCTGCCACTCCCAGGGATGGGGTTGCAAAGTTTGTTAAAGATAGTCTTAGTATGCCTGGCAGTTTTTCTCTGTGTTTTAGTTTGTGTTGATCCTGCCTTCTTAATTTGTGTTAATTGTGCTTTCTTATGTTAATAAAGAAGGAGGAGATGTGGGAGTGTGGCCATGGGGGTCGACAAGCCCCATGGTTGGTGATCACATCCGACTCTTAAAGATGAGACCATCAGGAAAGTAAAGCCTTGAGAGGGAACAAAGAAGGGTGATTCAGGAGACACCTTAACCAGGGACATGAAGAACAGGAACAGGGACAGGCTAACAGAACAGGGACAAAAACAAAAAAGTAATGAATAGGGACAGGCTATCAGAACAGCGACAAACAAAAAACAGCGTATGGGAGGGTCTCGCTGGCATAGGCAGGACCCACAAACAAGGACTCCAGGAGTTGGAGGGGCAGCCAGAGCCCCCCAGCTGGGCAGCACTCAGTGCCTGCCTCTCCCAGGGATGGGGTTACAAAGTTTGTTAAAGATGGAATTAGTATGCCTGGCAGTTTTTCTCTGTATTTTAGTTTGTGTTAATAGTGCTTTCTTAATTTGTGTTACTCTTGCTTTCTTAATTTCTGTTAATCACGCCTTCATAATTTGTGTTAAACCTGCTTTCTTAATTTGTGTTAATCGAGCTCTTTTATGTTAATAAAGAAGGGGGAGTTGTGGGAGCATGGCCATGGGGGTCGACAAGTCCCATGGTTGGTGATAACATCCGACTCTTAAAGATGAGGCCATCAGGAAAGTAAAGAGTTGAGAGGGAACAAAGAAGGGTGATTCAGGAGACACCTTAAGCAGGGACATGAAGAACAGGAACAGGGACGGGCTAACAGAGCAGGGAGAAACAAAAAACAGCATATGGGAGGGTCCCACTGGCATATGCTGGACCCACAAACAAGGACTCCAGTAGTCGGAGGGGCACCCAGAGCCCCCCGGCTGGGCACCACTCAGTGCCTGCCTCTCCCAGGGATGGTTTTACAAAGATTGTTAAAGATAGACTTAGTATGCCTGGCAGTTTTTCTCTGTGTTTTAGTTTGTGTTGATCCTGCCTTCTTAATTTGTGTTAATTGCGCTTTCTTATGTTAATAAAGAAGGGGAAGATGTGGGAGTGTGGCAATGGGGGTCGACAAGCCCCACGGTTGGTGATCACATCCGACTCTTAAAGATGAGACCATGAGGAAAGTAAAGCCTTGCGAGGGAACAAAGAAGGGTGATTCAGGTGACACCTTCTTGTCTGGGGTGGCTAGTTCTCCAGCCATTAATGCATGGAAGTGGCTGGGTGTTTGCTGTTGCCGGGCAAAGTTGTTGACCAATGACTAGTTAGTGGAAAGTTACTGCCGTGAGGCGGAAGTTATAGGAAGGGAGACTTTCCTGAATAAGGGATAGAATGAAGTTGTGCCCTCACTCTGAGAGATGAAGTTATGCCCTCAGTAAGAGAGAGTTCCAGTTATGTCATCAATAAAGAGGTAGCAGTTACAGATCCTGAAAGAACACCGTTGTCCGTGCGGTCTTTACGCCACAAATCGCCCCCCAACAGGGACATGAAAACGAACAGGGACGAGAAGAAAACAAAGAGGGACATGAAGAACAGGAACAGGGACAGGCTAACAGAACAGGGACAAAAACAAAAAAGGAATGAATAGGGACAGGCAAAGGGAACAGGGAAAAAAAAAAAAAAGAATGAATAGGTACAGGGTAACAGAACAGGGACGAACAAAAAGAGCTTATGGGAGGGTCACGCTGGCTTACGCAGGACCCACAAACAAGGACTCCAGTAGTCGGAGGGGCAGCCAGAGCCCCCCGGCTGGGCAGTACTCAGTGCCTGCCTCTCCCAGGGATGGTTTTACAAAGGTTGTTAAAGATAGACTTAGTATGCCTGGCAGCTTTTCTCTGTGTTTTAGTTTGTGCTGATCCTGCCTTCTTAATTTGTGTTAATCGCGCTTCCTTAAGTTAATAAAGAAGGGGAAGATGTGGGAGTGTGGCCATGGGGGTCGACAAGCCCCATGGTTGGTGATCACATCCGACTATTAAAGATGAGACCATCAGGAAAGTAAAGCCTTGAGAGGGAACAAAGAAGGGTGATTCAGGAGACACCTTAAACAGGGACATGAAGAACAGGAACAGGGATAGTCTAACAGAACAGGGACGAAAACAAAAAAGTAATGAATAGGGACAGGCTATCAGAACAGGGACAAACAAAAAACAGCCTATGGGAGGGTCTCGCTGGCAGAGGCAGGACCCCCAAACAAGGACTCCAGGAGTTGGAGGGGCAGCCAGAGCCCCCCGGCTGGGCAGCACTCAGTGCCTGCCTCTCCCAGGGATGAGGTTACAAAGTTTGTTAAAGATGGAATTAGTATGCCTGGCAGTTTTTCTCTGTATTTTACTTAGTGTTAATAGTGCTTTCTTAATTTGTGTTACTCTTCCTTTCTTAATTTCTGTTAATCGTGCCTTCTTAATTTGTGTTAAACCTGCTTTCTTAATTTGTGTTAATCGAGCTCTTTTATGTTAATAAAGAAGGGGGAGATGTGGGAGCATGGCCATGGGGGTCGACAAGTCCCATGGTTGGTGATAACATCCGACTCTTAAAGATGAGACCATCAGGAAAGGAAAGCCTTGAGAGGGAACAAAGAAGGGTGATTCAGGAGACACCTTAAACAGGGACATGAAGAACAGGAACAGGGACAGGCTAACGGAGCAGGGAGAAACAAAAAACAGCATATGGGAGGGTCCCACTGGCATAGGCAGGACCCACAAACAAGGACTCCAGGAGTTGGAGGGGCAGCCAGAGCCCCCCGGCTGGGCAGCACTCAGTGCCTGCCTCTCCCAGGGATGGGTTTACAAAGGTTGTTAAAGATAGACTTAGTATGCCTGGCAGTTTTTCTCTGTGTTTTAGTTTGTGCTGATCCTGCCTTCTTAATTTGTGTTAATCGCGCTTTCTTATGTTAATAAAGAAGGGGAAGATGTGGGAGTGTAGCCATGGGGGTCGACAAGATCCATGGTTGGTGATAACATCAGACTCTTAATGATGAGACCATCAGGAAAGTAAAGCCTTGAGAGGGAACAAAGAAGGGTGAATCAGGAGACACCTTAAAAAGGGACATGAAGAACAGGAACAGGGACAGGCTAACAGAGCAGGGAGAAACAAAAAACAGCATATGGGAGGGTCCCACTGGCATATGCTGGACCCAAAAACAAGGACTCCAGGATTTGGAGGGGCAGCCAGAGCCCCCGGCTGGGCAGCACTCAGTGCCTGCCTCTCCCAGGAATGGGGTTACAAAGTTTGTTAAAGATGGAATTAGTATGCCTGGCAGTTTTTCTCTGTATTTTAGTTTGTGTTAATAGTGCTTTCTTAATTTGTGTTACTCTTGCTTTCTTAATTTCTGTTAATCGCGCCTTCTTAATTTGTGTTAAACCTGCTTTCTTAATTTGTGTTAATCGAGCTCTTTTATGTTAATAAAGAAGGGGGAGATGTGGGAGCATGGCCATGGGGGTCGACAAGTCCCATGGTTGGTGATAACAACCGACTCTTAAAGATGAGGCCATCAGGAAAGTAAAGAGTTGAGAGGGAACAAAGAAGGGTGATTCAGGAGACACCTTAAACAGGGACATGAAGAACAGGAACAGGGACAGGCTAACAGAGCAGGGAGAAACAAAAATCAGCATATGGGAGGGTCCCACTGGCATAGGCAGGACCCACAAACAAGGACTCCAGGAGTTGGAGGGGCAGCCAGAGCCCCCCAGCTGGGCAGCACTCAGTGCCTGCCTCTCCCAGGGACGGGGTTACAAAGTTTGTTAAAGATGGAATTAGTACGCCTGGCAGTTTTTCTCTGTATTTTAGTTTGTGTTGATCCTGCCTTCTTAATTTGTGTTACTCTTGCTTTCTTAATTTCTGTTAATCGCGCCTTCTTAATTTGTGTTAAACCTGCTTTCTTAATTTGTGTTAATCGAGCTCTTTTATGTTAGTAAAGGAGGGGGAGATGTGGGAGCCTGGCCATGGGGTTAGACAAGCCCCATGGTTGGTGATAAGATCTGACTAATAAAGTAGAGACCATCAGGAAAGTAAAGCCTTGAGAGGGAACAATGAAGGGTGATTCAGGAGACACCTTAAACAGGGACATGAAGAACAGGAACAGGGATAGTCTAACAGAACAGGGAGGAAAACAAAAAAGTAATGAATAGGGACAGGCTATCAGAACAGGGACAAACAAAAAACAGCGTATGGGAGGGTCTCGCTGGCATAGGCAGGACCCACAAACAAGGACTCCAGGAGTTGGAGGGGCAGCCAGAGCCCCCCAGCTGGGCAGCACTCAGTGCCTGACTCTCCCAGGGATGGGGTTACAAAGTATGTTAAAGATGGAATTAGTATGCCTGGCAGTTTTTCTCTGTGTTTTAGTTTCTGTTGATCCTGCCTTCTTAATTTGTGTTAATCGCGCTTTCTTATGTTAATAAAGAAGGGGAAGATGTGGGAGTGTGGCCATGGGGGTCGACAAGCCCCATGGTTGGTAATAATATCCGACTCTTAAGGATGAGACCATCAGGAATTTAAAGAGTTGAGAGGGAACAAAGAAGGGTGATTCAGGTGACACCTTCTTGTCTGGGCTGGCTTGTTCTCCAGCCATTAATGCATGGAAGTGGCTGGGTGTTTGGTGTTGCCGGGCAAAGTTGTTGACCAATGACTAGTTAGTGGAAAGGTACTGCTGTGAGGCGGAAATTATAGGAAGGGAGCCTTTCCTGAATAAGGGATAGAATGAAGTTGTGCCCTCACTCTGAGAGATGAACTTATGCCCTCAGTAAGAGAGAGTTCAAGTTATGTCATCAATAAAGAGGTAGCAGTTACAGATCCTGAAAGAACCCCGTTGTCCGTGCGGTCTTTACGCCACAAATCGCCCCCCAACAGGGACATGAAACGAACAGGGACGAGAAGAAAACAAACAGGGGAATGAAGAACAGGAACAGGGACAGGCTAACAGAACAGGCACAAAAACAAAAAAGGAATGAATAGGGACAGGCAAACGGAACAGGGACAAAAACAGAAAAGGAATGAATACGTACAGGCTAACAGAACAGGGACGAACAAAAAGAGCTTATGGGAGGGTCACGCTGGCTTACGCAGGACCCCCAAACAAGGACTCCAGGAGTTGGAGGGGCAGCCAGAGCCCCCCGACTGGGCAGCACTCAGTGCCTGCCTCTCCCAGGGTTGGGGTTACAAAGTTTGTTAAAGATAGACTTAGTATGCCTGGCAATTTTTCTCTGTGTTTTAGTTTCTGTTGATCCTGCCTTCTTAATTTGTGTTAATCGCGCTTTCTTATGTTAATAAAGAAGGGGAAGATGTGGGAGTGTGGCCATGGGGGTCGACAAGCCCCATGGTTGGTAATAATATCCGACTCTTAAGGATGAGACCATCAGGAATTTAAAGAGTTGAGAGGGAACAAAGAAGGGTGATTCAGGAGACACCTTAAACAGGGACATGAAGAACAGGAACAGGGACAGGCTAACAGAGCAGGGAGAAACAAAAAACAGTATATGGGAGGGTCCCACTGGCATAGGCAGGACCCACAAACAAGGACTCCAGGAGTTGGAGGGGCAGCCAGAGCCCCCCGGCTGGGCAGTACTCAGTGCCTGCCTCTCCCAGGGATGGTTTTACAAAGGTTGTTAAAGGTAGACTTAGTATGCCTGGCAGTTTTTCTCTGTGTTTTAGTTTCTGTTGATCCTGCCTTCTTAATTTGTGTTAATCGCGCTTTCTTAAGTTAATAAAGAAGGGGAAGATGTGGGAGTGTGGCCATGGGGGTCGACAAGCCCCATGGTTGGTGATCACATCCGACTATTAAAGTAGAGACCATCAGGAAAGTAAAGCCTTGAGAGGGAACAAAGAAGGGTGATTCAGGAGACACCTTAAACAGGGACATGAAGGACAGGAACAGGGATAGTCTAATAGAACAGGGACGAAAACAAAAAAGTAATGAATAGGGACAGGCTATCAGAACAGGGACAAACAAAAAACAGCCTATGGGAGGGTCTCGCTGGCATAGGCAGGACCCACAAACAAGGACTCCAGGAGTTGGAGGGGCAGCCAGAGCCCCCCGGCTGGGCAGCACTCAGTGCCTGCCTCTCCCAGGGATGGTTTTACAAAGGTTGTTAAAGATAGACTTAGTATGCCTGGCAGTTTTTCTCTGTGTTTTAGTTTCTGTTGATCCTGCCTTCTTAATTTGTGTTAATCGCGCTTTCTTATGTTAATAAAGAAGGGGAAGATGTGGGAGTGTGGCCATGGGGGTCGACAAGCCCCATGGTTGGTAATAATATCCGACTCTTAAGGATGAGACCATCAGGAATTTAAAGAGTTGAGAGGGAACAAAGAAGGGTGATTCAGGAGACACCTTAAGCAGCGACATGAAGAACAGGAACAGGGACAGGCTAACAGAACAGGGACAAAACAAAAAAGGAATGAATAGGGACATGCTATCAGAACAGGGGCAAACAAAAAACAGCGTATGGGAGGGTCTCGCTGGCATAGGCAGGACCCCCAAACAAGGACTCCAGGAGTTGGAGGGGCAGCCAGAGCCCCCCAGCTGGGAAGCACTCAGTGCCTGCCTCTCCCAGGGATGGGGTTACAAAGTTTGTTAAAGATGGAATTAGTATGCCTGGCAGTTTTTCTCTGTATTTTATTTTGTGTTAATAGTGCTTTCTTAATTTGTGTTACTCTTGCTTTCTTAATTTCTGTTAATCGCGCCTTCATAATTTGTGTTAAACCTGCTTTCTTAATTTGTGTTAATCGAGCTCTTTTATGTTAATAAAGAAGGGGGAGTTGTGGGAGTGTGGCCATGGGGGTCGACAAGCCCCTTGGTTTGTGATAACATCGGACTCTTAAAGTAGAGACCACCAGGAAAGTAAAGCATTGACAGGGAACACAGAAGGGTGATTCAGGAGACACCTTAAGCAGGGACATGAAGAACAGGAACAGGGACAGGCTAACAGAGCAGGGAGAAACAAAAAACAGCATATGGGAGAGTCCCACTGGCATATGCTGAACCCACAAACAAGGACTCCAGGAGTTGGAGGGGCAGCCAGAGCCCCCCAGCTGGGCAGCACTCAGTGCCTGCCTCTCCCAGGGACGGGGTTACAAAGTTTGTTAAAGATGAAATTAGTATGCCTGGCAGTTTCTCTCTGTGTTTTAGTTTGTGTTGATCCTGCCTTCTTAATTTGTGTTAATCGCGCTTTCTTATGTTAATAAAGAAGGGGAAGATGTGGGAGTGTGGCCATGGGGGTCGACAAGCCCCTTGGTTTGTGATAACATCGGACTCTTAAAGTAGAGACCACCAGGAAAGTAAAGCCTTGACAGGGAACAAAGAAGGGTGATTCAGGAGACACCTTAAGCAGGGACATGAAGAACAGGAACAGGGACAGGCTAACAGAACAGGGACAAAACAAAAAAGGAATGAATAGGGACATGCTATCAGAACAGGGGCAAACAAAAAACAGCGTATGGGAGGGTCTCGCTGGCATAGGCAGGACCCCCAAACAAGGACTCCAGGAGTTGGAGGGGCAGCCAGAGCCCCCCAGCTGGGAAGCACTCAGTGCCTGCCTCTCCCAGGGATGGGGTTACAAAGTTTGTTAAAGATGGAATTAGTATGCCTGGCAGTTTTTCTCTGTATTTTATTTTGTGTTAATAGTGCTTTCTTAATTTGTGTTACTCTTGCTTTCTTAATTTCTGTTAATCGCGCCTTCATAATTTGTGTTAAACCTGCTTTCTTAATTTGTGTTAATCGAGCTCTTTTATGTTAATAAAGAAGGGGGAGTTGTGGGAGTGTGGCCATGGGGGTCGACAAGCCCCTTGGTTTGTGATAACATCGGACTCTTAAAGTAGAGACCACCAGGAAAGTAAAGCATTGACAGGGAACAAAGAAGGGTGATTCAGGAGACACCTTAAGCAGGGACATGAAGAACAGGAACAGGGACAGGCTAACAGAGCAGGGAGAAACAAAAAACAGCATATGGGAGAGTCCCACTGGCATATGCTGAACCCACAAACAAGGACTCCAGGAGTTGGAGGGGCAGCCAGAGCCCCCCAGCTGGGCAGCACTCAGGTCCTGCCTCTCCCAGGGACGGGGTTACAAAGTTTGTTAAAGATGAAATTAGTATGCCTGGCAGTTTCTCTCTGTGTTTTAGTTTGTGTTGATCCTGCCTTCTTAATTTGTGTTAATCGCGCTTTCTTATGTTAATAAAGAAGGGGAAGATGTGGGAGTGTGGCCATGGGGGTCGACAAGCCCCTTGGTTTGTGATAACATCGGACTCTTAAAGTAGAGACCACCAGGAAAGTAAAGCCTTGACAGGGAACAAAGAAGGGTGATTCAGGAGACACCTTAAGCAGGGACATGAAGAACAGGAACAGGGACAGGCTAACAGAACAGGGACAAAACAAAAAAGGAATGAATAGGGACATGCTATCAGAACAGGGACAAACAAAAAACAGCGTATGGGAGGGTCTCGCTGGCATAGGCAGGACCCCCAAACAAGGACTCCAGGAGTTGGAGGGGCAGCCAGAGCCCCCCAGCTGGGAAGCACTCAGTGCCTGCCTCTCCCAGGGATGGGGTTTCAAAGTTTGTTAAAGATGGAATTAGTATGCCTGGCAGTTTTTCTCTGTATTTTATTTTGTGTTAATAGTGCTTTCTTAATTTGTGTTACTCTTGCTTTCTTAATTTCTGTTAATCGCGCCTTCATAATTTGTGTTAAACCTGCTTTCTTAATTTGTGTTAATCGAGCTCTTTTATGTTAATAAAGAAGGGGGAGTTGTGGGAGCATGGCCATGGGGGTCGACAAGTCCCATGTTTGGTGATAACATCCGACTGTTAAAGTAGAGACCATCAGGAAAGTAAAGAGTTGAGAGGGAACAAAGAAGGGTGATTCAGGAGACACCTTAAACAGGGACATGAAGAACAGGAACAGGGACAGGCTAACAGAGCAGGGAGAAACAAAAAACAGCATATGGGAGGGTCTCGTTGGCATATGCTGGACCCACAAACAAGGACTCCAGGAGTTGGAGGGGCAGCCAGAGCCCCCCGGCTGGGCAGCACTCAGTGCCTGCCTCTCCCAGGGACGGTTTTACAAAGATTGTTAAAGATAGACTTAGTATTCCTGGGAGTTTTTCTCTGTGTTTTAGTTTGTGTTGATCCTGCCTTCTTAATTTGTGTTACTCGCGCTTTCTTAAGTTAATGAAGAAGGGGAAGATGTGGGAGTGTGGCCATGGGGGTCGGCAAGCCCCATGGTTGGTGATAACATCCGACTCTTAAGGATGAGACCATCAGGAAAGGAAAGCCTTGAGAGGGAACAAAGAAGGGTGATTCAGGTGACACCCTCTTGTCTGGGGTGGCTAGTTCTCCAGCCATTAATGCATGGAAGTGGCTGGGTGTTTGCTGTTGCCGGGCAAAGTTGTTGACCAATGACTACTTAGTGGAAAGGTACTGCTGTGAGGCGGAAGTTATAGGAAGGGAGCCTTTCCTGAATAAGGGATAGAATGAAGTTGTGCCCTCACTCTGAGAGATGAAGTTATGCCCTCAGTAAGAGAGAGTTCAAGTTATGTCATCAATAAAGAGGTAGCAGTTACAGATCCTGAAAGAACCCCGTTGTCCGTGCGGTCTTTACGCCACAAATCGCCCCCCAACAGGGACATGAAAACGAACAGGGACGAGAAGAAAACAAACAGGGAAATGAAGAACAGGAACAGAGACAGGCAAACAGAACAAGGACAAAAACAAAAAAGGAATGAATAGGGACAGGCAAACGGAAAAGGAAAAAAAAAAAAAGGAATTAATAGGTACAGGCTAACAGAACAGGGACGAACAAAAAGAGCTTATGGGAGGGTCACGCTGGCTTACGCAGGACCCACAAACAAGGACTCCAGGAGTTGGAGGGGCAGCCAGAGCCCCCCGTCTGGGCAGCACTCAGTTCCTGCCTCTCCCAGGGATGGTTTTACAAAGGTTGTTAAAGATAGACTTAGTATGCCTGGCAGTTTTTCTCTGTGTTTTAGTTTGTGTTGATCCTGCCTTCTAAATTTGTGTTAATCGTGCTTTCTTATTTTAATAAAGAAGGTGGAGATGTGGGAGTGTGGCCATGGGGGTCGAAAAGCCCCATGGTTGGTGATAACATCCGACTCTTAAAGATGAGGCCATCAGGAAAGGAAAGCCTTGAGAGGGAACAAAGAAGGGTGATTCAGGAGACACCTTAAGCAGGGACATGAAGAACAGGAACAGGGATAGTCTAACAGAACAGGGACGAAAACAAAAAGGGAATGAATAGGGACAGGCTATCAGAACAGGGACAAACAAAAAACAGCGTATGGGAGGGTCTCGCTGGCATAGGCAGGACCCACAAACAAGGACTCCAGGAGTTGGAGGGGCAGCCAGAGCCCCCCGGCTGGGCAGCACTCAGTGCCTGCCTCTCCCAGGGATGGTTTTACAAAGGTTGTTAAAGATAGACTTAGTATGCCTGGCAGTTTTTCTCTGTGTTTTAGTTTCTGTTGATCCTGCCTTCTTAATTTGTGTTAATCGCGATTTCTTATGTTAATAAAGAAGGGGAAGATGTGGGAGTGTGGCCATGGGGGTCGACAAGCCCCTTGGTTTGTGATAACATCGGACTCTTAAAGTAGAGACCACCAGGAAAGTAAAGCCTTGACAGGGAACAAAGAAGGGTGATTCAGGAGACACCTTAAGCAGGGACATGAAGAACAGGAACAGGGACAGGCTAACAGAACAGGGACAAAACAAAAAAGGAATGAATAGGGACATGCTATCAGAACAGGGGCAAACAAAAAACAGCGTATGGGAGGGTCTCGCTGGCATAGGCAGGACCCCCAAACAAGGACTCCAGGAGTTGGAGGGGCAGCCAGAGCCCCCCAGCTGGGAAGCACTCAGTGCCTGCCTCTCCCAGGGATGGGGTTACAAAGTTTGTTAAAGATGGAATTAGTATGCCTGGCAGTTTTTCTCTGTATTTTATTTTGTGTTAATAGTGCTTTCTTAATTTGTGTTACTCTTGCTTTCTTAATTTCTGTTAATCGCGCCTTCATAATTTGTGTTAAACCTGCTTTCTTAATTTGTGTTAATCGAGCTCTTTTATGTTAATAAAGAAGGGGGAGTTGTGGGAGTGTGGCCATGGGGGTCGACAAGCCCCTTGGTTTGTGATAACATCGGACTCTTAAAGTAGAGACCACCAGGAAAGTAAAGCCTTGACAGGGAACAAAGAAGGGTGATTCAGGAGACACCTTAAGCAGGGACATGAAGAACAGGAACAGGGACAGGCTAACAGAACAGGGACAAAACAAAAAAGGAATGAATAGGGACATGCTATCAGAACAGGGGCAAACAAAAAACAGCGTATGGGAGGGTCTCGCTGGCATAGGCAGGACCCCCAAACAAGGACTCCAGGAGTTGGAGGGGCAGCCAGAGCCCCCCAGCTGGGAAGCACTCAGTGCCTGCCTCTCCCAGGGATGGGGTTACAAAGTTTGTTAAAGATGGAATTAGTATGCCTGGCAGTTTTTCTCTGTATTTTATTTTGTGTTAATAGTGCTTTCTTAATTTGTGTTACTCTTGCTTTCTTAATTTCTGTTAATCGCGCCTTCATAATTTGTGTTAAACCTGCTTTCTTAATTTGTGTTAATTGAGCTCTTTTATGTTAATAAAGAAGGGGGAGTTGTGGGAGTGTGGCCATGGGGGTCGACAAGCCCCTTGGTTTGTGATAACATCGGACTCTTAAAGTAGAGACCACCAGGAAAGTAAAGCATTGACAGGGAACAAAGAAGGGTGATTCAGGAGACACCTTAAGCAGGGACATGAAGAACAGGAACAGGGACAGGCTAACAGAGCAGGGAGAAACAAAAAACAGCATATGGGAGAGTCCCACTGGCATATGCTGAACCCACAAACAAGGACTCCAGGAGTTGGAGGGGCAGCCAGAGCCCCCCAGCTGGGCAGCACTCAGGTCCTGCCTCTCCCAGGGACGGGGTTACAAAGTTTGTTAAAGATGAAATTAGTATGCCTGGCAGTTTCTCTCTGTGTTTTAGTTTGTGTTGATCCTGCCTTCTTAATTTGTGTTAATCGCGCTTTCTTATGTTAATAAAGAAGGGGAAGATGTGGGAGTGTGGCCATGGGGGTCGACAAGCCCCTTGGTTTGTGATAACATCGGACTCTTAAAGTAGAGACCACCAGGAAAGTAAAGCCTTGACAGGGAACAAAGAAGGGTGATTCAGGAGACACCTTAAGCAGGGACATGAAGAACAGGAACAGGGACAGGCTAACAGAACAGGGACAAAACAAAAAAGGAATGAATAGGGACATGCTATCAGAACAGGGACAAACAAAAAACAGCGTATGGGAGGGTCTCGCTGGCATAGGCAGGACCCCCAAACAAGGACTCCAGGAGTTGGAGGGGCAGCCAGAGCCCCCCAGCTGGGAAGCACTCAGTGCCTGCCTCTCCCAGGGATGGGGTTACAAAGTTTGTTAAAGATGGAATTAGTATGCCTGGCAGTTTTTCTCTGTATTTTATTTTGTGTTAATAGTGCTTTCTTAATTTGTGTTACTCTTGCTTTCTTAATTTCTGTTAATCGCGCCTTCATAATTTGTGTTAAACCTGCTTTCTTAATTTGTGTTAATCGAGCTCTTTTATGTTAATAAAGAAGGGGGAGTTGTGGGAGCATGGCCATGGGGGTCGACAAGTCCCATGTTTGGTGATAACATCCGACTGTTAAAGTAGAGACCATCAGGAAAGTAAAGAGTTGAGAGGGAACAAAGAAGGGTGATTCAGGAGACACCTTAAACAGGGACATGAAGAACAGGAACAGGGACAGGCTAACAGAGCAGGGAGAAACAAAAAACAGCATATGGGAGGGTCTCGTTGGCATATGCTGGACCCACAAACAAGGACTCCAGGAGTTGGAGGGGCAGCCAGAGCCCCCCGGCTGGGCAGCACTCAGTGCCTGCCTCTCCCAGGGACGGTTTTACAAAGATTGTTAAAGATAGACTTAGTATTCCTGGGAGTTTTTCTCTGTGTTTTAGTTTGTGTTGATCCTGCCTTCTTAATTTGTGTTACTCGCGCTTTCTTAAGTTAATGAAGAAGGGGAAGATGTGGGAGTGTGGCCATGGGGGTCGGCAAGCCCCATGGTTGGTGATAACATCCGACTCTTAAGGATGAGACCATCAGGAATTTAAAGAGCTGAGAGGGAACAAAGAAGGGTGATTCAGGTGACACCCTCTTGTCTGGGGTGGCTAGTTCTCCAGCCATTAATGCATGGAAGTGGCTGGGTGTTTGCTGTTGCCGGGCAAAGTTGTTGACCAATGACTACTTAGTGGAAAGGTACTGCTGTGAGGCGGAAGTTATAGGAAGGGAGCCTTTCCTGAATAAGGGATAGAATGAAGTTGTGCCCTCACTCTGAGAGATGAAGTTATGCCCTCAGTAAGAGAGAGTTCAAGTTATGTCATCAATAAAGAGGTAGCAGTTACAGATCCTGAAAGAACCCCGTTGTCCGTGCGGTCTTTACGCCACAAATCGCCCCCCAACAGGGACATGAAAACGAACAGGGACGAGAAGAAAACAAACAGGGAAATGAAGAACAGGAACAGAGACAGGCAAACAGAACAAGGACAAAAACAAAAAAGGAATGAATAGGGACAGGCAAACGGAACAGGAAAAAAAAAAAAAGGAATTAATAGGTACAGGCTAACAGAACAGGGACGAACAAAAAGAGCTTATGGGAGGGTCACGCTGGCTTACGCAGGACCCACAAACAAGGACTCCAGGAGTTGGAGGGGCAGCCAGAGCCCCCCGTCTGGGCAGCACTCAGTTCCTGCCTCTCCCAGGGATGGTTTTACAAAGGTTGTTAAAGATAGACTTAGTATGCCTGGCAGTTTTTCTCTGTGTTTTAGTTTGTGTTGATCCTGCCTTCTAAATTTGTGTTAATCGTGCTTTCTTATTTTAATAAAGAAGGGGGAGATGTGGGAGTGTGGCCATGGGGGTCGAAAAGCCCCATGGTTGGTGATAACATCCGACTCTTAAAGATGAGGCCATCAGGAAAGGAAAGCCTTGAGAGGGAACAAAGAAGGGTGATTCAGGAGACACCTTAAGCAGGGACATGAAGAACAGGAACAGGGATAGTCTAACAGAACAGGGACGAAAACAAAAAAGGAATGAATAGGGACAGGCTATCAGAACAGGGACAAACAAAAAACAGCGTATGGGAGGGTCTCGCTGGCATAGGCAGGACCCACAAACAAGGACTCCAGGAGTTGGAGGGGCAGCCAGAGCCCCCCGGCTGGGCAGCACTCAGTGCCTGCCTCTCCCAGGGATGGTTTTACAAAGGTTGTTAAAGATAGACTTAGTATGCCTGGCAGTTTTTCTCTGTGTTTTAGTTTCTGTTGATCCTGCCTTCTTAATTTGTGTTAATCGCGCTTTCTTATGTTAATAAAGAAGGGGAAGATGTGGGAGTGTGGCCATGGGGGTCGACAAGCCCCTTGGTTTGTGATAACATCGGACTCGTAAAGTAGAGACCACCAGGAAAGTAAAGCCTTGCGAGGGAACAAAGAAGGGTGATTCAGGAGACACCTTAAACAGGGACATGAAGAACAGGAACAGGGACAGGCTAACAGAGCAGGGAGAAACAAAAAACAGCATATGGGAGGGTCCCACTGGCATAGGCAGGACCCACAAACAAGGACTCCAGGAGTTGGAGGGGCAGCCAGAGCCCCCCGGCTGGGCAGTACTCAGTGCCTGCCTCTCCCAGGGATGGTTTTACAAAGGTTGTTAAAGATAGACTTAGTATGCCTGGCAGTTTTTCTCTGTGTTTTAGTTTGTGTTGATCCTGCCTTCTTAATTTGTGTTAATCGCGCTTTCTTAAGTTAATAAAGAAGGGGAAGATGTGGGAGTGTGGCCATGGGGGTCGACAAGCCCCATGGTTGGTAATAATATCCGACTCTTAAGGATGAGACCATCAGGAATTTAAAGAGTTGAGAGGGAACAAAGAAGGGTGATTCAGGTGACACCTTGTTGTCTGGGGTGGCTTGTTCTCCAGCCATTAAAGCATGGAAGTTGCTGGGTGTTTGCTGTTGCCGGGCAAAGTTGTTGACCAATGACTAGTTAGTGGAAAGGTACTGCTGTGAGGCAGAAGTTATAGGAAGGGAGCCTTTCCTGAATAAGGGATAGAATGAAGTTGTGCCCTCACTCTGAGAGATGAAGTTATGCCCTCAGTAAGAGAGAGTTCAAGTTATGTCATCAATAATGAGGTAGCAGTAACAGATCCTGAAAGAACCGCGTTGTCCGTGCGGTCTTTACGCCACAAATCGCCCCCCAACAGGGACATGAAAACTAACAGGGACCAGAAGAAAACAAACAGGGACATGAAGAAGAGGAACAGGGACAGGCAAACAGAACAGGGGCAAAAACAAAAAAGGAATGAATAGGGACAGGCAAACGGAACAGGGACAAAAACAGAAAAGGAATGATCAGGTACAGGCTAACAGAACAGGGATGACCAAAAAGAGCATATGGGAGGGTCACGATGGTTTACGCAGGACCCCCAAACAAGGACTCCAGGAGTTTTAGGGGCAGCCTAAGCCCCCCAGCTGGGCAGCACTCAGTGCCTGCCTCTCCCAGGGATGGGTTTACAAAGGTTGTTAAAGATAGACTTAGTATGCCTGGCAGTTTTTCTCTGTGTTTTAGTTTGTGCTGATCCTGCCTTCTTAATTTGTGTTAATCGCGCTTTCTTATGTTAATAAAGAAGGGGAAGATGTGGGAGTGTGGCCATGGGGGTCGACAAGCCCCATGGTTGGTGATAACATCAGACTCTTAATAACGAGACCATCAGGAAAGTAAAGCCTTGAGAGGGAACAAAGAAGGGTGATTCAGGAGACACCTTAAAAAGGGACATGAAGAACAGGAACAGGGACAGGCTAACGGAGCAGGGAGAAACAAAAAACAGCATATGGGAGGGTCCCACTGGCATATGCTGGACCCAAAAACAAGGACTCCAGGATTTGGAGGGGCAGCCAGAGCCCCCGGCTGGGCAGCACTCAGTGCCTGCCTCTCCCAGGGATGGGGTTACAAAGTTTGTTAAAGATGGAATTAGTATGCCTGGCAGTTTTTCTCTGTATTTTAGTTTGTGTTAATAGTGCTTTCTTAATTTGTGTTACTCTTGCTTTCTTAATTTCTGTTAATTGCGCCTTCTTAATTTGTGTTAAACCTGCTTTCTTAATTTGTGTTAATCGAGCTCTTTTATGTTAATAAAGAAGGGGGAGATGTGGGAGCATGGCCATGGGGGTCGACAAGTCCCATGGTTGGTGATAACAACCGACTCTTAAAGATGAGGCCATCAGGAAAGTAAAGAGTTGAGAGGGAACAAAGAAGGGTGATTCAGGAGACACCTTAAACAGGGACATGAAGAACAGGAAGAGGGACAGGCTAACAGAGCAGGGAGAAACAAAAATCAGCATATGGGAGGGTCCCACTGGCATAGGCAGGACCCACAAACAAGGACTCCAGGAGTTGGAGGGGCAGCCAGAGCCCCCCAGCTGGGCAGCACTCAGTGCCTGCCTCTCCCAGGGACGGGGTTACAAAGTTTGTTAAAGATGGAATTAGTATGCCTGGCAGTTTTTCTCTGTATTTTAGTTTGTGTTAATAGTGCTTTCTTAATTTGTGTTACTCTTGCTTTCTTAATTTCTGTTAATCGCGCCTTCTTAATTTGTGTTAAACCTGCTTTCTTAATTTGTGTTAATCGAGCTCTTTTATGTTAGTAAAGGAGGGGGAGATGTGGGAGCCTGGCCATGGGGTTAGACAAGCCCCATGGTTGGTGATAAGATCTGACTAATAAAGTAGAGACCATCAGGAAAGTAAAGCCTTGAGAGGGAACAAAGAAGGGTGATTCAGGAGACACCTTAAACAGGGACATGAAGAACAGGAACAGGGATAGTCTAACAGAACAGGGACGAAAACAAAAAAGTAATGAATAGGGACAGGCTATCAGAACAGGGACAAACAAAAAACAGCGTATGGGAGGGTCTCGCTGGCATAGGCAGGACCCACAAACAAGGACTCCAGGAGTTGGAGGGGCAGCCAGAGCCCCCCAGCTGGGCAGCACTCAGTGCCTGCCTCTCCCAGGGATGGGGTTACAAAGTTTGTTAAAGATGGAATTAGTATGCCTGGCAGTTTTTCTCTGTGTTTTAGTTTGTGTTGATCCTGCCTTCTTAATTTGTGTTAATCGCGCTTTCTTATGTTAATAAAGAAGGGGGAGATGTGGGAGTGTGGCCATGGTGGTCGACAAGCCCCATGGTTGGTGGTAACATCAGACTCTTAATGATGAGACCATCAGGAAAGTAAAGAGTTGAGAGGGAACAAAGAAGGGTGATTCAGGAGACACCTTAAAAAAGGACATGAAGAACAGGAACAGGGACAGGCTAACGGAGCAGGGAGAAACAAAAAACAGCATAGGGGAGGGTCTCACTGGCATATGCTGGACCCAAAAACAAGGACTCCAGGAGTTGGAGGGGCAGCCAGAGCCCCCCGGCTGGGCAGTACTCACTGCCTGCCTCTCCCAGGGATGGTTTTACAAAGATTGTTAAAGATAGACTTAGTATGCCTGGCAGGTTTTCTCTGTGTTTTAGTTTGTGTTGATCCTGCCTTCTTAATTTGTGTTAATCGCGCTTTCTTATGTTAATAAAGAAGGGGAAGATGTGGGAGTGTGGCAATGGGGGTAGACAAGCCCCATGGTTGGTGATAACATCGGACTCTTAAGGATGAGACCATCAGGAATTTAAAGAGTTGAGAGGGAAAAAAGAAGGGTGATTCAGGTGACACCTTCTTGTCTGGGGTGGCTAGTTCTCCAGCCATTAATGCATGGAAGTGGCTGGGTGTTTGCTGTTGCCGGGCAAAGTTGTTGACCAATGACTAGTTAGTGGAAAGTTACTGCTGTGAGGCGGAAGTTATAGGAAGGGAGCCTTTCCTGAATAAGGGATAGAATGAAGTTGTGCCCTCACTCTGAGAGATGAAGTTATGCCCTCAGTAAGAGAGAGTTCCAGTTATGTCATCAATAAAGAGGTAGCAGTTACAGATCCTGAAAGAACCCCGTTGTCCGTGCGGTCTTTACGCCACAAATCGCCCCCCAACAGGGACATGAAAACGAACAGGGACGAGAAGAAAACAAAGAGGGACATGAAGAACAGGAACAGGGACAGGCTAACAGAACAGGGACAAAAACAAAAAAGGAATGAATAGGGACAGGCAAACGGAACAGGGAAAAAAAAAAAAAAAGAATGAATAGGTACAGGGTAACAGAACAGGGACGAACAAAAAGAGCTTATGGGAGGGTCACGCTGGCTTATGCAGGACCCACAAACAAGGACTCCAGTAGTCGGAGGGGCAGCCAGAGCCCCCCGGCTGGGCAGTACTCAGTGCCTGCCTCTCCCAGGGATGGTTTTACAAAGGTTGTTAAAGATAGACTTAGTATGCCTGGCAGCTTTTCTCTGTGTTTTAGTTTGTGCTGATCCTGCCTTCTTAATTTGTGTTAATTGCGCTTTCTTATTTTAATAAAGAAGGGGAAGATGTGGGAGTGTGGCCATGGGGGTCGACAAGCCCCATGGTTGGTGATCACATCCGACTATTAAAGTAGAGACCATCAGGAAAGTAAAGCCTTGAGAGGGAACAAAGAAGGGTGATTCAGGAGACACCTTAAACAGGGACATGAAGAACAGGAACAGGGACAAGCTAACGGAGCAGGGAGAAACAAAAAACAGCATATGGGAGGGTCCCACTGGCATATGCTGGACCCACAAACAAGGACTCCAGGAGTTGGAGGGGCAGCCAGAGCCCCCCGGCTGGGCAGCACTCAGTGCCTGCCTCTCCCAGGGATGGTTTTACAAAGGTTGTTAAAGATAGACTTAGTATGCCTGGCAGTTTTTCTCTGTGTTTTAGTTTGTGTTGATCCTGCCTTCTTAATTTGTGTTAATCGCGCTTTCTTAAGTTAATAAAGAAGGGGAAGATGTGGGAGTGTGGCCATGGGGGTCGACAAGCCCCATGGTTGGTAATAATATCCGACTCTTAAGGATGAGACCATCAGGAAAGTAAAGCCTTGAGAGGGAACAAAGAAGGGTGATTCAGGAGACACCTTAAAAAGGGACATGAAGAACAGGAACAGGGACAGGCTAACAGAGCAGGGAGAAACAAAAAACAGCATATGGGAGGGTCCCACTGGCATATGCTGGACCCAAAAACAAGGACTCCAGGAGTTGGAGGGGCAGCCAGAGCCCCCCAGCTGGGCAGCACTCAGTGCCTGCCTCTCCCAGGTATGGGGTTACAAAGTTTGTTAAAGATGGAATTAGTATGCCTGGCAGTTTTTCTCTGTATTTTAGTTTGTGTTAATAGTGCTTTCTTAATTTGTGTTACTCTTGCTTTCTTAATTTCTGTTAATCGCGCCTTCTTAATTTGTGTTAAACCTGCTTTCTTAATTTGTGTTAATCGAGCTCTTTTATGTTAATAAAGAAGGGGGAGATGTGGGAGCATGGCCATGGGGGTCGACAAGTCCCATGGTTGGTGATAACAACCGACTCTTAAAGATGAGGCCATCAGGAAAGTAAAGAGTTGAGAGGGAACAAAGAAGGGTGATTCAGGAGACACCTTAAACAGGGACATGAAGAACAGGAACAGGGACAGGCTAACAGAGCAGGGAGAAACAAAAATCAGCATATGGGAGGGTCCCACTGGCATAGGCAGGACCCACAAACAAGGACTCCAGGAGTTGGAGGGGCAGCCAGAGCTCCCCGGCTGGGCAGCACTCAGTGCCTGCCTCTCCCAGGGATGGGGTTACAAAGTTTGTAAAAGATGGAATTAGTATGCCTGGCAGTTTTTCTCTGTATTTTAGTTTGTGTTAATAGTGCTTTCTTAATTTGTGTTACTCTTGCTTTCTTAATTTCTGTTAATCGCGCCTTCATAATTTGTGTTAAACATGCTTTCTTAATTTGTGTTAATCGAGCTCTTTTATGTTAATAAAGAAGGGGGAGATGTGGGAGCGTGGCCATGGGGGTCGACAAGTCCCATGGTTGGTGATAACATCCGACTCTTAAAGATGAGACCATCAGGAAAGGAAAGCCTTGAGAGGGAACAAAGAAGGGTGATTCAGGAGACACCTTAAACAGGGACATGAAGAACAGGAACAGGGACAAGCTAACGGAGCAGGGAGAAACAAAAAACAGCATATGGGAGGGTCCCACTGGCATATGCTGGACCCACAAACAAGGACTCCAGGAGTTGGAGGGGCAGCCAGAGCCCCCCGGCTGGGCAGCACTCAGTGCCTGCCTCTCCCAGGGATGGTTTTACAAAGGTTGTTAAAGATAGACTTAGTATGCCTGGCAGTTTTTCTCTGTGTTTTAGTTTCTGTTGATCCTGCCTTCTTAATTTGTGTTAATCGCGCTTTCTTATGTTAATAAAGAAGGGGAAGATGTGGGAGTGTGGCCATGGGGGTCGACAAGCCCCATGGTTGGTAATAATATCCGACTCTTAAGGATGAGACCATCAGGAATTTAAAGAGTTGAGAGGGAACAAAGAAGGGTGATTCAGGAGACACCTTAAACAGGGACATGAAGAACAGGAACAGGGACAGGCTAACAGAGCAGGGAGAAACAAAAAAGGGCATATGGGAGGGTCCCACTGGCATAGGCAGGACCCACAAACAAGGACTCCAGGAGTTGGAGGGGCAGCCAGAGCCCCCCGGCTGGGCAGTACTCAGTGCCTGCCTCTCCCAGGGATGGTTTTACAAAGGTTGTTAAAGATAGACTTAGTATGCCTGGCAGTTTTTCTCTGTGTTTTAGTTTGTGTTGATCCTGCCTTCTTAATTTGTGTTAATCGCGCTTTCTTAAGTTAATAAAGAAGGGGAAGATGTGGGAGTGTGGCCATGGGGGTCGACAAGCCCCATGGTTGGTAATAATATCCGACTCTTAAGGATGAGACCATCAGGAAAGTAAAGCCTTGAGAGGGAACAAAGAAGGGTGATTCAGGAGACACCTTAAAAAGGGACATGAAGAACAGGAACAGGGACAGGCTAACAGAGCAGGGAGAAACAAAAAACAGCATATGGGAGGGTCCCACTGGCATATGCTGGACCCAAAAACAAGGACTCCAGGAGTTGGAGGGGCAGCCAGAGCCCCCCAGCTGGGCAGCACTCAGTGCCTGCCTCTCCCAGGAATGGGGTTACAAAGTTTGTTAAAGATGGAATTAGTATGCCTGGCAGTTTTTCTCTGTATTTTAGTTTGTGTTAATAGTGCTTTCTTAATTTGTGTTACTCTTGCTTTCTTAATTTCTGTTAATCGCGCCTTCTTAATTTGTGTTAAACCTGCTTTCTTAATTTGTGTTAATCGAGCTCTTTTATGTTAATAAAGAAGGGGGAGATGTGGGAGCATGGCCATGGGGGTCGACAAGTCCCATGGTTGGTGATAACAACCGACTCTTAAAGATGAGGCCATCAGGAAAGTAAAGAGTTGAGAGGGAACAAAGAAGGGTGATTCAGGAGACACCTTAAACAGGGACATGAAGAACAGGAACAGGGACAGGCTAACAGAGCAGGGAGAAACAAAAATCAGCATATGGGAGGGTCCCACTGGCATAGGCAGGACCCACAAACAAGGACTCCAGGAGTTGGAGGGGCAGCCAGAGCTCCCCGGCTGGGCAGCACTCAGTGCCTGCCTCTCCCAGGGATGGGGTTACAAAGTTTGTAAAAGATGGAATTAGTATGCCTGGCAGTTTTTCTCTGTATTTTAGTTTGTGTTAATAGTGCTTTCTTAATTTGTGTTACTCTTGCTTTCTTAATTTCTGTTAATCGCGCCTTCATAATTTGTGTTAAACATGCTTTCTTAATTTGTGTTAATCGAGCTCTTTTATGTTAATAAAGAAGGGGGAGTTGTAGGAGTGTGGCCATGGGGGTCGACAAGTCCCATGGTTGGTGATAACATCGGACTCTTAAAGTAGAGACCATCAGGAAAGTAAAGCCTTGAGAGGGAACAAAGAAGGGTGATTCAGGAGACACCTTAAGCAGGGACATGAAGAACAGGAACAGGGACAGCCTAACAGAACAGGGACAAAACAAAAAAGGAATGAATAGGGACATGCTATCAGAACAGCGACAAACAAAAAACAGCGTATGGGAGGGTCTCGCTGACATAGGCAGGACCCACAAACAAGGACTCCAGGAGTTGGAGGGGCAGCCAGAGCCCCCCGGCTGGGCAGCACTCAGTGCCTGCCTCTCCCAGGGACAGTTTTACAAAGATTGTTAAAGATAGACTTAGTATGCCTGGCAGTTTTTCTCTGTTTTTTAGTTTGTGTTGATCCTGCCTTCTTAATTTGTGTTAATCGCGCTTTCTTATGTTAATAAAAAAGGAGGAGATGTGGGAGTGTGGCCATGGGGGTCGTCAAGCCCCATGGTTGGTAATAACATAGGACTCTTAAGGATGAGACCATCAGGAATTTAAAGAGTTGAGAGGGAACAAAGAAGGGTGATTCAGGTGACACCTTGTTGTCTGGGGTGGCTTGTTCTCCAGCCATTAAAGCATGGAAGTTGCTGGGTGTTTGGTGTTGTCGGGCAAAGTTGTTGACCAATGACTAGTTAGTGGAAAGTTACTGCTGTGAGGCGGAAGTTATAGGAAGGGAGCCTTTCCTGAATAAGGGATAGAATGAAGTTGTGCCCTCACTCTGAGAGATGAAGTTATGCCTTCAGTAAGAGAGAGTTCAAGATATGTCATCAATAAAGAGGTAGCAGTTACAGATCCTGAAAGAATCCCGTTGTCCGTGCGGTCTTTACGCCACAAATCGCCCCCCAACAGGGACATGAAAACGAACAGGGACGAGAAGAAAACAAACAGGGGAATGAAGAACAGGAACAGAGACAGGCAAACAGAACAAGGACAAAAACAAAAAAGGAATGAATAGGGACAGGCAAACGGAACAGGGACAAAAACAGAAAAGGAATGAATAGGTACAGGCTAACAGAACAGGGACGAACAAAAAGAGGGTAAGGGAGGGTCACGTTGGCTTACGCAGGACCCCCAAACAAGGACTCCAGGAGTTGGAGGGGCAGCCAGAGCCTTCCAGCTGGGCAGCACTCAGTGCCTGCCTCTCCCAGGGATGGGGTTACAAAGTTTGTAAAAGATGGAATTAGTATGCCTGGCAGTTTTTCTCTGTATTTTAGTTTGTGTTAATAGTGCTTTCTTAATTTGTGTTAATTGCGCTTTCTTATGTTAATAAAGAAGGGGAAGATGTGGGAGTTTGGCCATGGGGGTCGACAAGCCCCATGGTTGGTGATAACATCGGACTCTTAAGGATGAGACCATCAGGAATTTAAAGAGTTGAGAGGGAACAAAGAAGGGTGATTCAGGTGACACCTTCTTGTCTGGGGTGGCTAGTTCTCCAGCCATTAATGCATGGAAGTGGCTGGGTGTTTGCTGTTGCCGGGCAAAGTTGTTGACCAATGACTAGTTAGTGGAAAGGTACTGCTGTGAGGCGGAAGTTATAGGAAGGGAGCCTTTCCTGAATAAGGGATAGAATGAAGTTGTGCGCTCACTCTGAGAGATGAAGTTATGCCCTCAGTAAGAGAGAGTTCAAGTTATGTCATCAATAAAGAGGTAGCAGTTACAGATCCTGAAAGAACCCCGTTGTCCGTGCGGTCTTTACGCCACAAATCGCCCCCCAACAGGGACAAGAAAACGAACAGGGACGAGAAGAAAACAAACAGGGACATGAAGAACAGGAACAGGGACAGGCTAACAGAACAGGGATAAAAACAAAAAAGGAATGAATAGGGACAGGCAAACGGAACAGGAAAAAAAAAAAAAAGGAATGAATCGGTACAGGCTAACAGAACAGGGACGAACAAAAAGAGCTTATGGGAGGGTCACGCTGGCTTACGCAGGACCCCCAAACAAGGACTCCAGGAGTTGGAGGGGCAGCCAGAGCCCCCCGGCTGGGCAGCACTCAGTGCCTGCCTCTCCCAGGGATGGTTTTACAAAGGTTGTTAAAGATAGACTTAGTATGCCTGGCAGTTTTTCTCTGTGTTTTAGTTTGTGCTGATCCTGCCTTCTTAATTTGTGTTAATTGTGCTTTCTTATGTTAATAAAGAAGGAGGAGATGTGGGAGTGTGGCCATGGGGGTCGACAAGCCCCATGGTTGGTGATAACGTTGGACTCTTAATGATGAGACCATCAGGAAAGTAAAGAGTTGAGAGGGAACAAAGAAGGGTGATTCAGGAGACACCATAAACAGGGACATGAAGAACAGGAACAGGGATAGTCTAACAGAACAGGGACAAAAACAAAAAAGGAATGAATAGGGACAGGCTATCAGAACAGGGACAAACAAAAAACAGCATATGGGAGGGTCTCGCTGGCATAGGCAGGACCCACAAACAAGGACTCCAGGAGTTGGAGGGGCAGCCAGAGCTCCCCGGCTGGGCAGCACTCAGTGCCTGCCTCTCCCAGGGACGGGGTTACAAAGTTTGTTAAAGATGGAATTAGTATGCCTGGCAGTTTTTCTCTGTATTTTAGTTTGTGTTAATAGTGCTTTCTTAATTTGTGTTACTCTTGCTTTCTTAATTTGTGTTAATCGCGCCTTCATAATTTGTGTTAAACCTGCTTTCTTAATTTGTGTTAATCGAGCTCTTTTATGTTAATAAAGAAGGGGGAGTTGTAGGAGTGTGGCCATGGGGGTCGACAAGTCCCATGGTTGGTGATAACATCTGACTCTTAAAGATGAGGCCATCAGGAAAGTAAAGAGTTGAGAGGGAACAAAGAAGGGTGATTCAGGAGACACCTTAAACAGGGACATGAAGAACAGGGACAGGCTAACAGAGCAGGGAGAAACAAAAAACAGCATATGGGAGGGTCCCACTGGCATATGCTAGACCCACAAACAAGGACTCCAGGATTTGGAGGGGCAGCCAGAGCCCCCCGGCTGGGCAGCACTCAGTGCCTGCCTCTCCCAGGGATGGGGTTACAAAGTTTTTAAAAGATGGAATTAGTATGCCTGGCAGTTTTTCTCTGTGTTTTAGTTTGTGTTGATCCTGCCTTCTTAATTTGTGTTAATCGCGCTTTCTTAAGTTAATGAAGAAGGGGAAGATGTGGGAGTGTGGCCATGGGGGTCGACAAGCCCCATGGTTGGTGATAACATCCGACTATTAAAGTAGAGACCATCAGGAAAGTACACCCTTGAGAGGGAACAAAGAAGGGTTATTCAAAAGACACCTTAACCAGGGACATGAAGAACAGGAACAGGGATAGTCTAACAGAACAGGGACAAAAACAAAAAAGGAATGAATAGGGACATGCTATCAGAACAGGGACAAACAAAAAACAGCGTATGGGAGGGTCTCGCTGGCATAGGCAGGACCCACAAACAAGGACTCCAGGAGTTGGAGGGGCAGCCAGAGCCCCCCGGCTGGGCAGCACTCAGTGCCTGCCTCTCCCAGGGTTGGGGTTACAAAGTTTGTAAAAGATGGAATTAGTATGCCTGGCAGTTTTTCTCTGTGTTTTAGTTTGTGTTGATCCTGCCTTCTTAATTTGTGTTACTCGCGCTTTCTTAAGTTAATGAAGAAGGGGAAGATGTGGGAGTGTGGCCATGGGGGTCGGCAAGCCCCATGGTTGGTGATAACATCCGACTCTTAAGGATGAGACCATCAGGAATTTAAAGAGCTGAGAGGGAACAAAGAAGGGTGATTCAGGTGACACCCTCTTGTGTGGGGTGGCTAGTTCTCCAGCCATTAATGCATGGAAGTGGCTGGGTGTTTGCTGTTGCCGGGCAAAGTTGTTGACCAATGACTAGTTAGTGGAAAGGTACTGCTGTGAGGCGGAAGTTATAGGAAGGGAACCTTTCCTGAATAAGGGATAGAATGAAGTTGTGCCCTCACTCTGAGAGATGAAGTTATGCCCTCAGTAAGAGAGAGTTCAAGTTATGTCATCAATAAAGAGGTAGCAGTTACAGATCCTGAAAGAACCCCGTTGTCCGTGCGGTCTTTACGCCACAAATCGCCCCCCAACAGGGACAAGAAAACGAACAGGGACGAGAAGAAAACAAACAGGGACATGAAGAACAGGAACAGGGACAGGCTAACAGAGCAGGGAGAAACAAAAAAGAGCATATGGGAGGGTCCCACTGGCATATGCTGGACCCACAAACAAGGACTCCAGGAGTTGGAGGGGCAGCCAGAGCCCCCCGGCTGGGCAGTACTCAGTGCCTGCCTCTCCCAGGGATGGTTTTACAAAGGTTGTTAAAGATAGACTTAGTATGCCTGGCAGTTTTTCTCTGTGTTTTAGTTTGTGTTGATCCTGCCTTCTTAATTTGTGTTAATTGTGCTTTCTTATGTTAATAAAGAAGGGGAAGATGTGGGAGTGTGGCCATGGGGGTCGACAAGCCCCTTGGTTTGTGATAACATCGGACTCGTAAAGTAGAGACCACCAGGAAAGTAAAGCCTTGCGAGGGAACAAAGAAGGGTGATTCAGGAGACACCTTAAGCAGGGACATGAAGAACAGGAACAGGGACAGGCTAACAGAACAGGGACAAAACAAAAAAGGAATGAATAGGGACATGCTATCAGAACAGGGGCAAACAAAAAACAGCGTATGGGAGGGTCTCGCTGGCATAGGCAGGACCCACAAACAAGGACTCCAGGAGTTGGAGGGGCAGCCAGAGCCCCCCAGCTGGGAAGCACTCAGTGCCTGCCTCTCCCAGGGATGGGGTACAAAGTTTGTTAAAGATGGAATTAGTATGCCTGGCAGTTTTTCTCTGTATTTTATTTTGTGTTAATAGTGCTTTCTTAATTTGTGTTACTCTTGCTTTCTTAATTTCTGTTAATCGCGCCTTCATAATTTGTGTTAAACCTGCTTTCTTAATTTGTGTTAATCGAGCTCTTTTATGTTAATAAAGAAGGGGGAGTTGTGGGAGCATGGCCATGGGGGTCGACAAGTCCCATGGTTGGTGATAACATCCGACTCTTAAAGATGAGGCCATCAGGAAAGTAAAGAGTTGAGAGGGAGCAAAGAAGGGTGATTCAGGAGACACCTTAAACAGGGACATGAAGAACAGGAACAGGGACAGGCTAACAGAGCAGGGAGAAACAAAAAACAGCATATGGGAGGGTCTCGTTGGCATATGCTGGACCCACAAACAAGGACTCCAGGAGTTGGAGGGGCAGCCAGAGCCCCCCGGCTGGGCAGCACTCAGTGCCTGCCTCTCCCAGGGACGGTTTTACAAAGATTGTTAAAGATAGACTTAGTATTCCTGGGAGTTTTTCTCTGTGTTTTAGTTTGTGTTGATCCTGCCTTCTTAATTTGTGTTACTCGCGCTTTCTTAAGTTAATGAAGAAGGGGAAGATGTGGGAGTGTGGCCATGGGGGTCGGCAAGCCCCATGGTTGGTGATAACATCCGACTCTTAAGGATGAGACCATCAGGAATTTAAAGAGCTGAGAGGGAACAAAGAAGGGTGATTCAGGTGACACCCTCTTGTGTGGGGTGGCTAGTTGTCCAGCCATTAATGCATGGAAGTGGCTGGGTGTTTGCTGTTGCCGGGCAAAGTTGTTGACCAATGACTACTTAGTGGAAAGGTACTGCTGTGAGGCAGAAGTTATAGGAAGGGAGCCTTTCCTGAATAAGGGATAGAATGAAGTTGTGCCCTCACTCTGAGAGATGAAGTTATGCCCTCAGTAAGAGAGAGTTCAAGTTGTGTCATCAATAAAGAGGTAGCAGTTACAGATCCTGAAAGAACCCCGTTGTCCGTGCGGTCTTTACGCCACAAATCGCCCCCCAACAAGGACATGAAAACGAACAGGGACGAGAAGAAAACAAACAGGGAAATGAAGAACAGGAACAGAGACAGGCAAACAGAACAAGGACAAAAACAAAAAAGGAATGAATAGGGACAGGCAAACGGAACAGGAAAAAAAAAAAAAGGAATTAATAGGTACAGGCTAACAGAACAGGGACGAACAAAAAGAGCTTATGGGAGGGTCACGCTGGCTTACGCAGGACCCACAAACAAGGACTCCAGGAGTTGGAGGGGCAGCCAGAGCCCCCCGTCTGGGCAGCACTCAGTTCCTGCCTCTCCCAGGGATGGTTTTACAAAGGTTGTTAAAGATAGACTTAGTATGCCTGGCAGTTTTTCTCTGTGTTTTAGTTTGTGTTGATCCTGCCTTCTAAATTTGTGTTAATCGTGCTTTCTTATTTTAATAAAGAAGGGGGAGATGTGGGAGTGTGGCCATGGGGGTCGACAAGCCCCATGGTTGGTGATAACATCCGACTCTTAAGGATGAGACCATCAGGAATTTAAAGAGTTGAGAGGGAACAAAGAAGGGTGATTCAGGAGACACCATAAACAGGGACATGAAGAACAGGAACAGGGATAGTCTAACAGAACAGGGACAAAAACAAAAAAGGAATGAATAGGGACAGGCTATCAGAACAGGGACAAACAAAAAACAGCGTATGGGAGGGTCTCGCTGGCATAGGCAGGACCCACAAACAAGGACTCCAGGAGTTGGAGGGGCAGCCAGAGCTCCCCGGCTGGGCAGCACTCAGTGCCTGCCTCTCCCAGGGATGGGGTTACAAAGTTTGTTAAAGATGGAATTAGTATGCCTGGCAGTTTTTCTCTGTATTTTAGTTTGTGTTAATAGTGCTTTCTTAATTTGTGTTACTCTTCCTTTCTTAATTTCTGTTAATCGTGCCTTCTTAATTTGTGTTAAACCTGCTTTCTTAATTTGTGTTAATCGAGCTCTTTTATGTTAATAAAGAAGGGGGAGTTGTAGGAGTGTGGCCATGGGGGTCGACAAGTCCCATGGTTGGTGATAACATCTGACTCTTAAAGATGAGGCCATCAGGAAAGTAAAGAGTTGAGAGGGAACAAAGAAGGGTGATTCAGGAGACACCTTAAACAGGGACATGAAGAACAGGGACAGGCTAACAGAGCAGGGAGAAACAAAAAACAGCATATGGGAGGGTCCCACTGGCATATGCTAGACCCACAAACAAGGACTCCAGGATTTGGAGGGGCAGCCAGAGCCCCCCGGCTGGGCAGCACTCAGTGCCTGCCTCTCCCAGGGATGGGGTTACAAAGTTTGTTAAAGATGGAATTAGTATGCCTGGCAGTTTTTCTCTGTGTTTTAGTTTGTGTTAATAGTGCTTTCTTAATTTGTGTTACTCTTGCTTTCTTAATTTCTGTTAATCGCGCCTTCTTAATTTGTGTTAAACCTGCTTTCTTAATTTGTGTTAATCGAGCTCTTTTATGTTAATAAAGAAGGGGGAGATGTGGGAGCATGGCCATGGGGGTCGACAAGTCCCATGGTTGGTGATAACAACCGACTCTTAAAGATGAGGCCATCAGGAAAGTAAAGAGTTGAGAGGGAACAAAGAAGGGTGATTCAGGAGACACCTTAAACAGGGACATGAAGAACAGGAACAGGGACAGGCTAACAGAGCAGGGAGAAACAAAAATCAGCATATGGGAGGGTCCCACTGGCATAGGCAGGACCCACAAACAAGGACTCCAGGAGTTGGAGGGGCAGCCAGAGCCCCCCAGCTGGGCAGCACTCAGTGCCTGCCTCTCCCAGGGACGGGGTTACAAAGTTTGTTAAAGATGGAATTAGTATGCCTGGCAGTTTTTCTCTGTATTTTAGTTTGTGTTAATAGTGCTTTCTTAATTTGTGTTACTCTTGCTTTCTTAATTTCTGTTAATCGCGCCTTCTTAATTTGTGTTAAACCTGCTTTCTTAATTTGTGTTAATCGAGCTCTTTTATGTTAATAAAGGAGGGGGAGATGTGGGAGCCTGGCCATGGGGTTAGACAAGCCCCATGGTTGGTGATAAGATCTGACTAATAAAGTAGAGACCATCAGGAAAGTAAAGCCTTGAGAGGGAACAAAGAAGGGTGATTCAGGAGACACCTTAAACAGGGACATGAAGAACAGGAACAGGGATAGTCTAACAGAACAGGGACGAAAACAAAAAAGTAATGAATAGGGACAGGCTATCAGAACAGGGACAAACAAAAAACAGCGTATGGGAGGGTCTCGCTGGCATAGGCAGGACCCACAAACAAGGACTCCAGGAGTTGGAGGGGCAGCCAGAGCCCCCCAGCTGGGCAGCACTCAGTGCCTGCCTCTCCCAGGGATGGGGTTACAAAGTTTGTTAAAGATGGAATTAGTATGCCTGGCAGTTTTTCTCTGTGTTTTAGTTTGTGTTGATCCTGCCTTCTTAATTTGTGTTAATCGCGCTTTCTTATGTTAATAAAGAAGGTGAAGATGTGGGAGTGTGGCCATGGGGGTCGACAAGCCCCATGGTTGGTGGTAACATCAGACTCTTAATGATGAGACCATCAGGAAAGTAAAGAGTTGAGAGGGAACAAAGAAGGGTGATTCAGGAGACACCTTAAAAAAGGACATGAAGAACAGGAACAGGGACAGGCTAACGGAGCAGGGAGAAACAAAAAACAGCATAGGGGAGGGTCTCACTGGCATATGCTGGACCCAAAAACAAGGACTCCAGGAGTTGGAGGGGCAGCCAGAGCCCCCCGGCTGGGCAGCACTCAGTGCCTGCCTCTCCCAGGGATGGTTTTACAAAGATTGTTACAGATAGACTTAGTATGCCTGGCAGGTTTTCTCTGTGTTTTAGTTTGTTTTGATCCTGCCTTCTTAATTTGTGTTAATTGCGCTTTCTTATGTTAATAAAGAAGGGGAAGATGTGGGAGTGTGGCAATGGGGGTAGACAAGCCCCATGGTTGGTGATAACATCGGACTCTTAAGGATGAGACCATCAGGAATTTAAAGAGTTGAGAGGGAACAAAGAAGGGTGATTCAGGTGACACCTTCTTGTCTGGGGTGGCTAGTTCTCCAGCCATTAATGCATGGAAGTGGCTGGGTGTTTGCTGTTGCCGGGCAACGTTGTTGACCAATGACTAGTTAGTGGAAAGGTACTGCTGTGAGGCGGAAGTTATAGGAAGGGAGCCTTTCCTGAATAAGGGATAGAATGAAGTTGTGCCCTCACTCTGAGAGATGAAGTTATGCCCTCAGTAAGAGAGAGTTCAAGTTATGTCATCAATAAAGAGGTAGCAGTTACAGATCCTGAAAGAACCCCGTTGTCCGTGCGGTCTTTACGCCACAAATCGCCCCCCAACAGGGACAAGAAAACGAACAGGGACGAGAAGAAAACAAACAGGGGCATGAAGAACAGGAAGAGGGACAGGCTAACAGAACAAGGACAAAAACAAAAAAAAATGAATAGGGACAGGCAAACGGAACAGGGACAAAAACAGAAAAGGAATGAATAGGTACAGGCTAACAGAACAGGGACGAAAAAAAGAGGGTAAGGGAGGGTCACGCTGGCTTACGCAGGACCCCCAAACAAGGACTCCAGGAGTTGGAGGGGCAGCCAGAGCCCCCCAGCTGGGCAGCACTCAGTGCCTGCCTCTCCCAGGGATGGGGTTACAAAGTTTGTAAAAGATGGAATTAGTATGCCTGGCAGTTTTTCTCTGTGTTTTAGTTTGTGTTAATAGTGCTTTCTTAATTTGTGTTACTCTTCCTTTCTTAATTTCTGTTAATCGTGCCTTCTTAATTTGTGTTAAACCTGCTTTCTTAATTTGTGTTAATCGAGCTCTTTTATGTTAATAAAGCAGGGGGAGATGTGGGAGCATGGCCATGGGGGTCCACAAGTCCCATGGTTGGTGATAACATCCAACTCTTAAAGATGAGGCCATCAGGAAAGTAAAGAGTTGAGAGGGAACAAAGAAGGGTGATTCAGGAGACACCTTAAACAGGGACATGAAGAACAGGAACAGGGACAGGCTAACGGAGCAGGGAGAAACAAAAAACAGCATATGGGAGAGTCCCACTGGCATATGCTGAACCCACAAACAAGGACTCCAGGAGTTGGAGGGGCAGCCAGAGCCCCCCAGCTGGGCAGCACTCAGGTCCTGCCTCTCCCAGGGACGGGGTTACAAAGTTTGTTAAAGATGAAATTAGTATGCCTGGCAGTTTCTCTCTGTGTTTTAGTTTGTGTTGATCCTGCCTTCTTAATTTGTGTTAATCGCGCTTTCTTATGTTAATAAAGAAGGGGAAGATGTGGGAGTGTGGCCATGGGGGTCGACAAGCCCCTTGGTTTGTGATAACATCGGACTCTTAAAGTAGAGACCACCAGGAAAGTAAAGCCTTGACAGGGAACAAAGAAGGGTGATTCAGGAGACACCTTAAGCAGGGACATGAAGAACAGGAACAGGGACAGGCTAACAGAGCAGGGAGAAACAAAAAACAGCATATGGGAGGGTCCCACTGGCATATGCTGGACCCACAAACAAGGACTCCAGGAGTTGGAGGGGCAGCCAGAGCCCCCCGGCTGGGCAGCACTCAGTGCCTGCCTCTCCCAGGGATGGTTTTACAAAGATTGTTAAAGATAGACTTAGTATTCCTGGCAGTTTTTCTCTGTGTTTTAGTTTGTGTTGATCCTGCCTTCTTAATTTGTGTTAATTGCGCTTTCTTATGTTAATAAAGAAGGGGAAGATGTGGGAGTTTGGCCATGGGGGTCGACAAGCCCCATGGTTGGTGATAACATCGGACTCTTAAGGATGAGACCATCAGGAATTTAAAGAGTTGAGAGGGAACAAAGAAGGGTGATTCAGGTGACACCTTCTTGTCTGGGGTGGCTAGTTCTCCAGCCATTAATGCATGGAAGTGGCTGGGTGTTTGCTGTTGCCGGGCAAAGTTGTTGACCAATGACTAGTTAGTGGAAAGGTACTGCTGTGAGGCGGAAGTTATAGGAAGGGAGCCTTTCCTGAATAAGGGATAGAATGAAGTTGTGCGCTCACTCTGAGAGATGAAGTTATGCCCTCAGTAAGAGAGAGTTCAAGTTATGTCATCAATAAAGAGGTAGCAGTTACAGATCCTGAAAGAACCCCGTTGTCCGTGCGGTCTTTACGCCACAAATCGCCCCCCAACAGGGACAAGAAAACGAACAGGGACGAGAAGAAAACAAACAGGGACATGAAGAACAGGAACAGGGACAGGCTAACAGAACAGGGATAAAAACAAAAAAGGAATGAATAGGGACAGGCAAACGGAACAGGAAAAAAAAAAAAAAGGAATGAATCGGTACAGGCTAACAGAACAGGGACGAACAAAAAGAGCTTATGGGAGGGTCACGCTGGCTTACGCAGGACCCCCAAACAAGGACTCCAGGAGTTGGAGGGGCAGCCAGAGCCCCCCGGCTGGGCAGCACTCAGTGCCTGCCTCTCCCAGGGATGGTTTTACAAAGGTTGTTAAAGATAGACTTAGTATGCCTGGCAGTTTTTCTCTGTGTTTTAGTTTGTGTTGATCCTGCCTTCTAAATTTGTGTTAATTGTGCTTTCTTATGTTAATAAAGAAGGGGAAGATGTGGGAGTGTGGCCATGGGGGTCGACAAGCCCCATGGTTGGTGATAACATTGGACTCTTAATGATGAGACCATCAGGAAAGTAAAGAGTTGAGAGGGAACAAAGAAGGGTGATTCAGGAGACACCATAAACAGGGACATGAAGAACAGGAACAGGGATAGTCTAACAGAACAGGGACAAAAACAAAAAAGGAATGAATAGGGACAGGCTATCAGAACAGGGACAAACAAAAAACAGCATATGGGAGGGTCTCGCTGGCATAGGCAGGACCCACAAACAAGGACTCCAGGAGTTGGAGGGGCAGCCAAAGCTCCCCGGCTGGGCAGCACTCAGTGCCTGCCTCTCCCAGGGATGGGGTTACAAAGTTTGTTAAAGATGGAATTAGTATGCCTGGCAGTTTTTCTCTGTATTTTAGTTTGTGTTAATAGTGCTTTCTTAATTTGTGTTACTCTTGCTTTCTTAATTTCTGTTAATCGCGCCTTCATAATTTGTGTTAAACCTGCTTTCTTAATTTGTGTTAATCGAGCTCTTTTATGTTAATAAAGAAGGGGGAGTTGTAGGAGTGTGGCCATGGGGGTCGACAAGTCCCATGGTTGGTGATAACATCGGACTCTTAAAGATGAGGCCATCAGGAAAGTAAAGAGTTGAGAGGGAACAAAGAAGGGTGATTCAGGAGACACCTTAAACAGGGACATGAAGAACAGGGACAGGCTAACAGAGCAGGGAGAAACAAAAAACAGCATATGGGAGGGTCCCACTGGCATATGCTAGACCCACAAACAAGGACTCCAGGAGTTGGAGGGGCAGCCAGAGCCCCCCGGCTGGGCAGCACTCAGTGCCTGCCTCTCCCAGGGATGGGGTTACAAAGTTTTTAAAAGATGGAATTAGTATGCCTGGCAGTTTTTCTCTGTGTTTTAGTTTGTGTTGATCCTGCCTTCTTAATTTGTGTTAATCGCGCTTTCTTAAGTTAATGAAGAAGGGGAAGATGTGGGAGTGTGGCCATGGGGGTCGACAAGCCCCATGGTTGGTGATAACATCCGACTATTAAAGTAGAGACCATCAGGAAAGTACACCCTTGAGAGGGAACAAAGAAGGGTTATTCAAAAGACACCTTAACCAGGGACATGAAGAACAGGAACAGGGATAGTCTAACAGAACAGGGACAAAAACAAAAAAGGAATGAATAGGGAAAGGCTATCAGAACAGGGACAAACAAAAAACAGCGTATGGGAGGGTCTCGCTGGCATAGGCAGGACCCACAAACAAGGACTCCAGGAGTTGGAGGGGCAGCCAGAGCCCCCCGGCTGGGCAGCACTCAGTGCCTGCCTCTCCCAGGGTTGGGGTTACAAAGTTTGTAAAAGATGGAATTAGTATGCCTGGCAGATTTTCTCTGTGTTTTAGTTTGTGTTGATCCTGCCTTCTTAATTTGTGTTACTCGCGCTTTCTTAAGTTAATGAAGAAGGGGAAGATGTGGGAGTGTGGCCATGGGGGTCGGCAAGCCCCATGGTTGGTGATAACATCCGACTCTTAAGGATGAGACCATCAGGAATTTAAAGAGCTGAGAGGGAACAAAGAAGGGTGATTCAGGTGACACCCTCTTGTGTGGTGTGGCTAGTTCTCCAGCCATTAATGCATGGAAGTGGCTGGGTGTTTGCTGTTGCCGGGCAAAGTTGTTGACCAATGACTAGTTAGTGGAAAGGTACTGCTGTGAGGCGGAAGTTATAGGAAGGGAACCTTTCCTGAATAAGGGATAGAATGAAGTTGTGCCCTCACTCTGAGAGATGAAGTTATGCCCTCAGTAAGAGAGAGTTCAAGTTATGTCATCAATAAAGAGGTAGCAGTTACAGATCCTGAAAGAACCCCGTTGTCCGTGCGGTCTTTACGCCACAAATCGCCCCCCAACAGGGACAAGAAAACGAACAGGGACGAGAAGAAAACAAACAGGGACATGAAGAACAGGAACAGGGACAGGCTAACAGAGCAGGGAGAAACAAAAAAGAGCATATGGGAGGGTCCCACTGGCATATGCTGGACCCACAAACAAGGACTCCAGGAGTTGGAGGGGCAGCCAGAGCCCCCCGGCTGGGCAGTACTCACTGCCTGCCTCTCCCAGGGATGGTTTTACAAAGGTTGTTAAAGATAGACTTAGTATGCCTGGCAGTTTTTCTCTGTGTTTTAGTTTGTGTTGATCCTGCCTTCTTAATTTGTGTTAATTGTGCTTTCTTATGTTAATAAAGAAGGGGAAGATGTGGGAGTGTGGCCATGGGGGTCGACAAGCCCCTTGGTTTGTGATAACATCGGACTCGTAAAGTAGAGACCACCAGGAAAGTAAAGCCTTGCGAGGGAACAAAGAAGGGTGATTCAGGAGACACCTTAAGCAGGGACATGAAGAACAGGAACAGGGACAGGCTAACAGAACAGGGACAAAACAAAAAAGGAATGAATAGGGACATGCTATCAGAACAGGGGCAAACAAAAAACAGCGTATGGGAGGGTCTCGCTGGCATAGGCAGGACCCACAAACAAGGACTCCAGGAGTTGGAGGGGCAGCCAGAGCCCCCCAGCTGGGAAGCACTCAGTGCCTGCCTCTCCCAGGGATGGGGTACAAAGTTTGTTAAAGATGGAATTAGTATGCCTGGCAGTTTTTCTCTGTATTTTATTTTGTGTTAATAGTGCTTTCTTAATTTGTGTTACTCTTGCTTTCTTAATTTCTGTTAATCGCGCCTTCATAATTTGTGTTAAACCTGCTTTCTTAATTTGTGTTAATCGAGCTCTTTTATGTTAATAAAGAAGGGGGAGTTGTGGGAGCATGGCCATGGGGGTCGACAAGTCCCATGGTTGGTGATAACATCCGACTCTTAAAGATGAGACCATCAGGAAAGTAAAGAGTTGAGAGGGAGCAAAGAAGGGTGATTCAGGAGACACCTTAAACAGGGACATGAAGAACAGGAACAGGGACAGGCTAACAGAGCAGGGAGAAACAAAAAACAGCATATGGGAGGGTCTCGTTGGCATATGCTGGACCCACAAACAAGGACTCCAGGAGTTGGAGGGGCAGCCAGAGCCCCCCGGCTGGGCAGCACTCAGTGCCTGCCTCTCCCAGGGACGGTTTTACAAAGATTGTTAAAGATAGACTTAGTATTCCTGGGAGTTTTTCTCTGTGTTTTAGTTTGTGTTGATCCTGCCTTCTTAATTTGTGTTACTCGCGCTTTCTTAAGTTAATGAAGAAGGGGAAGATGTGGGAGTGTGGCCATGGGGGTCGGCAAGCCCCATGGTTGGTGATAACATCCGACTCTTAAGGATGAGACCATCAGGAATTTAAAGAGCTGAGAGGGAACAAAGAAGGGTGATTCAGGTGACACCCTCTTGTGTGGGGTGGCTAGTTGTCCAGCCATTAATGCATGGAAGTGGCTGGGTGTTTGCTGTTGCCGGGCAAAGTTGTTGACCAATGACTACTTAGTGGAAAGGTACTGCTGTGAGGCGGAAGTTATAGGAAGGGAGCCTTTCCTGAATAAGGGATAGAATGAAGTTGTGCCCTCACTCTGAGAGATGAAGTTATGCCCTCAGTAAGAGAGAGTTCAAGTTATGTCATCAATAAAGAGGTAGCAGTTACAGATCCTGAAAGGACCCCGTTGTCCGTGCGGTCTTTACGCCACAAATCGCCCCCCAACAGGGACATGAAAACGAACAGGGACGAGAAGAAAACAAACAGGGAAATGAAGAACAGGAACAGAGACAGGCAAACAGAACAAGGACAAAAACAAAAAAGGAATGAATAGGGACAGGCAAACGGAACAGGAAAAAAAAAAAAGGAATTAATAGGTACAGGCTAACAGAACAGGGACGAACAAAAAGAGCTTATGGGAGGGTCACGCTGGCTTACGCAGGACCCACAAACAAGGACTCCAGGAGTTGGAGGGGCAGCCAGAGCCCCCCGTCTGGGCAGCACTCAGTTCCTGCCTCTCCCAGGGATGGTTTTACAAAGGTTGTTAAAGATAGACTTAGTATGCCTGGCAGTTTTTCTCTGTGTTTTAGTTTGTGTTGATCCTGCCTTCTAAATTTGTGTTAATTGTGCTTTCTTATGTTAATAAAGAAGGGGAAGATGTGGGAGTGTGGCCATGGGGGTCGACAAGCCCCATGGTTGGTGATAACATTGGACTCTTAATGATGAGACCATCAGGAAAGTAAAGAGTTGAGAGGGAACAAAGAAGGGTGATTCAGGAGACACCATAAACAGGGACATGAAGAACAGGAACAGGGATAGTCTAACAGAACAGGGACAAAAACAAAAAAGGAATGAATAGGGACAGGCTATCAGAACAGGGACAAACAAAAAACAGCATATGGGAGGGTCTCGCTGGCATAGGCAGGACCCACAAACAAGGACTCCAGGAGTTGGAGGGGCAGCCAGAGCTCCCCGGCTGGGCAGCACTCAGTGCCTGCCTCTCCCAGGGACGGGGTTACAAAGTTTGTTAAAGATGGAATTAGTATGCCTGGCAGTTTTTCTCTGTATTTTAGTTTGTGTTAATAGTGCTTTCTTAATTTGTGTTACTCTTGCTTTCTTAATTTCTGTTAATCGCGCCTTCATAATTTGTGTTAAACCTGCTTTCTTAATTTGTGTTAATCGAGCTCTTTTATGTTAATAAAGAAGGGGGAGTTGTAGGAGTGTGGCCATGGGGGTCGACAAGTCCCATGGTTGGTGATAACATCGGACTCTTAAAGATGAGGCCATCAGGAAAGTAAAGAGTTGAGAGGGAACAAAGAAGGGTGATTCAGGAGACACCTTAAACAGGGACATGAAGAACAGGGACAGGCTAACAGAGCAGGGAGAAACAAAAAACAGCATATGGGAGGGTCCCACTGGCATATGCTAGACCCACAAACAAGGACTCCAGGAGTTGGAGGGGCAGCCAGAGCCCCCCGGCTGGGCAGCACTCAGTGCCTGCCTCTCCCAGGGATGGGGTTACAAAGTTTTTAAAAGATGGAATTAGTATGCCTGGCAGTTTTTCTCTGTGTTTTAGTTTGTGTTGATCCTGCCTTCTTAATTTGTGTTAATCGCGCTTTCTTAAGTTAATGAAGAAGGGGAAGATGTGGGAGTGTGGCCATGGGGGTCGACAAGCCCCATGGTTGGTGATAACATCCGACTATTAAAGTAGAGACCATCAGGAAAGTACACCCTTGAGAGGGAACAAAGAAGGGTTATTCAAAAGACACCTTAACCAGGGACATGAAGAACAGGAACAGGGATAGTCTAACAGAACAGGGACAAAAACAAAAAAGGAATGAATAGGGAAAGGCTATCAGAACAGGGACAAACAAAAAACAGCGTATGGGAGGGTCTCGCTGGCATAGGCAGGACCCACAAACAAGGACTCCAGGAGTTGGAGGGGCAGCCAGAGCCCCCCGGCTGGGCAGCACTCAGTGCCTGCCTCTCCCAGGGTTGGGGTTACAAAGTTTGTAAAAGATGGAATTAGTATGCCTGGCAGTTTTTCTCTGTGTTTTAGTTTGTGTTGATCCTGCCTTCTTAATTTGTGTTACTCGCGCTTTCTTAAGTTAATGAAGAAGGGGAAGATGTGGGAGTGTGGCCATGGGGGTCGGCAAGCCCCATGGTTGGTGATAACATCCGACTCTTAAGGATGAGACCATCAGGAATTTAAAGAGCTGAGAGGGAACAAAGAAGGGTGATTCAGGTGACACCCTCTTGTGTGGGGTGGCTAGTTCTCCAGCCATTAATGCATGGAAGTGGCTGGGTGTTTGCTGTTGCCGGGCAAAGTTGTTGACCAATGACTAGTTAGTGGAAAGGTACTGCTGTGAGGCGGAAGTTATAGGAAGGGAGCCTTTCCTGAATAAGGGATAGAATGAAGTTGTGCCCTCACTCTGAGAGATGAAGTTATGCCCTCAGTAAGAGAGAGTTCAAGTTATGTCATCAATAAAGAGGTAGCAGTTACAGATCCTGAAAGAACCCCGTTGTCCGTGCGGTCTTTACGCCACAAATCGCCCCCCAACAGGGACAAGAAAACGAACAGGGACGAGAAGAAAACAAACAGGGACATGAAGAACAGGAACAGGGACAGGCTAACAGAGCAGGGAGAAACAAAAAAGAGCATATGGGAGGGTCCCACTGGCATATGCTGGACCCACAAACAAGGACTCCAGGAGTTGGAGGGGCAGCCAGAGCCCCCCGGCTGGGCAGTACTCAGTGCCTGCCTCTCCCAGGGATGGTTTTACAAAGGTTGTTAAAGATAGACTTAGTATGCCTGGCAGTTTTTCTCTGTGTTTTAGTTTGTGTTGATCCTGCCTTCTTAATTTGTGTTAATTGTGCTTTCTTATGTTAATAAAGAAGGGGAAGATGTGGGAGTGTGGCCATGGGGGTCGACAAGCCCCTTGGTTTGTGATAACATCGGACTCGTAAAGTAGAGACCACCAGGAAAGTAAAGCCTTGCGAGGGAACAAAGAAGGGTGATTCAGGAGACACCTTAAGCAGGGACATGAAGAACAGGAACAGGGACAGGCTAACAGAACAGGGACAAAACAAAAAAGGAATGAATAGGGACATGCTATCAGAACAGGGGCAAACAAAAAACAGCGTATGGGAGGGTCTCGCTGGCATAGGCAGGACCCACAAACAAGGACTCCAGGAGTTGGAGGGGCAGCCAGAGCCCCCCAGCTGGGAAGCACTCAGTGCCTGCCTCTCCCAGGGATGGGGTACAAAGTTTGTTAAAGATGGAATTAGTATGCCTGACAGTTTTTCTCTGTATTTTATTTTGTGTTAATAGTGCTTTCTTAATTTGTGTTACTCTTGCTTTCTTAATTTCTGTTAATCGCGCCTTCATAATTTGTGTTAAACCTGCTTTCTTAATTTGTGTTAATCGAGCTCTTTTATGTTAATAAAGAAGGGGGAGTTGTGGGAGCATGGCCATGGGGGTCGACAAGTCCCATGGTTGGTGATAACATCCGACTCTTAAAGATGAGGCCATCAGGAAAGTAAAGAGTTGAGAGGTAGCAAAGAAGGGTGATTCAGGAGACACCTTAAACAGGGACATGAAGAACAGGAACAGGGACAGGCTAACAGAGCAGGGAGAAACAAAAAAGAGCATATGGGAGGGTCTCGTTGGCATATGCTGGACCCACAAACAAGGACTCCAGGAGTTGGAGGGGCAGTCAGAGCCCCCCGGCTGGGCAGCACTCAGTGCCTGCCTCTCCCAGGGACGGTTTTACAAAGATTGTTAAAGATAGACTTAGTATTCCTGGGAGTTTTTCTCTGTGTTTTAGTTTGTGTTGATCCTGCCTTCTTAATTTGTGTTACTCGCGCTTTCTTAAGTTAATGAAGAAGGGGAAGATGTGGGAGTGTGGCCATGGGGGTCGGCAAGCCCCATGGTTGGTGATAACATCCGACTCTTAAGGATGAGACCATCAGGAATTTAAAGAGCTGAGAGGGAACAAAGAAGAGTGATTCAGGTGACACCCTCTTGTGTGGGGTGGCTAGTTGTCCAGCCATTAATGCATGGAAGTGGCTGGGTGTTTGCTGTTGCCGGGCAAAGTTGTTGACCAATGACTACTTAGTGGAAAGGTACTGCTGTGAGGCGGAAGTTATAGGAAGGGAGCCTTTCCTGAATAAGGGATAGAATGAAGTTGTGCCCTCACTCTGAGAGATGAAGTTATGCCCTCAGTAAGAGAGAGTTCAAGTTATGTCATCAATAAAGAGGTAGCAGTTACAGATCCTGAAAGAACCCCGTTGTCCGTGCGGTCTTTACGCCACAAATCGCCCCCCAACAGGGACATGAAAACGAACAGGGACGAGAAGAAAACAAACAGGGAAATGAAGAACAGGAACAGAGACAGGGAAACAGAACAAGGACAAAATCAAAAAAGGAATGAATAGGGACAGGCAAACGGAACAGGAAAAAAAAAAAAGGAATTAATAGGTACAGGCTAACAGAACAGGGACGAACAAAAAGAGCTTATGGAAGGGTCACGCTGGCTTACGCAGGACCCACAAACAAGGACTCCAGGAGTTGGAGGGGCAGCCAGAGCCCCCCGTCTGGGCAGCACTCAGTTCCTGCCTCTCCCAGGGATGGTTTTACAAAGGTTGTTAAAGATAGACTTAGTATGCCTGGCAGTTTTTCTCTGTGTTTTAGTTTGTGTTGATCCTGCCTTCTAAATTTGTGTTAATCGTGCTTTCTTATTTTAATAAAGAAGGGGGAGATGTGGGAGTGTGGCCATGGGGGTCGACAAGCCCCATGGTTGGTGATAACATCCGACTCTTAAAGATGAGGCCATCAGGAAAGGAAAGCCTTGAGAGGGAACAAAGAAGGGTGATTCAGGAGACACCTTAAGCAGGGACATGAAGAACAGGAACAGGGATAGTCTAACAGAACAGGGACGAAAACAAAAAGGGAATGAATAGGGACAGGCTATCAGAACAGGGACAAACAAAAAACAGCGTATGGGAGGGTCTCGCTGGCATAGGCAGGACCCACAAACAAGGACTCCAGGAGTTGGAGGGGCAGCCAGAGCACCCCGGCTGGGCAGCACTCAGTGCCTGCCTCTCCCACGGCTGGTTTTACAAAGGTTGTTAAAGATAGACTTAGTATGCCTGGCAGTTTTTCTCTGTGTTTTAGTTTGTGTTGATCCTGCCTTCTTAATTTGTGTTAATTGTGCTTTCTTATGTTAATAAAGAAGGGGAAGATGTGGGAGTGTGGCCATGGGGGTCGACAAGCCCCTTGGTTTGTGATAACATCGGACTCGTAAAGTAGAGACCACCAGGAAAGTAAAGCCTTGCGAGGGAACAAAGAAGGGTGATTCAGGAGACACCTTAAACAGGGACATGAAGAACAGGAACAGGGACAGGCTAACAGAGCAGGGAGAAACAAAAAACAGCATATGGGAGGGTCCCACTGGCATATGCTGGACCCACAAAGAAGGACTCCAGGAGTTGGAGGGGCAGCCAGAGCCCCCCGGCTGGGCAGCACTCAGTGCCTGCCTCTCCCAGGGATGGGGTTACAAAGTTTGTTAAAGATGGAATTAGTATGCCTGGCAGTTTTTCTCTGTGTTTTAGTTTGTGTTAATAGTGCTTTCTTAATTTGTGTTACTCTTGCTTTCTTAATTTCTGTTAATCGCACCTTCATAATTTGTGTTAAACCTGCTTTCTTAATTTGTGTTAATCGAGCTCTTTTATGTTAATAAAGGAGGGGGAGTTGTGGGAGCATGTCCATGGGGGTCGACAAGTCCCATGGTTGGTGATAACATCCGACTCTTAAAGATGAGGCCATCAGGAATGTAAAGAGTTGAGAGGGAGCAAAGAAGGGTGATTCAGGAGACACCTTAGACAGGGACATGAAGAACAGGAACAGGGACAGGCTAACAGAGCAGGGAGAAACAAAAAACAGCATATGGGAGGGTCTCGTTGGCATATGCTGGACCCACAAACAAGGACTCCAGGAGTTGGAGGGGCAGCCAGAGCCCCCCGGCTGGGCAGCACTCAGTGCCTGCCTCTCCCAGGGACGGTTTTACAAAGATTGTTAAAGATAGACTTAGTATTCCTGGCAGTTTTTCTCTGTGTTTTAGTTTGTGTTGATCCTGCCTTCTTAATTTGTGTTACTCGCGCTTTCTTAAGTTAATGAAGAAGGGGAAGATGTGGGAGTGTGGCCATGGGGGTCGGCAAGCCCCATGGTTGGTGATAACATCCGACTCTTAAGGATGAGACCATCAGGAATTTAAAGAGCTGAGAGGGAACAAAGAAGGGTGATTCAGGTGACACCTTAAGCAGGGACATGAAGAACAGGAACAGGGATAGTCTAACAGAACAGGGACGAAAACAAAAAGGGAATGAATAGGGACAGGTTATCAGAACAGGGACAAACAAAAAACAGCGTATGGGAGGGTCTCGCTGGCATAGGCAGGACCCACAAACAAGGACTCCAGGAGTTGGAGGGGCAGCCAGAGCACCCCGGCTGGGCAGCACTCAGTGCCTGCCTCTCCCACGGCTGGTTTTACAAAGATTGTTAGAGATAGACTTAGTATGCCTGGCAGTTTTTCTCTGTGTTTTAGTTTGTGTTGATCCTGCCTTCTTAATTTGTGTTAATTGCGCTTTCATATGTTAATAAAGAAGGGGAAGATGTGGGAGTGTGGCCATGGGGGTCGACAAGCCCCTTGGTTTGTGATAACATCGGACTCTTAAAGTAGAGACCACCAGGAAAGTAAAGCCTTGCGAGGGAACAAAGAAGGGTGATTCAGGAGACACCTTAAGCAGGGACCTGAAGAACAGGAACAGGAACAGGCTAACAGAACAGGGACAAAATAAAAAAGGAATGAATAGGGACATGCTATCAGAACAGGGGCAAACAAAAAACAGCGTATGGGAGGGTCTCGCTGGCATTGGCAGGACCCACAAACAAGGACTCCAGGAGTTGGAGGGGCAGCCAGAGCCCCCCTGCTGGGCAGCACTCAGTGCCTGCCTCTCCCAGGGATGGGGTTACAAAGTTTGTAAAAGATGGAATTAGTATGCCTGGCAGTTTTTCTCTGTGTTTTAGTTTGTGTTGATCCTGCCTTCTTAATTTGTGTTAATCGCGCTTTCTTAAGTTAATGAAGAAGGGGAAGATGTGGGAGTGTGGCCATGGGGGTCGGCAAGCCCCATGGTTGGTGATAACATCCGACTCTTAAGGATGAGACCATCAGGAATTTAAAGAGCTGAGAGGGAACAAAGAAGGGTGATTCAGGAGACACCTTAAGCAGGGACATGAAGAACAGGAACAGGGATAGTCTAACAGAACAGGGACAAAAACAAAAAAGGAATGAATAGGGACAGGCTATCAGAACAGCGACAAACAAAAAACAGCGTATGGGAAGGTCTCGCTGGCATAGGCAGGACCCCCAAACAAGGACTCCAGGAGTTGGAAGGGCAGCCAGAGCCCCCCGGCTGGGCAGTACTCAGTGCCTGCCTCTCCCAGGGATGGGGTTACAAAGTTTGTTAAAGATGGAATTAGTATGCCTGGCCGTTTTTCTCTGTATTTTAGTTTGTGTTAATAGTTCTTTCTTAATTTGTGTTAATTTTCCTTTCTTATTTTCTGTTAATCGCGCCTTCTTAATTTGTGTTAAACCTGCTTTCTTAATTTGTGTTAATCGAGCTCTTTTATGTTAATAAAGAAGGGGGAGTTCTGGGAGCATGGCCATGGGGGTCGACAAGTCCCATGGTTGGTGATAACATCGGACTCTTAAGGATGAGACCATCAGGAAAGTAAAGCCTTGAGAGGGAATAAAGAAGGGTGATTCAGGAGACACCTTAAGCAGGGACATGAAGAACAGGAACAGGGGCAGGCTCACAGAGCAGGGAGAAACAAAAAACAGCATATGGGAGGGTCCCACTGGCGTATGCTGGACCCACAAACAAGGACTCCAGGAGTTGGAGGGGCAGCCAGAGCCCCCCGGCTGGGCAGCACTCAGTGCCTGCCTCTCACAGGGATGGTTTTACAAAGATTGTTAAAGATAGACTTAGTATGCCTGGCAGTTTTTCTCTGTGTTTTAGTTTGTGTTGATCCTGCCTTCTTAATTTGTGTTAATCGTGCTTTCTTATTTTATTAAAGAAGGGGGAGATGTGGGAGTGTGGCCATGGGGGTCGACAAGCCCCATGGTTGGTGATAACATCCGACTGTTAAAGTAGAGACCATCAGGAAAGTAAAACCTTGAGAGGGAACAAAGAAGGGTGATTCAGGAGACACCTTAAGCAGGGACATGAAGAACAGGAACAGGGATAGTCTAACAGAACAGGGAGGAAAACAAAGAGGGAATGAATAGGGACAGGCTATCAGAACAGGGACAAACAAAAAACAGCGTATGGGAGGGTCTCGCTGGCATACGCAGGACCCTCACAAAAGGACTCCAGGAGTTGGAGGGGCAGCCAGAGCCCCCCGGCTGGGCAGCACTCAGTGCCTGCCTCTCCCAGGGATGGTTTTGCAAAGGTTGTTAAAGATAGACTTAGTATGCCTGGCAGTTTTTCTCTGTGTTTTAGTTTCTGTTGATCCTGCCTTCTTAATTTGTGATAATCGCGCTTTCTTATGTTAATAAAGAAGGAGGAGATGTGGGAATGTGGCCATGGGGGTCGACAAGCCCCATGGTTGGTAATAACATCCGACTCTTAAGGATGAGACCATCAGGAATTTAAAGAGTTGAGAGGGAACAAAGAAGGGTGATTCAGGTGACACCTTCTTGTCTGGGGTGGCTAGTTCTCCAGCCATTAAAGCATGGAAGTTGCTGTGTGTTTGGTGTTGCCGGGCAAAGTTGTTGAGCAATGACTAGTTAGTGGAAAGGTACTGCTGTGAGGCGGAAATTATAGGAAGGGAGCCTTTCCTGAATAAGGGATAGAATGAAGTTGTGCCCTCACTCTGAGAGATGAAGTTATGCCTTCAGTAAGAGAGAGTTCAGGATATGTCGTCAATAAAGACGTGGCAGTTAAAGATCCTGAAAGAACCCCGTTGTCCGTGCGGTCTTTACGCCACAAATCGCCCCCCAACAGGGACATGAAAACGAACAGGGACGAGAAGAAAACAAACAGGGACATGAAGAACAGGAACAGGGACAGGCTAACAGAACAAAGACAAAAACAAAAAAGGAATGAATAGGGACAGGCAAACGGAACAGGGACAAAAACAGAAAAGGAATGAATAGGTACTGCTAACAGAACAGGGACGAACAAAAAGAGCTTATGGGAGGGTCACGCTGGCTTATGCAGGACCCACAAACAAGGACTCCAGGAGTTGGAGGGGCAGCCAGAGCCCCCCGGCTGGGCAGCACTCAGTGCCTGCCACTCCCAGGGATGGGGTTGCAAAGTTTGTTAAAGATAGTCTTAGTATGCCTGGCAGCTTTTCTCTGTGTTTTAGTTTGTGTTCATCCTGCCTTCTTAATTTGTGTTAATTGTGCTTTCTTATGTTAATAAAGAAGGGGAAGATGTGGGAGTGTGGCCATGGGGGTCGACAAGCCCCATGGTTGGTGATAACATCGGACTCTTAAAGTAGAGACCATCAGGAAAGTAAAGCCTTGAGAGGGAACAAAGAAGGGTGATTCAGGAGACACCTTAAGCAGGGACATGAAGAACAGGAACAGGGACAGGCTAACAGAACAGGGACAAAACAAAAAAGGAATGAATAGGGACATGCTATCAGTACAGGGACAAACAAAAAACAGCGTATTGGAGGGTCTCGCTGGCATAGGCAGGACCCACAAACAAGGACTCCAGGAGTTGGAGGGGCAGCCAGAGCCCCCCAGCTGGGCAGCACTCAGTGCCTGGCTCTCCCAGGGATGGGGTTACAAAGTTTGTTAAAGATGGAATTAGTATGCCTGGCAGTTTTTCTCTGTATTTTAGTTTGTGTTAATAGTGCTTTCTTAATTTGTGTTACTCTTGCTTTCTTAATTTCTGTTAATCGCGCCTTCATAATTTCTGTTAAACCTGCTTTCTTAATTTGTGTTAATCGAGCTCTTTTATGTTAATAAAGAAGTGGGAGTTGTGGGAGCATGGCCATGGGGGTCGACAAGTCCCATGGTTGGTGATAACATCTGACTCTTAAAGATGAGGGCATCAGGAAAGTAAAGCCTTGAGAGGGAACAAAGAAGGGTGATTCAGGAGACACCTTAAACAGGGACATGAAGAACAGGAACAGGGATAGTCTAACAGAACAGGGAGGAAAAAAAAAAAGGAATGAATAGGGACAGGCTATCAGAACAGGGACAAACAAAAAACAGCGTATGGGAGGGTCTCGCTGGCATAGGCAGGACCCACAAACAAGGACTCCAGGAGTTGGAGGGGCAGCCAGAGCCCCCCAGCTGGGCAGCACTCAGTGCCTGCCTCTCCCAGGGATGGGGTTACAAAGTTTGTAAAAGATGGAATTAGTATGCCTGGCAGTTTTTCTCTGTGTTTTAGTTTGTGTTAATAGTGCTTTCTTAATTTGTGTTACTCTTGCTTTCATAATTTCTGTTAATCGCGCCTTCTTAATTTGTGTTAAACCTGCTTTCTTAATTTGTGTCAATCGAGCTCTTTTATGTTAATAAAGCAGGGGGAGATGTGGGAGCATGGCCATGGGGGTCCACAAGTCCCATGGTTGGTGATAACATCCAACTCTTAAAGATGAGGCCATCAGGAAAGTAAAGAGTTGAGAGGGAACAAAGAAGGGTGATTCAGGAGACACCTTAAACAGGGACATGAAGAACAGGAACAGGGACAGGCTAACGGAGCAGGGAGAAACAAAAAACAGCATATGGGAGAGTCCCACTGGCATATGCTGGACCCACAAACAAGGACTCCAGGAGTTGGAGGGGCAGCCAGAGCCCCCCAGCTGGGAAGCACTCACTGCCTGCCTCTCCCAGGGATGGGGTTACAAAGTTTGTTAAAGATGGAATTAGTATGCCTGGCAGTTTTTCTCTGTGTTTTAGTTTGTGTTGATCCTGGCTTCTTAATTTGTGTTAATCGCGCTTTCTTATGTTAATAAAGAAGGGGAAGATGTGGGAGTGTGGCCATGGGGGTCGACAAGCCCCATGGTTGGTGGTAACATCAGACTCTTAATGATGAGACCATCAGGAAAGTAAAGAGTTGAGAGAGAACAAAGAAGGGTGATTCAGGAGACACCTTAAAAAGGGACATGAAGAACAGGAACAGGGACAGGCTAACAGAGCAGGGAGAAACAAAAAACAGCATATGGGAGGGTCCCACTGGCATATGCTGGACCCACAAACAAGGACTCCAGGAGTTGGAGGGGCAGCCAGAGCCCCCCGGCTGGGCAGCACTCAGTGCCTGCCTCTCCCAGGGATGGTTTTACAAAGGTTGTTAAAGATAGACTTAGTATGCCTGGCAGTTTTTCTCTGTTTTAGTTTGTGTTGATCCTGCCTTCTTAATTTGTGTTAATCGCGCTTTCTTAAGTTAATAAAGAAGGGGGAGATGTGGGAGTGTGGCCATGGGGGTCGACAGGCCCCATGGTTGGTGATAACATAGGACTCTTAAGGATGAGACCATCAGGAATTTTAAGAGTTGAGAGGGAACAAAGAAGGGTGATTCAGGTGACACCTTGTTGTCTGGAGTGGCTAGTTCTCCAGCCATTAATGCATGGAAGTGGCTGGGTGTTTGGTGTTGCCGGGCAAAGTTGTTGACCAATGACTAGTTAGTGGAAAGGTACTGCTGTGAGGCGGAAATTATAGGAAGGGAGCCTTTCCTGAATAAGGGATAGAATGAAGTTGTGCCCTCACTCTGAGAGATGAAGTTATGCCCTCAGTAAGTGAGAGTTCAAGTTATGTCATCAATAAAGAGGTAGCAGTTACAGATCCTGAAAGAACCCCGTTGTCCGTGCGGTCTTTACGCCACAAATCGCCCCCCAACAGGGACATGAAACGAACAGGGACGAGAAGAAAACAAACAGGGGAATGAAGAACAGGAACAGGGACAGGCTAACAGAACAGGGACAAAAACAAAAAAGGAATGATCAGGTACAGGCTAACAGAACAGGGACGAACAAAAAGAGCTTATGGGAGGGTCACGCTGGCTTACGCAGGACCCACAAACAAGGACTCCAGGAGTTGGAGGGGCAGCCAGAGCCCCCTGGCTGGGCAGCACTCAGTGCCTGCCTCTCCCAGGGATGGGGTTGCAAAGTTTGTTAAAGATAGACTTAGTATGCCTGGCAGTTTTTCTCTGTGTTTTAGTTTGTGTTGATCCTGCCTTCTTAATTTGTGTTAATCGCGTTTTCTTATGTTAATAAAGAAGGGGAAGATGTGGGAGTGTGGCCATGGGGGTCCACAAGTCCCATGGTTGGTGATAACATCCGACTCTTAAAGATGAGGCCATCAGGAAAGTAAAGAGTTGAGAGGGAACAAAGAAGGGTGATTCAGGAGACACCTTAAACAGGGACATGAAGAACAGGAACAGGGATAGTCTAACAGAACAGGGACGAAAACAAAAAAAGGAATGAATAGGGACAGGCTATCAGAACAGGGACAAACAAAAAACAGCGTATGGGAGGGTCTCGTTGGCATAGGCAGGACCCCCAAACAAGGACTCCAGGAGTTGGAGGGGCAGCCAGAGCCCCCCGGCTGGGCAGCACTCAGTGCCTGCCTCTCCCAGGGATGGTTTTACAAAGATTGTTAAAGATAGACTTAGTATGCCTGGCAGTTTTTCTCTGTGTTTTAGTTTGTGTTGATCCTGCCTTCTTAATATGTGTTAATCGCGCTTTCTTATGTTAATAAAGAAGGAGGAGATGTGGGAGTGTGGCCATGGGGGTCGACAAGCCCCATGGTTGGTGATAACATCGGACTCTTAAGGATGAGACCATCAGGAATTTAAAGAGTTGAGAGGGAACAAAGAAGGGTGATTCAGGTGACACCTTGTTGTCTGGGGTGGCTTGTTCTCCAGCCATTAAAGCATGGAAGTTGCTGGGTGTTTGCTGTTGCCGGGCAACGTTGTTGACCAATGACTAGTTAGTGGAAAGGTACTGCTGTGAGGCAGAAGTTATAGGAAGGGAGCCTTTCCTGAATAAGGGATAGAATGAAGTTGTGCCCTCACTCTGAGAGATGAAGTTATGCCCTCAGTAAGAGAGAGTTCAAGTTATGCCATCAATAAAGAGGTAGCAGTTACAGATCCTGAAAGAACCCCTTTGTCCGTGCGGTTTTTACTCCACAAATCGCCCCCCAAAAGGGACATGAAAACGAACAGGGACCAGAAGAAAACAAACAGGGACATGAAGAACAGGAACAGGGACAGGCTAACAGCACAGGGACAAAAACAAAAAAGGAATGAATAGGGACAGGCTAACAGAACAGGGACGAACAAAAAGAGCTTATGGGAGGGTCACGCTGGCTTACGCAGGACCCACAAACAAGGACTCCAGGAGTTGGAGGGGCAGCCAGAGCCCCCCGGCTGGGCAGCACTCAGGTCCTGCCTCTCCCAGGGATGGGGTTGCAAAGTTTGTTAAAGATAGTCTTAGTATGCCTGGCAGCTTTTCTCTGTGTTTTAGTTTGTGTTGATCCTGCCTTCTTAATTTGTGTTAATCGAGCTCTTTTATGTTAATAAAGAAGGGGGAGATTTGGGAGCGTGGCCATGGGGGTCGACAAGTCCCATGGTTGGTGATAACATCCAACTCTTAAAGATGAGGCCATCAGGAAAGGAAAGCCTTGAGAGGGAACAAAGAAGGGTGATTCAGGAGACACCTTAAACAGGGACATGAAGAACAGGAACAGGGATAGTCTAACAGAACAGGGAGGAAAACAAAAAAGGAATTAATAGGGACAGGCTATCAGAACAGGGACAAACAAAAAACAACGTATGGGAGGATCTCGCTGGCATAGGCAGGACCCACAAACAAGGACTCCAGGAGTTGGAGGGGCAGCCAGAGCCCCCCAGCTGGGCAGCACTCAGTGCCTGCCTCTCCCAGGGATGGGGTTACAAAGTTTGTAAAAGATGGAATTAGTATGCCTGGCAGTTTTTCTCTGTGTTTTAGTTTGTGTTAATAGTGCTTTCTTAATTTGTGTTACTCTTGCTTTCTTAATTTCTGTTAATCGCGCCTTCTTAATTTGTGTTAAACCTGCTTTCTTAATTTGTGTTAATCGAGCTCTTTTATGTTAATAAAGAAGGGGGAGATGTGGGAGCATGGCCATGGGGGTCCACAAGTCCCATGGTTGGTGATAACATCCAACTCTTAAAGATGAGGCCATCAGGAAAGTAAAGAGTTGAGAGGGAACAAAGAAGGGTGATTCAGGAGACACCTTAACCAGGGACATGAAGAACAGGAACAGGGACAGGCTAACAGAGCAGGGAGAAACAAAAAACAGCATATGGGAGAGTCCCACTGGCATAGGCAGGACCCACAAACAAGGACTCCAGGAGTTGGAGGGGCAGCCAGAGCCCCCCGGCTGGGCAGCACTCAGTGCCTGCCTCTCCCAGGGATGGTTTTACAAAGGTTGTTAAAGATAAACTTAGTATGCCTGGCAGTTTTTCTCTGTGTTTTAGTTTGTGTTGATCCTGCCTTCTTAATATGTGTTAATCGCGCTTTCTTAAGTTAATAAAGAAGGGGGAGATGTGGGAGTGTGGCCATGGGGGTCGACAAGCCCCATGGTTGGTGATAACATCAGACTCTTAATGATGAGACCATCAGGAAAGTAAAGCCTTGAGAGGGAACAAAGAAGGGTGATTCAGGAGACACCTTAAACAGGGACATGAAGAACAGGAACAGGGATAGTCTAACAGAACAGGGACAAAAACAAAAAAGGAATGAATAGGGACAGGCTATCAGAACAGGGACAAACAAAAAACAGCGTATGGGAGGGTCTCGCTGGCATAGGCAGGACCCACAAACAAGGACTCCAGGAGTTGGAGGGGCAGCCAGAGCCCCCCAGCTGGGCAGCACTCAGTGCCTGCCACTCCCAGGGACGGGGTTGCAAAGTTTGTTAAAGATGGAATTAGTATGCCTGGCAGCTTTTCTCTGTGTTTTAGTTTGTGTTGATCCTGCCTTCTTAATTTGTGTTAATCGCGCTTTCTTATGTTAATAAAGAAGGGGAAGATGTGGGAGTGTGGCAATGGGAGTCCACAAGCCCCATGGTTGGTGATAACATCCGACTCTTAAGGATGAGACCATCAGGAATTTAAAGAGTTGAGAGGGAACAAAGAAGGGTGATTCAGGTGACACCTTGTTGCCTGGGGTGGCTTGTTCTCCAGCCATTAAAGCATGGAAGTTGCTGGGTGTTTGCTGTTGCCGGGCAACGTTGTTGACCAATGACTAGTTAGTGGAAAGGTACTGCTGTGAGGCGGAAATTATAGGAAGGGAGCCTTTCCTGAATAAGGGATAGAATGAAGTTGTGCCCTCACTCTGAGAGATGAAGTTATGCCTTCAGTAAGAGAGAGTTCAAGTTATGCCATCAATAAAGAGGTAGCAGTTACAGATCCTGAAAGAACCCCGTTGTCCGTGCGGTCTTTACGCCACAAATCGCCCCCCAAAAGGGACATGAAAACGAACAGGGACCAGAAGAAAACAAACAGGGACATGAAGAACAGGAACAGGGACAGGCTAACAGCACAGGGACAAAAACAAAAAAGGAATGAATAGGGACAGGCTAACAGAACAGGGACGAACAAAAAGAGCTTATGGGAGGGTCACGCTGGCTTACGCAGGACCCCCAAACAAGGACTCCAGGAGTTGGAGGGGCAGCCAGAGCCCCCCGGCTGGGCAGCACTCAGTGCCTGCCACTCCCAGGGATGGGGTTGCAAAGTTTGTTAAAGATAGTCTTAGTATGCCTGGCAGCTTTTCTCTGTGTTTTAGTTTGTGTTGATCCTGCCTTCTTAATTTGTGTTAATAGAGCTTTCTTATGTTAATAAAGAAGGGGAAGATGTGGGAGTGTGGCCATGGGGGTCGACAAGCCCCATGGTTGGTGGTAACATCAGACTCTTAATGATGAGACCATCAGGAAAGTAAAGAGTTGAGAGAGAACAAAGAAGGGTGATTCAGGAGACACCTTAAAAAGGGACATGAAGAACAGGAACAGGGACAGGCTAACAGAACAGGGACAAAAACAAAAAAGTAATGAATCGGGACAGGCTATCAGAACAGGGACAAACAAAAAACAGCGTATGGGAGGGTCTCGTTGGCATACGCAGGACCCACAAACAAGGACTCCAGGAGTTGGAGGGGCAGCCAGAGCCCCCTGGCTTGGCAGTACTCAGTGCCTGCCTCTCCCAGGGATGGTTTTACAAAGGTTGTTAAAGATAGACTTAGTATGCCTGGCAGTTTTTCTCTGTGTTTTAGTTTGTGTTGATCCTGCCTTCTTAATTTGTGTTAATCGCACTTTCTTAAGTTAATAAAGAAGGGGGAGATGTGGGAGTGTGGCCATGGGGGTCGACAGGCCCCATGGTTGGTGATAACATAGGACTCTTAAGGATGAGACCATCAGGAATTTAAAGAGTTGAGAGGGAACAAAGAAGGGTGATTCAGGTGACACCTTGTTGTCTGGGGTGGCTAGTTCTCCAGCCATTAATGCATGGAAGTGGCTGGGTGTTTGCTGTTGCCGGGCAAAGTTGTTGACCAATGACTAGTTAGTGGAAAGGTACTGCTGTGAGGCGGAAATTATAGGAAGGGAGCCTTTCCTGAATAAGGGATAGAATGAAGTTGTGCCCTCACTCTGAGAGATGAAGTTATGCCCTCAGTAAGAGAGAGTTTAAGTTATGTCATCAATAAAGAGGTAGCAGTTACAGATCCTGAAAGAACCCCATTGTCCGTGCAGTCTTTACGCCACAAATCGCCCCCCAACAGGGACATGAAAACGAACAGGGACAAGAAGAATACAAACAGGGACATGAAGAATAGGAACAGGGACAGGCTAACAGCACAGGGACAAAAACAAAAAAGGAATGAATAGGGACAGGCAAACGGAACAGGGACAAAAACAGAAAAGGAATGATCAGGTACAGGCTAACAGAACAGGGACGAACAAAAAGAGCTTATGGGAGGGTCACGCTGGCTTACGCAGGACCCACAAACAAGGACTCCAGGAGTTGGAGGCGCAGCCAGAGCCCCCCGGCTGGGCAGCACTCAGTGCCTGCCTCTCCCAGGGATGGGGTTGCAAAGTTTGTTAAAGATAGACTTAGTATGCCTGGCAGTTTTTCTCTGTGTTTTAGTTTGTGTTGATCCTGCCTTCTTAATTTGTGTTAATCGCGTTTTCTTATGTTAATAAAGGAGGTGAAGATGTGGGAGTGTGCCTATGGGGGTCCACAAGCCCCATGGTTGGTGATAACATCCGACTACTAAAGTAGAGACCATCAGGAAAGTAAAGCCTTGAGAGGGAACAAAGAAGGGTGATTCAGGAGACACCATAAACAGGGACATGAAGAACAGGAACAGGGATAGTCTAACAGAACAGGGACAAAAACAAAAAAGGAATGAATAGGGACAGGCTATCAGAACAGGGACAAACAAAAAACAGCGTATGGGAGGGTCTCGCTGGCATAGGCAGGACCCACAAACAAGGACTCCAGGAGTTGGAGGGGCAGCCAGAGCTCCCCGGCTGGGCAGCACTCAGTGCCTGCCTCTCCCAGGGATGGGTTTACAAAGGTTGTTAAAGATAGACTTAGTATGCCTGGCAGTTTTTCTCTGTGTTTTAGTTTGTGTTGATCCTGCCTTCTTAATATGTGTTAATCGCGCTTTCTTAAGTTAATAAAGAAGGGGGAGATGTGGGAGTGTGGCCATGGGGGTCGACAAGCCCCATGGTTGGTGATAACATCAGACTCTTAATGATGAGACCATCAGGAAAGTAAAGCCTTGAGAGGGAACAAAGAAGGGTGATTCAGGAGACACCTTAAACAGGGACATGAAGAACAGGAACAGGGATAGTCTAACAGAACAGGGACAAAAACAAAAAAGGAATGAATAGGGACAGGCTATCAGAACAGGGACAAACAAAAAACAGCGTATGGGAGGGTCTCGCTGGCATAGGCAGGACCCACAAACAAGGACTCCAGGAGTTGGAGGGGCAGCCAGAGCCCCCCAGCTGGGCAGCACTCAGTGCCTGCCACTCCCAGGGACGGGGTTGCAAAGTTTGTTAAAGATGGAATTAGTATGCCTGGCAGCTTTTCTCTGTGTTTTAGTTTGTGTTGATCCTGCCTTCTTAATTTGTGTTAATCGCGCTTTCTTATGTTAATAAAGAAGGGGAAGATGTGGGAGTGTGGCAATGGGAGTCCACAAGCCCCATGGTTGGTGATAACATCCGACTCTTAAGGATGAGACCATCAGGAATTTAAAGAGTTGAGAGGGAACAAAGAAGGGTGATTCAGGTGACACCTTGTTGCCTGGGGTGGCTTGTTCTCCAGCCATTAAAGCATGGAAGTTGCTGGGTGTTTGCTGTTGCCGGGCAAAGTTGTTGACCAATGACTAGTTAGTGGAAAGGTACTGCTGTGAGGCGGAAATTATAGGAAGGGAGCCTTTCCTGAATAAGGGATAGAATGAAGTTGTGCCCTCACTCTGAGAGATGAAGTTATGCCTTCAGTAAGAGAGAGTTCAAGTTATGCCATCAATAAAGAGGTAGCAGTTACAGATCCTGAAAGAACCCCGTTGTCCGTGCGGTCTTTACGCCACAAATCGCCCCCCAAAAGGGACATGAAAACGAACAGGGACCAGAAGAAAACAAACAGGGACATGAAGAACAGGAACAGGGACAGGCTAACAGCACAGGGACAAAAACAAAAAAGGAATGAATAGGGACAGGCTAACAGAACAGGGACGAACAAAAAGAGCTTATGGGAGGGTCACGCTGGCTTACGCAGGACCCCCAAACAAGGACTCCAGGAGTTGGAGGGGCAGCCAGAGCCCCCCGGCTGGGCAGCACTCAGTGCCTGCCACTCCCAGGGATGGGGTTGCAAAGTTTGTTAAAGATAGTCTTAGTATGCCTGGCAGCTTTTCTCTGTGTTTTAGTTTGTGTTGATCCTGCCTTCTTAATTTGTGTTAATAGAGCTTTCTTATGTTAATAAAGAAGGGGAAGATGTGGGAGTGTGGCCATGGGGGTCGACAAGCCCCATGGTTGGTGGTAACATCAGACTCTTAATGATGAGACCATCAGGAAAGTAAAGAGTTGAGAGAGAACAAAGAAGGGTGATTCAGGAGACACCTTAAAAAGGGACATGAAGAACAGGAACAGGGACAGGCTAACAGAACAGGGACAAAAACAAAAAAGTAATGAATCGGGACAGGCTATCAGAACAGGGACAAACAAAAAACAGCGTATGGGAGGGTCTCGTTGGCATACGCAGGACCCACAAACAAGGACTCCAGGAGTTGGAGGGGCAGCCAGAGCCCCCTGGCTTGGCAGTACTCAGTGCCTGCCTCTCCCAGGGATGGTTTTACAAAGGTTGTTAAAGATAGACTTAGTATGCCTGGCAGTTTTTCTCTGTGTTTTAGTTTGTGTTGATCCTGCCTTCTTAATTTGTGTTAATCGCACTTTCTTAAGTTAATAAAGAAGGGGGAGATGTGGGAGTGTGGCCATGGGGGTCGACAGGCCCCATGGTTGGTGATAACATAGGACTCTTAAGGATGAGACCATCAGGAATTTAAAGAGTTGAGAGGGAACAAAGAAGGGTGATTCAGGTGACACCTTGTTGTCTGGGGTGGCTAGTTCTCCAGCCATTAATGCATGGAAGTGGCTGGGTGTTTGCTGTTGCCGGGCAAAGTTGTTGACCAATGACTAGTTAGTGGAAAGGTACTGCTGTGAGGCGGAAATTATAGGAAGGGAGCCTTTCCTGAATAAGGGATAGAATGAAGTTGTGCCCTCACTCTGAGAGATGAAGTTATGCCCTCAGTAAGAGAGAGTTTAAGTTATGTCATCAATAAAGAGGTAGCAGTTACAGATCCTGAAAGAACCCCATTGTCCGTGCAGTCTTTACGCCACAAATCGCCCCCCAACAGGGACATGAAAACGAACAGGGACAAGAAGAATACAAACAGGGACATGAAGAATAGGAACAGGGACAGGCTAACAGCACAGGGACAAAAACAAAAAAGGAATGAATAGGGACAGGCAAACGGAACAGGGACAAAAACAGAAAAGGAATGATCAGGTACAGGCTAACAGAACAGGGACGAACAAAAAGAGCTTATGGGAGGGTCACGCTGGCTTACGCAGGACCCACAAACAAGGACTCCAGGAGTTGGAGGCGCAGCCAGAGCCCCCCGGCTGGGCAGCACTCAGTGCCTGCCTCTCCCAGGGATGGGGTTGCAAAGTTTGTTAAAGATAGACTTAGTATGCCTGGCAGTTTTTCTCTGTGTTTTAGTTTGTGTTGATCCTGCCTTCTTAATTTGTGTTAATCGCGTTTTCTTATGTTAATAAAGGAGGTGAAGATGTGGGAGTGTGCCTATGGGGGTCCACAAGCCCCATGGTTGGTGATAACATCCGACTACTAAAGTAGAGACCATCAGGAAAGTAAAGCCTTGAGAGGGAACAAAGAAGGGTGATTCAGGAGACACCATAAACAGGGACATGAAGAACAGGAACAGGGATAGTCTAACAGAACAGGGACAAAAACAAAAAAGGAATGAATAGGGACAGGCTATCAGAACAGGGACAAACAAAAAACAGCGTATGGGAGGGTCTCGCTGGCATAGGCAGGACCCACAAACAAGGACTCCAGGAGTTGGAGGGGCAGCCAGAGCTCCCCGGCTGGGCAGCACTCAGTGCCTGCCTCTCCCAGGGATGGGGTTACAAAGTTTGTTAAAGATGGAATTAGTATGCCTGGCAGTTTTTCTCTGTATTTTAGTTAGTGTTAATAGTGCTTTCTTAATTTGTGTTACTCTTGCTTTCTTAATTTCTGTTAATCGCGCCTTCATAATTTGTGTTAAACCTGCTTTCTTAATTTGTGTTAATCGAGCTCTTTTATGTTAATAAAGAAGGGGGAGTTGTAGGAGTGTAGCCATGGGGGTCGACAAGTCCCATGGTTGGTGATAACATCCGACTCTTAAAGATGAGGCCATCAGGAAAGTAAAGAGTTGAGAGGGAACAAAGAAGGGTGATTCAGGAGACACCTTAAACAGGGACATGAAGAACAGGGACAGGCTAACAGAGCAGGGAGAAACAAAAAACAGCATATGGGAGGGTCCCACTGGCATATGCTAGACCCACAAACAAGGACTCCAGGAGTTGGAGGGGCAGCCAGAGCCCCCCGGCTGGGCAGCACTCAGTGCCTGCCTCTCCCAGGGATGGGTTTACAAAGGTTGTTAAAGATAGACTTAATATGCCTGGCAGTTTTTCTATGTGTTTTAGTTTGTGTTGATCCTGCCTTCTTAATTTGTTTTAATTGTGCTTTCTTATGTTAATAAAGAAGGGGAAGATGTGGGAGTGTGGCCATGGGGGTCGACAAGCCCCATGGTTGGTGATAACATCCGACTATTAAAGTAGAGACCATCAGGAAAGTAAAGCCTTGAGTGGGAACAAAGAAGGGTTATTCAAAAGACACCTTAAACAGGGACATGAAGAACAGGAACAGGGATAGTCTAACAGAACAGGGAGGAAAACAAAAAAGGAATGAATAGGGACAGGCTATCAGAACAGGGACAAACAAAAAACAGCGTATGGGAGGGTCTCGCTGGCATAGGCAGGACCCACAAACAAGGACTCCAGGAGTTGGAGGGGCAGCCAGAGCCCCCCGGCTGGGCAGCACTCAGTGCCTGCCTCTCCCAGGGATGGGGTTGCAAAGTTTGTTAAAGATGGAATTAGTATGCCTGGCAGTTTTTCTCTGTATTTTAGTTTGTGTTAATAGTTCTTTCTTAATTTGTGTTACTTTTCCTTTCTTATTTTCTGTTAATCGCGCCTTCATAATTTGTGCTAAACATGCTTTCTTAATTTGTGTTAATCGAGCTCTTTTATGTTAATAAAGAAGGGGGAGTTGTGGGAGCATGGCCATGGGGGTCGACAAGTCCCATGGTTGGTGATAACATCCGACTCTTAAAGATGAGGCCATCAGGAAAGTAAAGAGTTGAGAGGGAACAAAGAAGGGTGATTCAGGAGACACCTTAAACAGGGACATGAAGAACAGGGACAGGCTAACAGAGCAGGGAGAAACAAAAAACAGCATATGGGAGGGTCCCACTGGCATATGCTAGACCCACAAACAAGGACTCCAGGAGTTGGAGGGGCAGCCAGAGCCCCCCGGCTGGGCAGCACTCAGTGCCTGCCTCTCCCAGGGACGGTTTTACAAAGGTTGTTAAAGATAGACTTAGTATGCCTGGCAGTTTTTCTCTTTGTTTTAGTTTGTGTTGATCCTGCCTTCTTAATTTGTGTTAATCGTGCTTTCTTATTTTAATAAAGAAGGGGGAGATGTGGGAGTGTGGCCATGGGGGTCGACAAGCCCCATGGTTGGTGATAACATCCGACTGTTAAAGTAGAGACCATCAGGAAAGTAAAGCCTTGAGAGGGAACAAAGAAGGGTGATTCAGGAGACACCTTAAGCAGGGACATGAAGAACAGGAACAGGGATAGTCTAACAGAACAGGGACGAAAACAAAAAGGGAATGAATAGGGACAGGCTATCAGAACAGGGACAAACAAAAAACAGCGTATGGGAGGGTCTCGCTGGCATAGGCAGGACCCACAAACAAGGACTCCAGGAGTTGGAGGGGCAGCCAGAGCCCCCCGGCTGGGCAGCACTCAGTGCCTGCCTCTCCCAGGGATGGGGTTACAAAGGTTGTTAAAGATGGAATTAGTATGCCTGGCAGTTTTTCTCTGTATTTTAGTTAGTGTTAATAGTGCTTTCTTAATTTGTGTTACTCTTGCTTTCTTAATTTCTGTTAATCGCCCCTTCTTAATTTGTGTTAAACCTGCTTTCTTAATTTGTGTTAATCGAGCTCTTTTATGTTAATAAAGAAGGGGGAGTTGTAGGAGTGTGGCCATGGGGGTCGACAAGTCCCATGGTTGGTGATAACATCCGACTCTTAAAGATGAGGCCATCAGGAAAGTAAAGAGTTGAGAGGGAACAAAGAAGGGTGATTCAGGAGACACCTTAAACAGGGACATGAAGAACAGGGACAGGCTAACAGAGCAGGGAGAAACAAAAAACAGCATATGGGAGGGTCCCACTGGCATATGCTAGACCCACAAACAAGGACTCCAGGAGTTGGAGGGGCAGCCAGAGCCCCCCGGCTGGGCAGCACTCAGTGCCTGCCTCTCCCAGGGATGGGTTTACAAAGGTTGTTAAAGATAGACTTAATATGCCTGGCAGTTTTTCTATGTGTTTTAGTTTGTGTTGATCCTGCCTTCTTAATTTGTTTTAATTGTGCTTTCTTATGTTAATAAAGAAGGGGAAGATGTGGGAGTGTGGCCATGGGGGTCGACAAGCCCCATGGTTGGTGATAACATCCGACTATTAAAGTAGAGACCATCAGGAAAGTAAAGCCTTGAGAGGGAACAAAGAAGGGTGATTCAGGAGACACCTTAAGCAGGGACATGAAGAACAGGAACAGGGATAGTCTAACAGAACAGGGAGGAAAACAAAAAAGGAATGAATAGGGACAGGCTATCAGAACAGGGACAAACAAAAAACAGCGTATGGGAGGGTCTCGCTGGCATAGGCAGGACCCACAAACAAGGACTCCAGGAGTTGGAGGGGCAGCCAGAGCCCCCCGGCTGGGCAGCACTCAGTGCCTGCCTCTCCCAGGGATGGGGTTACAAAGGTTGTTAAAGATGGAATTAGTATGCCTGGCAGTTTTTCTCTGTATTTTAGTTTGTGTTAATAGTGCTTTCTTAATTTGTGTTAATCGCGCTTTCTTATGTTAATAAAGAAGGGGAAGATGTGGGAGTGTGGCAATGGGGGTCAACAAGCCCCATGGTTGGTGATAACATCCGACTCTTAAGGATGAGACCATCAGGAATTTAAAGAGTTGAGAGGGAACAAAGAAGGGTGATTCAGGTGACACCTTCTTGTCTGGGGTGGCTAGTTCTCCAGCCATTAAAGCATGGAAGTTGCTGGGTGTTTGCTGTTGCCGGGCAAAGTTGTTGACCAATGACTAGTTAGTGGAAAGGTACTGCTGTGAGGCGGAAGTTATAGGAAGGGAGCCTTTCCTGAATAAGGGATAGAATGAAGTTGTGCCCTCACTCTGAGAGATGAAGTTATGCCCTCAGTAAGAGAGAGTTCAAGTTATGTCATCAATAATGAGGTAGCAGTTACAGATCCTGAAAGAACCCCGTTGTCCGTGCGGTCTTTACGCCACAAATCGCCCCCCAACAGGGACAAGAAAACGAACAGGGACGAGAAGAAAACAAACAGGGACATGAAGAACAGGAACAGGGACAGGCTAACAGAACAGGGACAAAAACAAAAAAGGAATGAATAGGGACAGGCAAACGGAACAGGAAAAAAAAAAAAAGGAATGAATCGGTACAGGCTAACAGAACAGGGACGAACAAAAAGAGCTTATGGGAGGGTCACGCTGGCTTACGCAGGACCCACAAACAAGGACTCCAGGAGTTGGAGGGGCAGCCAGAGCCCCCCGTCTGGGCAGCACTCAGTGCCTGCCTCTCCCAGGGATGGGGTTACAAAGTTTGTTAAAGATGGAATTAGTATGCCTGGCAGTTTTCCTCTGTATTTTAGTTTGTGTTGATCCTGCCTTCTTAATTTGTGTTAATTGCGCTTTCTTACGTTAATAAAGAAGGAGGAGATGTGGGAGTGTGGCCATGGGGGTCGACAAGCCCCATGGTTGGTGATCACATCCGACTCTTAAAGATGAGGCCATGAGGAAAGTAAAGCCTTGAGAGGGAACAAAGAAGGGTGATTCAGGAGACACCTTAAACAGGGACATGAAGAACAGGAACAGGCTAACAGAGCAGGGAGAAACAAAAAACAGCATATGGGAGGGTCCCACTGGCATATGCTAGACCCACAAACAAGGACTCCAGGAGTTGGAGGGGCAGCCAGAGCCCCCCGGCTGGGCAGCACTCAGTGCCTGCCTCTCCCAGGGACGGTTTTACAAAGGTTGTTAAAGATAGACTTAGTATGCCTGGCAGTTTTTCTCTTTGTTTTAGTTTGTGTTGATCCTGCCTTCTTAATTTGTTTTAATTGTGCTTTCTTATGTTAATAAAGAAGGGGAAGATGTGGGAGTGTGGCCATGGGGGTCGACAAGCCCCATGGTTGGTGATAACATCCGACTATTAAAGTAGAGACCATCAGGAAAGTAAACCCTTGAGTGGGAACAAAGAAGGGTTATTCAAAAGACACCTTAACCAGGGACATGAAGAACAGGAACAGGGATAGTCTAACAGAACAGGGAGGAAAACAAAAAAGGAATGAATAGGGACAGGCTATCAGAACAGGGACAAACAAAAAACAGCGTATGGGAGGGTCTCGCTGGCATAGGCAGGACCCACAAACAAGGACTCCAGGAGTTGGAGGGGCAGCCAGAGCCCCCCGGCTGGGCAGCACTCAGTGCCTGCCTCTCCCAGGGATGGGGTTGCAAAGTTTGTTAAAGATGGAATTAGTATGCCTCGCAGTTTTTCTCTGTATTTTAGTTTGTGTTAATAGTTCTTTCTTAATTTGTGTTACTTTTCCTTTCTTATTTTCTGTTAATCGCGCCTTCATAATTTGTGCTAAACATGCTTTCTTAATTTGTGTTAATCGAGCTCTTTTATGTTAATAAAGAAGGGGGAGTTGTGGGAGCATGGCCATGGGGGTCGACAAGTCCCATGGTTGGTGATAACATCCGACTCTTAAAGATGAGGCCATCAGGAAAGTAAAGAGTTGAGAGGGAACAAAGAAGGGTGATTCAGGAGACACCTTAAACAGGGACATGAAGAACAGGGACAGGCTAACAGAGCAGGGAGAAACAAAAAACAGCATATGGGAGGGTCCCACTGGCATATGCTAGACCCACAAACAAGGACTCCAGGAGTTGGAGGGGCAGCCAGAGCCCCCCGGCTGGGCAGCACTCAGTGCCTGCCTCTCCCAGGGACGGTTTTACAAAGATTGTTAAAGATAGACTTAGTATGCCTGGCAGTTTTTCTCTGTGTTTTAGTTTGTGTTGATCCTGCCTTCTTAATTTGTGTTAATCGTGCTTTCTTATTTTAATAAAGAAGGGGGAGATGTGGGAGTGTGGCCATGGGGGTCGACAAGCCCCATGGTTGGTGATAACATCCGACTATTAAAGTAGAGACCATCAGGAAAGTAAAGCCTTGAGAGGGAACAAAGAAGGGTGATTCAGGAGACACCTTAAGCAGGGACATGAAGAACAGGAACAGGGATAGTCTAACAGAACAGGGACGAAAACAAAAAGGGAATGAATAGGGACAGGCTATCAGAACAGGGACAAACAAAAAACAGCGTATGGGAGGGTCCCACTGGCATATGCTGGACCCACAAAGAAGGACTCCAGGAGTTGGAGGGGCAGCCAGAGCCCCCCGGCTGGGCAGCACTCAGTGCCTGCCTCTCCCACGGATGGGGTTACAAAGGTTGTTAAAGATGGAATTAGTATGCCTGGCAGTTTTTCTCTGTATTTTAGTTTGTGTTAATAGTGCTCTCTTAATTTGTGTTACTCTTGCTTTCTTAATTTCTGTTAATCGCGCCTTCATAATTTGTGTTAAACCTGCTTTCTTAATTTGTGTTAATCGAGCTCTTTTATGTTAATAAAGAAGGGGGAGATGTGGGAGCCTGGCCATGGGGGTCGACAAGTCCCATGGTTGGTGATAACATCTGACTCTTAAAGATGAGGCCATCAGGAAAGTAAAGCCTTGAGAGGGAACAAAGAAGGGTGATTCAGGAGACACCTTAAACAGGGACATGAAGAACAGGAACAGGGACAGGCTAACAGAGCAGGGAGAAACAAAAAAGAGCATATGGGAGGGTCCCACTGGCATATGCTGGACCCACAAACAAGGACTCCAGGAGTTGGAGGGGCAGCCAGAGCCCCCCGGCTGGGCAGTACTCAGTGCCTGCCTCTCCCAGGGATGGTTTTACAAAGATTGTTAAAGATAGACTTAGTATGCCTGGCAGTTTTTCTCTGTGTTTTAGTTTGTGTTGATCCTGCCTTCTAAATTTGTGTTAATCGCGCTTTCTTATGTTAATAAAGAAGGGGAAGATGTGGGAGTGTGGCAATGGGGGTCAACAAGCCCCATGGTTGGTGATAACATCCGACTCTTAAGGATGAGACCATCAGGAATTTAAAGAGTTGAGAGGGAACAAAGAAGGGTGATTCAGGTGACACCTTCTTGTCTGGGGTGGCTAGTTCTCCAGCCATTAAAGCATGGAAGTTGCTGGGTGTTTGCTGTTGCCGGGCAAAGTTGTTGACCAATGACTAGTTAGTGGAAAGGTACTGCTGTGAGGCGGAAGTTATAGGAAGGGAGCCTTTCCTGAATAAGGGATAGAATGAAGTTGTGCCCTCACTCTGAGAGATGAAGTTATGCCCTCAGTAAGAGAGAGTTCAAGTTATGTCATCAATAAAGAGGTAGCAGTTACAGATCCTGAAAGAACCCCGTTGTCCGTGCGGTCTTTACGCCACAAATCGCCCCCCAACAGGGACAAGAAAACGAACAGGGACGAGAAGAAAACAAACAGGGACATGAAGAACAGGAACAGGGACAGGCTAACAGAACAGGGACAAAAACAAAAAAGGAATGAATAGGGACAGGCAAACGGAACAGGAAAAAAAAAAAAAGGAATGAATCGGTACAGGCTAACAGAACAGGGACGAACAAAAAGAGCTTATGGGAGGGTCACGCTGGCTTACGCAGGACCCACAAACAAGGACTCCAGGAGTTGGAGGGGCAGCCAGAGCCCCCCGTCTGGGCAGCACTCAGTGCCTGCCTCTCCCAGGGATGGGGTTACAAAGTTTGTTAAAGATGGAATTAGTATGCCTGGCAGTTTTTCTCTGTATTTTAGTTTGTGTTGATCCTGCCTTCTTAATTTGTGTTAATTGCGCTTTCTTACGTTAATAAAGAAGGAGGAGATGTGGGAGTGTGGCCATGGGGGTCGACAAGCCCCATGGTTGGTGATAACATCCGACTCTTAAAGATGAGGCCATGAGGAAAGTAAAGCCTTGAGAGGGAACAAAGAAGGGTGATTCAGGAGACACCTTAAACAGGGACATGAAGAACAGGAACAGGGACAGGCTAACAGAGCAGGGAGAAACAAAAAAGAGCATATTGGAGGGTCCCACTGGCATATGCTGGACCCACAAACAAGGACTCCAGGAGTTGGAGGGGCAGCCAGAGCCCCCCGGCTGGGCAGTACTCAGTGCCTGCCTCTCCCAGGGATGGTTTTACAAAGATTGTTAAAGATAGACTTAGTATGCCTGGCAGTTTTTCTCTGTGTTTTAGTTTGTGTTGATCCTGCCTTCTAAATTTGTGTTAATTGTGCTTTCTTATGTTAATAAAGAAGGGGAAGATGTGGGAGTGTGGCCATGGGGGTCGACAAGCCCCATGGTTGGTGATAACATCGGACTCTTAAGGATGAGACCATCAGGAAAGGAAAGCCTTGAGAGGGAACAAAGAAGGGTGATTCAGGAGACACCTTAACCAGGGACATGAAGAACAGGAACAGGGATAGTCTAACAGAACAGGGACCAAAACAAAAAGGGAATGAATAGGGACAGGCTATCAGAACAGGGACAAACAAAAAACAGCGTATGGGAGGGTCTCGTTGGCATAGGCAGGACCCAAAAACAAAGACTCCGGGAGTTGGAGGGGCAGCCAGAGCCCCCCAGCTGGGAAGCACTCAGTGCCTGCCTCTCCCAGGGATGGGGTTACAAAGTTTGTTAAAGATAGTCTTAGTATGCCTGGCAGTTTTTCTCTGTATTTTATTTTGTGTTAATAGTGCTTTCTTAATTTGTGTTACTCTTGCTTTCTTAATTTCTGTTAATCGCGCCTTCATAATTTGTGTTAAACCTGCTTTCTTAATTTGTGTTAATCGAGCTCTTTTATGTTAATAAAGAAGGGGGAGATGTGGGAGTGTGGCCATGGGGGTCGACAAGCCCCATGGTTGGTGATAACATCCGACTCTTAAAGTAGAGACCATCAGGAAAGTAAAGCCTTGAGAGGGAACAAAGAAGGGTGATTCAGGAGACACCTTAACCAGGGACATGAAGAACAGGAACAGGGATAGTCTAACAGAACAGGGACGAAAACAAAAAGGGAATGAATAGGGACAGGCTATCAGAACAGGGACAAACAAAAAACAGCGTATGGGAGGGTCTCGCTGGCATAGGCAGGACCCACAAACAAGGACTCCAGGAGTTGGAGGGGCAGCCAGAGCCCCCCAGCTGGGAAGCACTCAGTGCCTGCCTCTCCCAGGGATGGGGTTACAAAGTTTGTTAAAGATGGAATTAGTATGCCTGGCAGTTTTTCTCTGTATTTTATTTTGTGTTAATAGTGCTTTCTTAATTTATGTTACTCTTGCTTTCTTAATTTCTGTTAATCGCGCCTTCATAATTTGTGTTAAACCTGCTTTCTTAATTTGTGTTAATCGAGCTCTTTTATGTTAATAAAGAAGGGGGAGTTGTGGGAGTGTGGCCATGGGGGTCGACAAGCCCCTTGGTTTGTGATAACATCGGACTCTTAAAGTAGAGACCACCAGGAAAGTAAAGCATTGACAGGGAACAAAGAAGGGTGATTCAGGAGACACCTTAAGCAGGGACATGAAGAACAGGAACAGGGACAGGCTAACAGAGCAGGGAGAAACAAAAAACAGCATATGGGAGGGTCCCACTGGCATATGCTGGACCCACAAACAAGGACTCCAGGAGTTGGAGGGGCAGCCAGAGCCCCCCGGCTGGGCAGCACTCAGTGCCTGCCTCTCCCAGGGATGGTTTTACAAAGATTGTTAAAGATAGACTTAGTATGCCTGGCAGTTTTTCTCTGTGTTTTAGTTTGTGTTGATCCTGCCTTCTTAATTTGTGTTAATTGCGCTTTCTTATGTTAATAAAGAAGGGGAAGATGTGGGAGTGTGGCCATGGGGGTCGACAAGCCCCATGGTTGGTGATAACATCGGACTCTTAAGGATGAGACCATCAGGAATTTAAAGAGTTGAGAGGGAACAAAGAAGGGTGATTCAGGTGACACCTTCTTGTCTGGGGTGGCTAGTTCTCCAGCCATTAATGCATGGAAGTGGCTGGGTGTTTGCTGTTGCCGGGCAAAGTTGTTGACCAATGACTAGTTAGTGGAAAGGTACTGCTGTGAGGCGGAAGTTATAGGAAGGGAGCCTTTCCTGAATAAGGGATAGAATGAAGTTGTGCGCTCACTGTGAGAGATGAAGTTATGCCCTCAGTAAGAGAGAGTTCAAGTTATGTCATCAATAAAGAGGTAGCAGTTACAGATCCTGAAAGAACCCCGTTGTCCGTGCGGTCTTTACGCCACAAATCGCCCCCCAACAGGGACAAGAAAACGAACAGGGACGAGAAGAAAACAAACAGGGACATGAAGAACAGGAACAGGGACAGGCTAACAGAACAGGGACAAAAACAAAAAAGGAATGAATAGGGACAGGCAAACGGAACAGGAAAAAAAAAAAAAGGAATGAATCGGTACAGGCTAACAGAACAGGGACGAACAAAAAGAGCTTATGGGAGGGTCACGCTGGCTTACGCAGGACCCACAAACAAGGACTCCAGGAGTTGGAGGGGCAGCCAGAGCCCCCCGTCTGGGCAGCACTCAGTGCCTGCCTCTCCCAGGGATGGGGTTACAAAGTTTGTTAAAGATGGAATTAGTATGCCTGGCAGTTTTTCTCTGTATTTTAGTTTGTGTTGATCCTGCCTTCTTAATTTGTGTTAATTGCGCTTTCTTACGTTAATAAAGAAGGAGGAGATGTGGGAGTGTGGCCATGGGGGTCGACAAGCCCCATGGTTGGTGATAACATCCGACTCTTAAAGATGAGGCCATGAGGAAAGTAAAGCCTTGAGAGGGAACAAAGAAGGGTGATTCAGGAGACACCTTAAACAGGGACATGAAGAACAGGAACAGGGACAGGCTAACAGAGCAGGGAGAAACAAAAAAGAGCATATGGGAGGGTCCCACTGGCATATGCTGGACCCACAAACAAGGACTCCAGGAGTTGGAGGGGCAGCCAGAGCCCCCCGGCTGGGCAGTACTCAGTGCCTGCCTCTCCCAGGGATGGTTTTACAAAGATTGTTAAAGATAGTCTTAGTATGCCTGGCAGTTTTTCTCTGTATTTTATTTTGTGTTAATAGTGCTTTCTTAATTTGTGTTACTCTTGCTTTCTTAATTTCTGTTAATCGCGCCTTCATAATTTGTGTTAAACCTGCTTTCTTAATTTGTGTTAATCGAGCTCTTTTATGTTAATAAAGAAGGGGGAGATGTGGGAGTGTGGCCATGGGGGTCGACAAGCCCCATGGTTGGTGATAACATCCGACTCTTAAAGTAGAGACCATCAGGAAAGTAAAGCCTTGAGAGGGAACAAAGAAGGGTGATTCAGGAGACACCTTAACCAGGGACATGAAGAACAGGAACAGGGATAGTCTAACAGAACAGGGACGAAAACAAAAAGGGAATGAATAGGGACAGGCTATCAGAACAGGGACAAACAAAAAACAGCGTATGGGAGGGTCTCGCTGGCATAGGCAGGACCCACAAACAAGGACTCCAGGAGTTGGAGGGGCAGCCAGAGCCCCCCAGCTGGGAAGCACTCAGTGCCTGCCTCTCCCAGGGATGGGGTTACAAAGTTTGTTAAAGATGGAATTAGTATGCCTGGCAGTTTTTCTCTGTATTTTATTTTGTGTTAATAGTGCTTTCTTAATTTATGTTACTCTTGCTTTCTTAATTTCTGTTAATCGCGCCTTCATAATTTGTGTTAAACCTGCTTTCTTAATTTGTGTTAATCGAGCTCTTTTATGTTAATAAAGAAGGGGGAGTTGTGGGAGTGTGGCCATGGGGGTCGACAAGCCCCTTGGTTTGTGATAACATCGGACTCTTAAAGTAGAGACCACCAGGAAAGTAAAGCCTTGACAGGGAACAAAGAAGGGTGATTCAGGAGACACCTTAAGCAGGGACATGAAGAACAGGAACAGGGACAGGCTAACAGAGCAGGGAGAAACAAAAAACAGCATATGGGAGGGTCCCACTGGCATATGCTGGACCCACAAACAAGGACTCCAGGAGTTGGAGGGGCAGCCAGAGCCCCCCGGCTGGGCAGCACTCAGTGCCTGCCTCTCCCACGGCTGGTTTTACAAAGATTGTTAAAGATAGACTTAGTATGCCTGGCAGTTTTTCTCTGTGTTTTAGTTTGTGTTGATCCTGCCTTCTTAATTTGTGTTAATTGCGCTTTCTTATGTTAATAAAGAAGGGGAAGATGTGGGAGTGTGGCAATGGGGGTCGACAAGCCCCATGGTTGGTGATAACATCGGACTCTTAAGGATGAGACCATCAGGAATTTAAAGAGTTGAGAGGGAACAAAGAAGGGTGATTCAGGTGACACCTTCTTGTCTGGGGTGGCTAGTTCTCCAGCCATTAATGCATGGAAGTGGCTGGGTGTTTGCTGTTGCCGGGCAAAGTTGTTGACCAATGACTAGTTAGTGGAAAGGTACTGCTGTGAGGCGGAAGTTATAGGAAGGGAGCCTTTCCTGAATAAGGGATAGAATGAAGTTGTGCGCTCACTGTGAGAGATGAAGTTATGCCCTCAGTAAGAGAGAGTTCAAGTTATGTCATCAATAAAGAGGTAGCAGTTACAGATCCTGAAAGAACCCCGTTGTCCGTGCGGTCTTTACGCCACAAATCGCCCCCCAACAGGGACAAGAAAACGAACAGGGACGAGAAGAAAACAAACAGGGACATGAAGAACAGGAACAGGGACAGGCTAACAGAACAAGGACAAAAACAAAAAAGGAATGGATAGGGACAGGCAAACGGAACAGAAAAAAAAAAAAAAGGAATGAATAGGGACAGGCTAACAGAACAGGGACGAACAAAAAGAGCTTATGGGAGGGTCACGCTGGCTTACGCAGGACCCCCAAACAAGGACTCCAGGAGTTGGAGGGGCAGCCAGAGCCCCCCGGCTGGGCAGCACTCAGTGCCTGCCTCTCCCAGGGATGGGGTTGCAAAGTTTGTTAAAGATAGTCTTAGTATGCCTGGCATTTTTTCTCTGTGTTTTAGTTTGTGTTGATCCTGCCTTCTTAATTTGTGTTAATTGTGCTTTCTTATGTTAATAAAGAAGGGGAAGATGTGGGAGTGTGGCCATGGGGGTCGACAAGCCCCATGGTTGGTGATCACATCCGACTCTTAAAGATGAGACCATCAGGAAAGTAAAGCCTTGAGAGGGAACAAAGAAGGGTGATTCAGGAGACACCTTAAACAGGGACATGAAGAACAGGAACAGGGACAGGCTAACAGAGCAGGGAGAAACAAAGAAGAGCATATGGGAGGGTCCCACTGGCATATGCTGGACCCACAAACAAGGACTCCAGGAGTTGGAGGGGCAGCCAGAGCCCCCCGGCTGGGCAGTACTCAGTGCCTGCCTCTCCCAGGGATGGTTTTACAAAGGTTGTTAAAGATAGACTTAGTATGCCTGGCAGTTTTTCTCTGTGTTTTAGTTTGTGTTGATCCTGCCTTCTTAATTTGTGTTAATCGCGCTTTCTTATGTTAATAAAGAAGGGGAAGATGTGGGAGTTTGGCCATGGGGGTCGACAAGCCCCATGGTTGGTGATAACATTGGACTCTTAAGGATGAGACCATCAGGAATTTAAAGAGTTGAGAGGGAACAAAGAAGGGTGATTCAGGTGACACCTTCTTGTCTGGGGTGGCTAGTTCTCCAGCCATTAATGCATGGAAGTGGCTGGGTGTTTGCTGTTGCCGGGCAAAGTTGTTGACCAATGACTAGTTAGTGGAAAGGTACTGCTGTGAGGCGGAAGTTATAGGAAGGGAGCCTTTCCTGAATAAGGGATAGAATGAAGTTGTGCCCTCACTCTGAGAGATGAAGTTATGCCCTCAGTAAGAGAGAGTTCAAGTTATGTCATCAATAAAGAGGTAGCAGTTACAGATCCTGAAAGAACCCCGTTGTCCGTGCGGTCTTTACGCCACAAATCGCCCCCCAACAGGGACAAGAAAACGAACAGGGACGAGAAGAAAACAAACAGGGACATGAAGAACAGGAACAGGGACAGGCTAACAGAACAGGGATAAAAAAAAAAAAGGAATGAATAGGGACAGGCAAACGGAACAGGAAAAAAAAAAAAAAGGAATGAATAGGTACAGGCTAACAGAACAGGGACGAACAAAAAGAGCTTATGGGAGGGTCACGCTGGCTTACGCAGGACCCCCAGACAAGGACTCCAGGAGTTGGAGGGGCAGCCAGAGCCCCCCGGCTGGGCAGCACTCAGTGCCTGCCTCTCCCAGGGATGGGGTTGCAAAGTTTGTTAAAGATAGTCTTAGTATGCCTGGCAGTTTTTCTCTGTGTTTTAGTTTGTGTTGATCCTGCCTTCTAAATTTGTGTTAATTGTGCTTTCTTATGTTAATAAAGAAGGGGAAGATGTGGGAGTGTGGCCATGGGGGTCGACAAGCCCCATGGTTGGTGATAACATCAGACTCTTAATGATGAGACCATCAGGAAAGTAAAGAGTTGAGAGGGAACAAAGAAGGGTGATTCAGGAGACACCATAAACAGGGACATGAAGAACAGGAACAGGGATAGTCTAACAGAACAGGGACAAAAACAAAAAAGGAATGAATAGGGACAGGCTATCAGAACAGGGACAAACAAAAAACAGCGTATGGGAGGGTCTCGCTGGCATAGGCAGGACCCCCAAACAAGGACTCCAGGAGTTGGAGGGGCAGCCAGAGCTCCCCGGCTGGGCAGCACTCAGTGCCTGCCTCTCCCAGGGATGGGGTTACAAAGTTTGTTAAAGATGGAATTAGTATGCCTGGCAGTTTTTCTCTGTGTTTTAGTTTGTGTTAATAGTGCTTTCTTAATTTGTGTTACTCTTGCTTTCTTAATTTCTGTTAATCGCGCCTTCATAATTTGTGTTAAACCTGCTTTCTTAATTTGTGTTAATCGAGCTCTTTTATGTTAATAAAGAAGGGGGAGTTGTAGGAGTGTGGCCATGGGGGTCGACAAGTCCCATGGTTGGTGATAACATCCGACTCTTAAAGATGAGGCCATCAGGAAAGTAAAGAGTTGAGAGGGAACAAAGAAGGGTGATTCAGGAGACACCTTAAACAGGGACATGAAGAACAGGGACAGGCTAACAGAGCAGGGAGAAACAAAAAACAGCATATGGGAGGGTCCCACTGGCATATGCTAGACCCACAAACAAGGACTCCAGGAGTTGGAGGGGCAGCCAGAGCCCCCCGGCTGGGCAGCACTCAGTGCCTGCCTCTCCCAGGGATGGGGTTACAAAGTTTTTAAAAGATGGAATTAGTATGCCTGGCAGTTTTTCTCTGTGTTTTAGTTTGTGTTGATCCTGCCTTCTTAATTTGTGTTAATCGCGCTTTCTTAAGTTAATGAAGAAGGGGAAGATGTGGGAGTGTGGCCATGGGGGTCGACAAGCCCCATGGTTGGTGATAACATCCAACTATTAAAGTAGAGACCATCAGGAAAGTACACCCTTGAGAGGGAACAAAGAAGGGTTATTCAAAAGACACCTTAACCAGGGACATGAAGAACAGGAACAGGGATAGTCTAACAGAACAGGGACAAAAACAAAAAAGGAATGAATAGGGAAAGGCTATCAGAACAGGGACAAACAAAAAACAGCGTATGGGAGGGTCTCGCTGGCATAGGCAGGACCCACAAACAAGGACTCCAGGAGTTGGAGGGGCAGCCAGAGCCCCCCGGCTGGGCAGCACTCAGTGCCTGCCTCTCCCAGGGATGGGGTTACAAAGTTTGTAAAAGATGGAATTAGTATGCCTGGCAGTTTTTCTCTGTGTTTTAGTTTGTGTTGATCCTGCCTTCTTAATTTGTGTTACTCGCGCTTTCTTAAGTTAATGAAGAAGGGGAAGATGTGGGAGTGTGGCCATGGGGGTCGGCAAGCCCCATGGATGGTGATAACATCGGACTCTTAAGGATGAGACCATCAGGAATTTAAAGAGCTGAGAGGGAACAAAGAAGGGTGATTCAGGTGACACCCTCTTGTGTGGGGTGGCTAGTTGTCCAGCCATTAATGCATGGAAGTGGCTGGGTGTTTGCTGTTGCCGGGCAAAGTTGTTGACCAATGACTAGTTAGTGGAAAGGTACTGCTGTGAGGCGGAAGTTATAGGAAGGGAGCCTTTCCTGAATAAGGGATAGAATGAAGTTGTGCCCTCACTCTGAGAGATGAAGTTATGCCCTCAGTAAGAGAGAGTTCAAGTTATGTCATCAATAAAGAGGTAGCAGTTACAGATCCTGAAAGAACCCCGTTGTCCGTGCGGTCTTTACGCCACAAATCGCCCCCCAACAGGGACATGAAAACGAACAGGGACGAGAAGAAAACAAACAGGGAAATGAAGAACAGGAACAGAGACAGGCAAACAGAACAAGGACAAAAACAAAAAAGGAATGAATAGGGACAGGCAAACGGAACAGGAAAAAAAAAATAAAGGAATTAATAGGTACAGGCTAACAGAACAGGGACGAACAAAAAGAGCTTATGGGAGGGTCACGCTGGCTTACGCAGGACCCACAAACAAGGACTCCAGGAGTTGGAGGGGCAGCCAGAGCCCCCCGTCTGGGCAGCACTCAGTGCCTGCCTCTCCCAGGGATGGTTTTACAAAGTTTGTTAAAGATGGAATTAGTATGCCTGGCAGTTTTTCTCTGTATTTTAATTTGTGTTAATAGTGGTTTCTTAATTTGTGTTTCTCTAGCTTTCTTAATTTCTGTTAATCGCGCCTTCTTAATTTGTGTTAAACCTGCTTTCTTAATTTGTGTTAATCGAGCTCTTTTATGTTAATAAAGAAGGAGGAGATGTGGGAGCGTGGCCATGGGGGTCGACAAGTCCCATGGTTGGTGATAACATCCAACTCTTAAGGATGAGACCATCAGGAATTTAAAGAGTTGAGAGGGAACAAAGAAGGGTGATTCAGGTGACACCTTCTTGTCTGGGGTGGCTAGTTCTCCAGCCATTAATGCATGGAAGTGGCTGGGTGTTTGCTGTTGCCGGGCAAAGTTGTTGACCAATGACTAGTTAGTGGAAAGGTACTGCTGTGAGGCGGAAGTTATAGGAAGGGAGCCTTTCCTGAATAAGGGATAGAATGAAGTTGTGCCCTCACTCTGAGAGATGAAGTTATGCCCTCAGTAAGAGAGAGTTCAAGTTATGTCATCAATAAAGAGGTAGCAGTTACAGATCCTGAAAGAACCCCGTTGTCCGTGCGGTCTTTACGCCACAAATCGCCCCCCAACAGGGACAAGAAAACGAACAGGGACGAGAAGAAAACAAACAGGGACATGAAGAACAGGAACAGGGACAGGCTAACAGAACAGGGACAAAAACAAAAAAGGAATGAATAGGGACAGGCAAACGGAACAGGAAAAAGAAAAAAAAAGGAATGAATAGGTACAGGCTAACAGAACAGGGACGAACAAAGAGAGCTTATGGGAGGGTCACGCTGGCTTACGCAGGACCCCCAAACAAGGACTCCAGGAGTTGGAGGGGCAGCCAGAGCCCCCCAGCTGGGCAGCACTCAGTGCCTTCCTCTCCCAGGGATGGGGTTACAAAGTTTGTTAAAGATGGAATTAGTATGCCTGGCACTTTTTCTCTGTATTTTAATTTGTGTTAATAGTGCTTTCTTAATTTGTGTTTCTCTTGCTTTCTTAATTTCTGTTAATCGCGCCTTCTTAATTTGTGTTAAACCTGCTTTCTTAATTTGTGTTAATCGAGCTCTTTTATGTTAATAAAGAAGGGGGAGATGTGGGAGCCTGGCCATGGGGTTAGACAAGCCCCATGGTTGGTGATAAGATCTGACTAATAAAGTAGAGACCATCAGGAACGTAAAGCCTTGAGAGGGAACAAAGAAGGGTGATTCAGGAGACACCTTAAACAGGGACATGAAGAACAGGAACAGGGATAGTCTAACAGAACAGGGACGAAAATAAAAAAGTAATGAATAGGGACAGGCTATCAGAACAGGGACAAACAAAAAACAGCGTATGGGAGGGTCTCGCTGGCATAGGCAGGACCCCCAAACAAGGACTCCAGGAGTTGGAGGGGCAGCCAGAGCCCCCCGGCTGGGCAGCACTCAGTGCCTGCCTCTCCCAGGGTTGTGGTTACAAAGTTTGTTAAAGATGGAATTAGTATGCCTGGCATTTTTTCTCTGTATTTTAATTTGTGTTAATAGTGCTTTCTTAATTTGTGTTTCTCTAGCTTTCTTAATTTCTGTTAATCGTGCCTTCTTAATTTGTGTTAAACCTGCTTTCTTAATTTGTGTTAATCGAGCTCTTTTATGTTAATAAAGAAGGGGGAGATGTGGGAGCCTGGCCATGGGGGTCGACAAGTCCCATGGTTGGTGATAACATCAGACTCTTAAAGATGAGGCCATCAGGAAACTAAAGAGTTGAGAGGGAACAAAGAAGGGTGATTCAGGAGACACCTTAAACAGGGACATGAAGAACAGGAACAGGGATAGTCTAACAGAACAGGGACAAAAACAAAAAAGGAATGAATAGGGACAGGCTATCAGAACAGGGACAAACAAAAAACAGCATATGGGAGGGTTCACTGGCCTATGCTGGACCCCCAAACAAGGACTCCAGGAGTTGGAGGGGCAGCCAGAGCCCCCCGGCTGGGCAGCACTCAGTGCCTGCCTCTCCCAGGGATGGTTTTACAAAGGTTGTTAAAGATAGACTTAGTATGCCTGGCAGTTTTTCTCTGTGTTTTAGTTGGTGTTGATCCTGCCTTCTAAATTTGTGTTAATCGCGCTTTCTTATGTTAATAAAGAAGGGGAAGATGTGGGAGTCTGGCCATGGGGGTCGACAAGCCCCATGGTTGGTGATAACATCCCACTCTTAAAGATGAGGCCATCAGGAATTTAAAGAGTTGAGAGGGAACAAAGAAGGGTGATTCAGGTGACACCTTCTTGTCTGGGGTGGCTAGTTCTCCAGCCATTAAAGCATGGAAGTTGCTGGGTGTTTGCTGTTGCCGGGCAAAGTTGTTGACCAATGACTAGTTAGTGGAAAGGTACTGCTGTGAGGCGGAAGTTATAGGAAGGGAGCCTTTCCTGAATAAGGGATAGAATGAAGTTGTGCCCTCACTCTGAGAGATGAAGTTATGCCCTCAGTAAGAGAGAGTTCAAGTTATGTCATCAATAATGAGGTAGCAGTTACAGATCCTGATAGAACCCCGTTGTCCGTGCGGTCTTTACGCCACAAATCGCCCCCCAACAGGGACAAGAAAACGAACAGGGACGAGAAGAAAACAAACAGGGACATGAAGAACAGGAACAGGGACAGGCTAACAGAACAGGGACAAAAACAAAAAAGGAATGAATAGGGACAGGCAAACGGAACAGGAAAAAAAAAAAAAGGAATGAATCGGTACAGGCTAACAGAACAGGGACGAACAAAAAGAGCTTATGGGAGGGTCACGCTGGCTTACGCAGGACCCACAAACAAGGACTCCAGGAGTTGGAGGGGCAGCCAGAGCCCCCCGTCTGGGCAGCACTCAGTGCCTGCCTCTCCCAGGGATGGGGTTACAAAGTTTGTTAAAGATGGAATTAGTATGCCTGGCAGTTTTTCTCTGTATTTTAGTTTGTGTTGATCCTGCCTTCTTAATTTGTGTTAATTGCGCTTTCTTACGTTAATAAAGAAGGAGGAGATGTGGGAGTGTGGCCATGGGGGTCGACAAGCCCCATGGTTGGTGATCACATCCGACTCTTAAAGATGAGGCCATCAGGAAAGTAAAGAGTTGAGAGGGAACAAAGAAGGGTGATTCAGGTTACACCTTAACCAGGGACATGAAGAACAGGAACAGGGACAGGCTAACAGAGCAGGGAGAAACAAAAAACAGCATATGGGAGGGTCCCACTGGCATATGCTGGACCCACAAACAAGGACTCCAGGAGTTCGAGGGGCAGCCAGAGCCCCCCGGCTGGGCAGTACTCAGTGCCTGCCTCTCCCAGGGATGGTTTTACAAAGATTGTTAAAGATAGACTTAGTATGCCTGGCAGTTTTTCTCTGTGTTTTAGTTTGTGTTGATCCTGCCTTCTAAATTTGTGTTAATTGTGCTTTCTTATGTTAATAAAGAAGGGGAATATGTGGGAGTGTGGCCATGGGGGTCGACAAGCCCCATGGTTGGTGATAACATCAGACTCTTAATGATGAGACCATCAGGAAAGTAAAGAGTTGAGAGGAACAAAGAAGGGTGATTCAGGAGACACCATAAACAGGGACATGAAGAACAGGAACAGGGATAGTCTAACAGAACAGGGACAAAAACAAAAAAGGAATGAATAGGGACAGGCTATCAGAACAGGGACAAACAAAAAACAGCGTATGGGAGGGTCTCGCTGGCATAGGCAGGACCCCCAAACAAGGACTCCAGGAGTTGGAGGGGCAGCCAGAGCTCCCCGGCTGGGCAGCACTCAGTGCCTGCCTCTCCCAGGGATGGGGTTACAAAGTTTGTTAAAGATGGAATTAGTATGCCTGGCAGTTTTTCTCTGTGTTTTAGTTTGTGTTAATAGTGCTTTCTTAATTTGTGTTACTCTTGCTTTCTTAATTTCTGTTAATCGCGCCTTCATAATTTGTGTTAAACCTGCTTTCTTAATTTGTGTTAATCGAGCTCTTTTATGTTAATAAAGAAGGGGGAGTTGTAGGAGTGTGGCCATGGGGGTCGACAAGTCCCATGGTTGGTGATAACATCCGACTCTTAAAGATGAGGCCATCAGGAAAGTAAAGAGTTGAGAGGGAACAAAGAAGGGTGATTCAGGAGACACCTTAAACAGGGACATGAAGAACAGGGACAGGCTAACAGAGCAGGGAGAAACAAAAAACAGCATATGGGAGGGTCCCACTGGCATATGCTAGACCCACAAACAAGGACTCCAGGAGTTGGAGGGGCAGCCAGAGCCCCCCGGCTGGGCAGCACTCAGTGCCTGCCTCTCCCAGGGATGGGGTTACAAAGTTTTTAAAAGATGGAATTAGTATGCCTGCCAGTTTTTCTCTGTGTTTTAGTTTGTGTTGATCCTGCCTTCTTAATTTGTGTTAATCGCGCTTTCTTAAGTTAATGAAGAAGGGGAAGATGTGGGAGTGTGGCCATGGGGGTCGACAAGCCCCATGGTTGGTGATAACATCCGACTATTAAAGTAGAGACCATCAGGAAAGTACACCCTTGAGAGGGAACAAAGAAGGGTTATTCAAAAGACACCTTAACCAGGGACATGAAGAACAGGAACAGGGATAGTCTAACAGAACAGGGACAAAAACAAAAAAGGAATGAATAGGGAAAGGCTATCAGAACAGGGACAAACAAAAAACAGCGTATGGGAGGGTCTCGCTGGCATAGGCAGGACCCACAAACAAGGACTCCAGGAGTTGGAGGGGCAGCCAGAGCCCCCCGGCTGGGCAGCACTCAGTGCCTGCCTCTCCCAGGGTTGGGGTTACAAAGTTTGTAAAAGATGGAATTAGTATGCCTGGCAGTTTTTCTCTGTGTTTTAGTTTGTGTTGATCCTGCCTTCTTAATTTGTGTTACTCGCGCTTTATTAAGTTAATGAAGAAGGGGAAGATGTGGGAGTGTGGCCATGGGGGTCGGCAAGCCCCATGGATGGTGATAACATCGGACTCTTAAGGATGAGACCATCAGGAATTTAAAGAGCTGAGAGGGAACAAAGAAGGGTGATTCAGGAGACACCTTAAAAAGGGACATGAAGAACAGGAACAGGGACAGGCTAACAGAGCAGGGAGAAACAAAAAACAGCATATGGGAGGGTCCCACTGGCATATGCTGGACCCAAAAACAAGGACTCCAGGAGTTGGAGGGGCAGCCAGAGCCCCCCGGCTGGGCAGCACTCAGTGCCTGCCTCTCCCAGGGATGGGGTTACAAAGTTTGTTAAAGATGGAATTAGTATGCCTGGCAGTTTTTCTCTGTATTTTAGTTTGTGTTAATAGTGCTTTCTTAATTTGTGTTACTCTTCCTTTCTTAATTTCTGTTAATCGCGCCTTCTTAATTTGTGTTAAACCTGCTTTCTTATTTTGTGTTAATCGAGCTCTTTTATGTTAATAAAGAAGGGGGAGATATGGGAGCATGGCCATGGGGGTCGACAGGCCCCATGGTTGGTGATAACATCCGACTCTTAAAGATGAGGCCATCAGGAATTTAAAGAGTTGAGAGGGAACAAAGAAGGGTGATTCAGGTGACACCTTCTTGTCTGGGGTGGCTAGTTCTCCAACCATTAATGCATGGAAGTGGCTGGGTGTTTGCTGTTGCCGGGCAAAGTTTTTGACCAATGACTAGTTAGTGGAAAGGTACTGCTGTGAGGCAGAAATTATAGGAAGGGAGCCTTTCCTGAATAAGGGATAGAATGAAGTTGTGCCCTCACTCTGAGAGATGAAGTTATGCCCTCAGTAAGAGAGAGTTCAAGTTATGTCATCAATAAAGAGGTAGCAGTTACAGATCCTGAAAGAACCCCGTTGTCCGTGCGGTCTTTACGCCACAAATCGCCCCCCAACAGGGACATGAAAACGAACAGGGACGAGAAGAAAACAAACAGGGACATGAAGAAGAGGAACAGGGACAGGCAAACAGAACAGGCACAAAACCAAAAAAGGAATGAATAGGGACAGGCAAACGGAACAGGGACAAAAACAGAAAAGGAATGATCAAGTACAGGCTAACAGAACAGGGATGACCAAAAAGAGCATATGGGAGGGTCACGATGGTTTACGCAGGACCCCCAAACAAGGACTCCAGGAGTTGGAGGGGCAGCCAGAGCCCCCCGGCTGGGCAGCACTCAGTGCCTGCCTCTCCCAGGGATGGTTTTACAAAGGTTGTTAAACATAGACTTAGTATGCCTGGCAGTTTTTCTCTGTGTTTTAGTTTGTGTTGATCCTGCCTTCTTAATTTGTGTTAATTGCGCTTTCTTATGTTAATAAAGAAGGGGAAGATGTGGGAGTGTGGCCATGGGGGTCGACAAGCCCCATGGTTGGTGATAACATAGGACTCTTAAGGATGAGACCATCAGGAATTTAAAGAGTTGAGAGGGAACAAAGAAGGGTGGTTCAGGTGACACCTTCTTGTCTGGGGTGGCTAGTTCTCCAGCCATTAATGCATGGAAGTGGCTGGTTGTTTGCTGTTGCCGGGCAAAGTTGTTGACCAATGACTAGTTAGTGGAAAGGTACTGCTGTGAGGAGGAAGTTATAGGAAAGGGAGCCTTTCCTGAATAAGGGATAGAATGAAGTTGTGCCCTCACTCTGAGAGATGAAGTTATGCCTTCAGTAAGAGAGAGTTCAAGTTATGTCATCAATAAAGAGGTAGCAGTTACAGATCCTGAAAGAACCCCGTTGTCCTTGCGGTCTTTACGCCACAAATCGCCCCCCAAAAGGGACATGAAAACGAACAGGGACGAGAAGAAAACAAACAGGGAAATGAACAGGAACAGGGACAGGCTAACAGCACAGGGACAAAAACAAAAAAGGAATGAATAGGGACAGGCAAACAGAAGAGGGACGAACAAAAAGAGCTTATGGGAGGGTCACGCTGGCTTACGCAGGACCCACAAACAAGGACTCCAGGAGTTGGAGGGGCAGCCAGAGCCCCCCGGCTGGGCAGCACTCAGTGCCTGCCACTCCCAGGGATGGGGTTGCAAAGTTTGTTAAAGATGGAATTAGTATGCCTGGCAGCTTTTCTCTGTGTTTTAGTTTGTGTTGATCCTGCCTTCTTAATTTGTGTTAATCGAGCTCTTTTATGTTAATAAAGAAGGGGGAGATGTGGGAGCATGGCCATGGGGGTCGGCAAGTCCCATGGTTGGTGATAACATCCGACTCTTAATGATGAGACCATCAGGAAAGTAAAGCCTTGAGAGGGAACAAAGAAGGGTGATTCAGGAGACACCTTAAACAGGGACATGAAGAACAGGAACAGGGATAGTCTAACAGAACAGGGACAAAAACAAAAAAGGAATGAATAGGGACAGGCTATCAGAACAGGGACAAACAAAAAACAGCGTATGGGAGGGTCTCGCTGGCATAGGCAGGACCCACAAACAAGGACTCCAGGAGTTGGAGGGGCAGCCAGAGCCCCCCGGCTGGGCAGCACTCAGTGCCTGCCTCTCCCAGGGATGGGGTTACAAAGTTTGTTAAAGATGGAATTAGTATGCCTGGCAGTTTTTCTCTGTATTTTAGTTTGTGTTAATAGTGCTTTCTTAATTTGTGTTACTCCTCCTTTCTTAATTTCTGTTAATCGCGCCTTCTTAATTTGTGTTAAACCTGCTTTCTTAATTTGTGTTAATCAATCTCTTTTATGTTAGTAAAGAAGGGGGAGATGTGGGAGCATGACCATGGGGGTGGACAAGTCCCATGGTTGGTGATAACATCCGACTATTAAAGTAGAGACATTCAGGAAAGTAAAGAGTTGAAAGGGAACAAAGAAGGGTGATTCAGGAGACACCTTAAGCAGGGACATGAAGAACAGGAACAGGGATAGTCTAACAGAACAGGGACGAAAACAAAAAAAGGAATGAATAGGGACAGGCTATCAGAACAGGGACAAACAAAAAACAGCGTATGGGAGGGTCTCGCTGGCATAGGCAGGACCCCCAAACAAGGACTCCAGGAGTTGGAGGGGCAGCCAGAGCTCCCCGGCTGGGCAGCACTCAGTGCCTGCCTCTCCCAGGGATGGTTTTACAAAGATTGTTAAAGATAGACTTAGTATGCCTGGCAGTTTTTCTCTGTGTTTTAGTTTGTGTTGATCCTGCCTTCTTAATATGTGTTAATCGCGCTTTCTTATGTTAATAAAGAAGGGGGAGATGTGGGAGTGTGGCAATGGGGGTCCACAAGCCCCATGGTTGGTGATAACATCCGACTCTTAAGGATGAGACCATCAGGAATTTAAAGAGTTGAGAGGGAACAAAGAAGGGTGATTCAGGTGACACCTTGTTGTCTGGGGTGGCTTGTTCTCCAGCCATTAAAGCATGGAAGTTGCTGGGTGTTTGCTGTTGCCGGGCAACGTTGTTGACCAATGACTAGTTAGTGGAAAGGTACTGCTGTGAGGCGGAAGTTATAGAAAGGGAGCCTTTCCTGAATAAGGGACAGAATGAAGTTGTGCCCTCACTCTGAGAGATGAAGTTATGACTTCAGTAAGAGAGAGTTCAAGTTATGCCATCAATAAAGAGGTAGCAGTTACAGATCCTGAAAGAACCCCGTTGTCCGTGCGGTCTTTACGCCACAAATCGCCCCCCAAAAGGGACATGAAAACGAACAGGGACAAGAAGAAAACAAACAGGGACATGAAGAACAGGAACAGGGACAGGCTAACAGCACAGGGACAAAAACAAAAAAGGAATGAATAGGGACAGGCTAACAGAACAGGGACGAACAAAAAGAGCTTATGGGAGGGTCACGCTGGCTTACGCAGGACCCACAAACAAGGACTCCAGGAGTTGGAGGGGCAGCCAGAGCCCCCCGGCTGGGCAGCACTCAGTGCCTGCCACTCCCAGGGATGGGGTTGCAAAGTTTGTTAAAGATGGAATTAGTATGCCTGGCAGTTTTTCCCTGTATTTTAATTTGTGTTATTAGTGCTTTCTTAATTTGTGTTTCTCTAGCTTTCTTAATTTCTGTTAATCGCGCCTTCTTAATTTGGGTTAAACCTGCTTTCTTAATTTGTGTTAATCGAGCTCTTTTATGTTAATAAAGAAGGGGGAGATGTGGGAGCATGGCCATGGGGGTCGACAAGTCCCATGGTTGGTGATAACATCCGACTCTTAAAGATGAGACCATGAGGAAAGTAAAGCCTTGAGAGGGAACAAAGAAGGGTGATTCAGGATACACCTTAAACAGGGACATGAAGAACAGGAACAGGGACAGGCTAACAGAGCAGGGAGAAACAAAAAACAGCATATGGGAGGGTCCCACTGGCATATGCTGGACCCACAAACAAGGACTCCAGGAGTTGGAGGGGCAGCCAGAGCCCCCCAGCTGGGAAGCACTCAGTGCCTGCCTCTCCCAGGGATGGGGTTACAAAGTTTGTTAAAGATGGAATTAGTATGCCTGGCACTTTTTCTCTGTATTTTAATTTGTGTTGAGTGCTTTCTTAATTTGTGTTTCTCTTGCTTTCTTAATTTCTGTTAATCGCGCCTTCTTAATTTGTGTTAAACCTGCTTTCTTAATTTGTGTTAATCGAGCTCTTTTATGTTAATAAAGAAGGGGGAGATGTGGGAGCATGGCCATGGGGGTCCACAAGCCCTATGGTTGGTGATAACATCCAACTCTTAAAGATGAGGCCATCAGGAAAGTAAAGAGTTGAGAGGGAACAAAGTAGGGTGATTCAGGAGACACCTTAAACAGGGACATGAAGAACAGGAACAGGGACAGGCTAACAGAGCAGGGAGAAACAAAAAAGAGCATATGGGAGGGTCCCACTGGCATAGGCAGGACCCACAAAGAAGGACTCCAGGAGTTGGAGGGGCAGCCAGAGCCCCCCAGCTGGGCAGCACTCAGTGCCTGCCTCTCCCAGGGATGGTTTTACAAAGATTGTTAAAGATAGACTTAGTATGCCTGGCAGTTTTTCTCTGTGTTTTAGTTTGTGCTGATCCTGCCTTCTTAATTTGTGTTAATCGCGCTTTCTTAAGTTAATAAAGAAGGGGAAGATGTGGGAGTGTGTCCATGGGGGTCGACAAGCCCCATGGTTGGTGATCACATCCGACTCTTAAAGATGAGTCCATCAGGAAAGTAAAGCCTTGAGAGGGAACAAAGAAGGGTGATTCAGGAGACACCTTAAGCAGGGACATGAAGAACAGGAACAGGGATAGTCTAACAGAACAGGGACAAAAACAAAAAAGGAATGAATAGGGACATGCTATCAGAACAGGGACAAACAAAAAACAGCGTATGGGAGGGTCTCGCTGGCATAGGCATGACCTCCAAACAAGGACTCCAGGAGTTGGAGGGGCAGCCAGAGCCCCCCGGCTGGGCAGCACTCAGTGCCTGCCTCTCCCAGGGTTGTGGTTACAAAGTTTGTTAAAGATGGAATTAGTATGCCTGGCAGTTTTTCCCTGTATTTTAATTTGTGTTATTAGTGCTTTCTTAATTTGTTTTTCTCTAGCTTTCTTAATTTCTGTTAATCGCGCCTTCTTAATTTGGGTTAAACCTGCTTTCTTAATTTGTGTTAATCGAGCTGTTTTATGTTAATAAAGAAGGGGGAGATGTGGGAGCATGGCCATGGGGGTCGACAAGTCCCATGGTTGGTGATAACATCCGACTCTTAAAGATGAGACCATGAGGAAAGTAAAGCCTTGAGAGGGAACAAAGAAGGGTGATTCAGGAGACACCTTAAACAGGGACATGAAGAACAGGAACAGGGACAGGCTAACAGAGCAGGGAGAAACAAAAAACAGCATATGGGAGGGTCCCACTGGCATATGCTGGACCCACAAACAAGGACTCCAGGAGTTGGAGGGGCAGCCAGAGCCCCCCAGCTGGGAAGCACTCAGTGCCTGCCTCTCCCAGGGATGGGGTTACAAAGTTTGTTAAAGATGGAATTAGTATGCCTGGCACTTTTTCTCTGTATTTTAATTTGTGTTGAGTGCTTTCTTAATTTGTGTTTCTCTTGCTTTCTTAATTTCTGTTAATCGCGCCTTCTTAATTTGTGTTAAACCTGCTTTCTTAATTTGTGTTAATCGAGCTCTTTTATGTTAATAAAGAAGGGGGAGATGTGGGAGCATGGCCATGGGGGTCCACAAGCCCTATGGTTGGTGATAACATCCAACTCTTAAAGATGAGGCCATCAGGAAAGTAAAGAGTTGAGAGGGAACAAAGTAGGGTGATTCAGGAGACACCTTAAACAGGGACATGAAGAACAGGAACAGGGACAGGCTAACAGAGCAGGGAGAAACAAAAAAGAGCATATGGGAGGGTCCCACTGGCATAGGCAGGACCCACAAAGAAGGACTCCAGGAGTTGGAGGGGCAGCCAGAGCCCCCCAGCTGGGCAGCACTCAGTGCGTGCCTCTCCCAGGGATGGTTTTACAAAGGTTGTTAAAGATAGACTTAGTATGCTTGGCAGTTTTTCTCTGTGTTTTAGTTTGTGCTGATCCAGCCTTCTTAATTTGTGTTAATTGCGCTTTCTTAAGTTAATAAAGAAGGGGAAGATGTGGGAGTGTGGCCATGGGGGTCGACAAGCCCCATGGTTGGTGATCAGATCGGACTCTTAAGGATGAGACCATCAGGAAAGGAAAGCCTTGAGAGGGAACAAAGAAGGGTGATTCAGGAGACACCTTAACCAGGGACATGAAGAACAGGAACAGGGATAGTCTAACAGAACAGGGACAAACACAAAAAAGGAAAGAATAGGGACATGCTATCAGAACAGGGACAAACAAAAAACAGCGTATGGGAGGGTCTCGCTGGCATAGGCAGGACCCCCAAACAAGGACTCCAGGAGTTGGAGGGGCAGCCAGAGCCCCCCAGCTGGGCAGTACTCAGTGCCTGCCACTCCCCGCGATGGGGTTGCAAAGTTTGTTAAAGATGGAATTAGTATGCCTGGCAGTTTTTCTCTGTATTTTAATTTGTGTTAATAGTGCTTTCTTAATTTGTGTTACTCTTGCTTTCTTAATTTCTGTTAATCGCGCCTTCTTAATTTGTGTTAAACCTGCTTTCTTAATTTGTGTTAATCGAGCTCTTTTATGTTAATAAAGAAGGGGGAGATGTGGGAGCATGGCCATGGGGGTCGACAAGTCCCATGGTTGGTGATAACATCCAACTCTTAAAGATGAGACCATGAGGAAAGTAAAGCCTTGAGAGGGAACAAAGAAGGGTGATTCAGGAGACACCTTAAGCAGGGACATGAAGAACAGGAACAGGGACAGGCTAACAGAACAGGGACGAAAACAAAAAGGGAATGAATAGGGACAGGCTATCAGAACAGGAACAAACAAAAAACAGCCTATGGGAGGGTCTCGCTGGCATAGGCAGGACCCACAAACAAGGACTCCAGGAGTTGGAGGGGCAGCCAGAGCCCCCCGGCTGGGCAGCACTCAGTGCCTGCCTCTCCCAGGGATGGGGTTACAAAGTTTGTTAAAGATGGAATTAGTATGCCTGGCAGTTTTTCTCTGTATTTTAGTTTGTGTTAATAGTGCTTTCTTAATTTGTGTTACTCTTGCTTTCTTAATTTCTGTTAATCGCGCCTTCATAATTTGTGTTAAACCTGCTTTCTTAATTTGTGTTAATCGAGCTCTTTTATGTTAATAAAGAAGGGGGAGTTGTGGGAGCATGGTCGTGGGGGTCGACAAGTCCCATGGTTGGTGATAACATCTGACTCTTAAAGATGAGGCCATCAGGAAAGTAAAGCCTTGAGAGGGAACAAAGAAGGGTGATTCAGGAGACACCTTAAACAGGGACATGAAGAACAGGAACAGGGACAAACTAACAGAGCAGGGAGAAACAAAAAACAGCATATGGGAGGGTCCCACTGGCGTATGCTGGACCCACAAACAAGGACTCCAGGAGTTGGAGGGGCAGCCAGAGCCCCCCGGCTGGGCAGCACTCAGTTCCTGCCTCTCCCAGGGACGGTTTTACAAAGATTGTTAAAGATAGACTTAGTATGCCTGGCAGTTTTTCTCTGTGTTTTAGTTTGTGTTGATCCTGCCTTCTTAATTTGTGTTAATCGCGCTTTCTCATGTTAATAAAGAAGGGGAAGATGTGGGAGTGTGGCCATGGGGGTCGAGAGGCCCCATGGTTGGTGATAACATCTGACTCTTAAAGATGAGGCCATCAGGAATTTAAAGATTTGAGAGGGAACAAAGAAGGGTGATTCAGGTGACACCTTCTTGTCTGGGGTGGCTAGTTCTCCAGCCATTAATGCATGGAAGTGGCTGGGTGTTTGCTGTTGCAGGGCAAAATTGTTTAACCAATGACTAGTTAGTGGAAAGGTACTGCTGTGAGGTGGAAGTTATAGGAAGGGAGCCTTTCCTGAATAAGTGATAGAATGAAGTTGTGCCCTCACTCTGAGAGATGAAGTTATGCCCTCAGTAAGAGAGAGTTCAAGTTATGTCATCAATAATGAGGTAGCAGTTACAGATCCTGAAAGTACCCCGGTGTCCGTGCCGTCTTTACGCCACAAATCGCCCCCCAACAGGGACATGAAAACGAACAGGGACGAGAAGAATACAAACAGGGACATGAAGAAGAGGAACAGGGACAGGCAAACAGCACAGGGACAAAAACAAAAAAGGAATGAATAGGGACAGGCAAACGGAACATGGACAAAAACAGAAAAGGAATGATCAGGTACAGGCTAACAGAACAGGGATGACCAAAAAGAGCATATGGGAGGGTCACGATGGTTTACGCAGGACCCCCAAACAAGGACTCCAGGAGTTGGAGGGGCAGCCAGAGCCCCCCGGCTGGGCAGCACTCAGTGCCAGCCTCTCCCAGGGATGGGGTTATAAAGTTTGTTAAAGATGGAATTAGTATGCCTGGCAGTTTTTCTCTGTATTTTAGTTTGTGTTAATAGTGCTTTCTTAATTTGTGTTACTCTTGCTTTCTTAATTTCTGTTAATCGCGCCTTCTTAATTGGTGTTAAACCTGCTTTCTTAATTTGTGTTAATCGAGCTCTTTTATGTTAATAAAGAAGGGGGAGTTGTAGGAGTGTGGCCATGGGGGTCGACAAGTCCCATGGTTGGTGATAACATCCGACTCTTAAAGATGAGGCCATCAGGAAAGTAAAGCCTTGAGAGGGAACAAAGAAGGGTGATTCAGGAGACACCTTAAACAGTGACATGAAGAACAGGAACAGGGATAGTCTAACAGAACAGGGACAAAAATAAAAAAGTAATGAATAGGGACAGGCTATCAGAACAGGGACAAACAAAAAACAGCGTATGGGAGGGTCTCGCTGGCATAGGCAGGACCCCCAAACAATGACTCCAGGAGTTGGAGGGGCAGCCAGAGCCCCCCGGCTGGGCAGCACTCAGTGCCTGCCTCTCCCAGGGTTGTGGTTACAAAGTTTGTTAAAGATGGAATTAGTATGCCTGGCATTTTTTCTCTGTATTTTAATTTGTGTTAATAGTGCTTTCTTAATTTGTGTTTCTCTAGCTTTCTTAATTTCTGTTAATCGTGCCTTCTTAATTTGTGTTAAACCTGCTTTCTTAATTTGTGTTAATCGAGCTCTTTTATGTTAATAAAGAAGGGGGAGATGTGGGAGCCTGGCCATGGGGGTCCACAAGTCCCATGGTTGGTGATAACATCCGACTCTTAAAGATGAGGCCATCAGGAAACTAAAGAGTTGAGAGGGAACAAAGAAGGGTGATTCAGGAGACACCTTAAACAGGGACATGAAGAACAGGAACAGGGATAGTCTAACAGAACAGGGACAAAAACAACAAAGGAATGAATAGGGACAGGCTATCAGAACAGGGACAAACAAAAAACAGCATATGGGAGGGTCCCACTGGCGTATGCTGGACCCACAAACAAGGACTCCAGGAGTTGGAGGGGCAGCCAGAGCCCCCCGGCTGGGCAGCACTCAGTGCCTGCCTCTCCCAGGGATGGTTTTACAAAGATTGTTAAAGATAGACTTGGTATGCCTGGCAGTTTTGCTCTGTTTTAGTTTGCGTTGATCCTGCCTTCTTAATTTGTGTTAATCGCGCTTTCTTAAGTTAATAAAGAAGGGGAAGATGTGGGAGTGTGGCCATGGGGGTCGACAAGCCCCATGGTTGGTGATAACATCGGACTCTTAAAGATGAAACCATCAGGAAAGTAAAGCCTTGAGAGGGAACAAAGAAGGGTGATTCAGGAGACACCTTAAGCAGGGACATGAAGAACAGGAACAGGGACAGGATAACAGAGCAGGGAGAAACAAAAAACAGCATATGGGAGGGTCCCACTGGCATAGGCAGGACCCACAAACAAGGACTCCAGGAGTTGGAGGGGCAGCCAGAGCCCCCCAGATGGGAAGCACTCAGTGCCTGCCACTCCCAGGGATGGGGTTGCAACGTTTGTTAAAGATAGTCTTAGTATGCCTGGCAGTTTTTCTCTGTGTTTTAGTTTGTGTTGATCCTGCCTTCTTAATTTGTGTTAATTGCGCTTTCTTATGTTAATAAAGAAGGAGGAGATGTGGGAGTGTGGCCATGGGGGTCGACAAGCCCCATGGTTGGTGATAACATCGGACTCTTAAGGATGAGACCATCAGGAAAGTAAAGCCTTGAGAGGGAACAAAGAAGGGTGATTCAGGAGACACCTTAAACAGGGACATGAAGAACAGGAACAGGGATAGTCTAACAGAACAGGGACAAACACAAAAAAGGAAAGAATAGGGACATGCTATCAGAACAGGGACAAACAAAAAACAGCGTATGGGAGGGTCTCGCTGGCATAGGCAGGACCCACAAACAAGGACTCCAGGAGTTGGAGGGGCAGCCAGAGCCCCCCAGCTGGGCAGCCCTCAGTGCCTGCCACTCCCCGCGATGGGGTTGCAAAGTTTGTTAAAGATGGAATTAGTATGCGTGGCAGTTTTTCTCTGTATTTTAGTTTGTGTTAATAGTGCTTTCTTAATTTGTGTTACTCTTGCTTTCTTAATTTCTGTTAATCGCGCCTTCTTAATTTGTGTTAAACCTGCTTTCTTAATTTGTGTTAATCGAGCTCTTTTATGTTAATAAAGAAGGGGGAGATGTGGGAGCATGGCCATGGGGGTCGACAAGCCCCATGGTTGGTGATAACATCCGACTATTAAAGTAGAGACCATCAGGAAAGTAAACCCTTGAGAGGGAACAAAGAAGGGTTATTCAAAAGACACCTTAACCAGGGACATGAAGAACAGGAACAGGGATAGTCTAACAGAACAGGGAGGAAAATAAAAAAGGAATGAATAGGGACAGGCTATCAGAACAGGGACAAACAAAAAACAGCGTATGGGAGGGTCTCGCTGGCATAGGCAGGACCCACAAACAAGGACTCCAGGAGTTGGAGGGGCAGCCAGAGCCCCCCAGCTGGGAAGCACTCAGTGCCTGCCTCTCCCAGGGATGGGGTTACAAAGTTTGTTAAAGATGGAATTAGTATGCCTGGCAGTTTTTCTCTGTTTTTTAGTTTGTGTTGATCCTGCCTTCTTAATTTGTGTTAATCGCGCTTTCTTAAGTTAATAAAGAAGGGGAAGATGTGGGAGTGTGGCCATGGGGGTCGACAAGCCCCATGGTTGGTGATAACATCGGACTCTTAAGGATGAGACCATCAGGAATTTAAAGAGTTGAGAGGGAACAAAGAAGGGTGATTCAGGAGACACCTTGTTGTCTGGGGTGGCTTGTTCTCCAGCCATTAAAGCATGGAAGTTGCTGGGTGTTTGCTGTTGCCGGGCATCGTTGTTGACCAATGACTAGTTAGTGGAAAGGTACTGCTGTGAGGCGGAAGTTATAGGAAGGGAACCTTTCCTGAATAAGGGATAGAATGAAGTTGTGCCCTCACTCTGAGAGATGAAGTTATGCCCTCAGTAAGAGAGAGTTCAAGTTATGCCATCAATAAAGAGGTAGCAGTTACAGATCCTGAAAGAACCCCGTTGTCCGTGCGGTCTTTACGCCACAAATCGCCCCCCAACAGGGACATGAAAACGAACAGGGACAAGAAGAAAACAAACAGGGACATGAAGAACAGGAACAGGGACAGGCTAACAGAACAGGGACAAAAACAAAAAAGGAATGAATAGGGACAGGCAAACTGAACAGGGACAAAAACAGAAAAAGAATGAATAGGTACAGGCTAACAGAACAGGGACGAACAAAAAGAGCTTATGGGAGGGTCTCGCTGGCATAGGCAGGACCCTCAAACAAGGACTCCAGGAGTTGGAGGGGCAGCCAGAGCCCCCCGGCTGGGCAGCACTCAGTGCCTGCCACTCCCAGGGATGGGGTTGCAAAGTTTGTTAAAGATAGTCTTAGTATGCCTGGCAGCTTTTCTCTGTGTTTTAGTTTGTGTTGATCCTGCCTTCTTAATTTGTGTTAATCGAGCTCTTTTATGTTAATAAAGAAGGGGGAGATGTGGGAGCGTGGCCATGGGGGTCGACAAGTCCCATGGTTGGTGATAACATCCAACTCTTAAAGATGAGGCCTTCAGGAAAGTAAAGAGTTGAGAGGGAACAAAGAAGGGTGATTCAGGAGACACCTTAAACAGGGACATGAAGAACAGGAACAGGGACAGGCTAACAGAACAGGGACAAACAAAAAACAGCATATGGGAGGGTCCCACTGGCATAGGCAGGACCCACAAAGAAGGACTCCAGGAGTTGGAGGGGCAGCCAGAGCCCCCCAGCTGGGAAGCACTCAGTGCCTGCCTCTCCCAGGGATGGGGTTACAAAGTTTGTTAAAGATGGAATTAGTATGCCTGGCAGTTTTTCTCTGTTTTTTAGTTTGTGTTGATCCTGCCTTCTTAATTTGTGTTAATCGCGCTTTCTTAAGTTAATAAAGAAGGGGAAGATGTGGGAGTGTGTCCATGGGGGTCGACAAGCCCCATGGTTGGTGATAACATCGGACTCTTAAGGATGAGACCATCAGGAATTTAAAGAGTTGAGAGGGAACAAAGAAGGGTGATTCAGGAGACACCTTGTTGTCTGGGGTGGCTTGTTCTCCAGCCATTAAAGCATGGAAGTTGCTGGGTGTTTGCTGTTGCCGGGCAACGTTGTTGACCAATGACTAGTTAGTGGAAAGGTACTGCTGTGAGGCGGAAGTTATAGGAAGGGAGCCTTTCCTGAATAAGGGATAGAATGAAGTTGTGCCCTCACTCTGAGAGATGAAGTTATGCCCTCAGTAAGAGAGAGTTCAAGTTATGCCATCAATAAAGAGGTAGCAGTTACAGATCCTGAAAGAACCCCGGTGTCCGTGCGGTCTTTACGCCACAAATCGCCCCCCAACAGGGACATGAAAACGAACAGGGACAAGAAGAAAACAAACAGGGACATGAAGAACAGGAACAGGGACAGGCTAACAGAACAGGGACAAAAACAAAAAAGGAATGAATAGGGACAGGCAAACTGAACAGGGACAAAAACAGAAAAAGAATGAATAGGTACAGGCTAACAGAACAGGGACGAACAAAAAGAGCTTATGGGAGGGTCTCGCTGGCATAGGCAGGACCCTCAAACAAGGACTCCAGGAGTTGGAGGGGCAGCCAGAGCCCCCCGGCTGGGCAGCACTCAGTGCCTGCCACTCCCAGGGACGGGGTTGCAAAGTTTGTTAAAGATAGTCTTAGTATGCCTGGCAGCTTTTCTCTGTGTTTTAGTTTGTGTTGATCCTGCCTTCTTAATTTGTGTTAATCGAGCTCTTTTATGTTAATAAAGAAGGGGGAGATGTGGGAGCGTGGCCATGGGGGTCGACAAGTCCCATGGTTGGTGATAACATCCAACTCTTAAAGATGAGGCCTTCAGGAAAGTAAAGAGTTGAGAGGGAACAAAGAAGGGTGATTCAGGAGACACCTTAAACAGGGACATGAAGAACAGGAACAGGGACAGGCTAACAGAACAGGGACAAACAAAAAACAGCATATGGGAGGGTCCCACTGGCATAGGCAGGACCCACAAAGAAGGACTCCAGGAGTTGGAGGGGCAGCCAGAGCCCCCCGGCTGGGCAGCACTCAGTGCCTGCCTCTCCCAGGGATGGTTTTACAAAGGTTGTTAAAGATAGACTTAGTATGCCTGGCAGTTTTTCTCTGTGTTTTAGTTTGTGTTGATCCTGCCTTCTTAATTTGTGTTAATCGCGCTTTCTTATGTTAATAAAGAAGAAGGAGATGTGGGAGTGTGTCCATGGGGGTCGACAAGCCCCATGGTTGGTGATAACATCCGACTCTTAAGGATGAGACCATCAGGAATTTAAAGAGTTGAGAGGGAACAAAGAAGGGTGATTCAGGTGACACCTTCTTGTCTGGGGTGGCTAGTTCTCCAGCCATTAATGCATGGAAGTGGCTGGGTGTTTGCTGTTGCCGGGCAAAGTTGTTGACCAATGGCTAGTTAGTGGAAAGGTACTGCTGTGAGGTGGAAGTTATAGGAAGGGAGCCTTTCCTGAATAAGGGATAGAATGAAGTTGTGCCCTCACTCTGAGAGATGAAGTTATGCCCTCAGTAAGAGAGAGTTCAAGTTATGTCATCAATAAAGAGGTAGCAGTTACAGATCCTGAAAGAACCCCGTTGTCCGTGCGGTCTTTACGCCACAAATCGCCCCCCAAAAGGGACATGAAAACGAACAGGGACGAGAAGAATACAAACAGGGACATGAAGAAGAGGAACAGGGACAGGCAAACAGAACAGGGACAAAAACAAAAAAGGAATGAATAGGGACAGGAAAACGGAACAGGGACAAAAACAGAAAAGGAATGATCAGGTACAGGCTAACAGAACAGGGATGACCAAAAAGAGCATATGGGAGGGCCACGATGGTTTACGCAGGACCCCCAAACAAGGACTCCAGGAGTTGGAGGGGCAGCCAGAGCCCCCCGGCTGGGCAGCACTCAGTGCCTGCCTCTCCCAGGGATTGGGGTTATAAAGTTTGTTAAAGATAGACTTAGTATGCCTGGCAGTTTTTCTCTGTATTTTAGTTTGTGTTAATAGTGCTTTCTTAATTTGTGTTTCTCTTGCTTTCTTAATTTCTGTTAATCGCGCCTTCTTAATTTGTGTTAAACCTGCTTTCTTAATTTGTGTTAATCGAGCTCTTTTATGTTAATAAAGGAGGGGGAGATGTGGGAGCCTGGCCATGGGGTTAGACAAGCCCCATGGTTGGTGATAAGATCTGACTAATAAAGTAGAGACCATCAGGAAAGTAAAGCCTTGAGAGGGAACAAAGAAGGGTGATTCAGGAGACACCTTAAACAGTGACATGAAGAACAGGAACAGGGATAGTCTAACAGAACAGGGACGAAAATAAAAAAGTAATGAATAGGGACAGGCTAACAGAGCAGGGAGAAACAAAAAACAGCATATGGGAGGGTCCCACTGGCGTATGCTGGACCCCCAAACAAGGACTCCAGGAGTTGGAGGGGCAGCCAGAGCCCCCCGGCTGGGCAGCACTCAGTGCCTGCCTCTCCCAGGGATGGGGTTACAAAGTTTGTTAAAGATGGAATTAGTATGCCTGGCAGTTTTTCTCTGTATTTTAGTTTGTGTTAATAGTGCTTTCTTAATTTGTGTTACTCTTGCTTTCTTAATTTCTGTTAATCGCGCCTTCATAATTTGTGTTAAACCTGCTTTCTTAATTTGTGTTAATCGAGCTCTTTTATGTTAATAAAGAAGGGGGAGTTGTGGGAGCATGGCCGTGGGGGTCGACAAGTCCCATGGTTGGTGATAACATCTGACTCTTAAAGATGAGGCCATCAGGAAAGTAAAGCCTTGAGAGGGAACAAAGAAGGGTGATTCAGGAGACACCTTAAACAGGGACATGAAGAACAGGAACAGGGACAGGCTAACAGAGCAGGGAGAAACAAAAAACAGCATATGGGAGGGTCCCACTGGCGTATGCTGGACCCACAAACAAGGACTCCAGGAGTTGGAGGGGCAGCCAGAGCCCCCCGGCTGGGCAGCACTCAGTGCCTGCCTCTCCCACGGCTGGTTTTACAAAGATTGTTAAAGATAGACTTAGTATGCCTGGCAGTTTTTCTCTGTGTTTTAGTTTGTGTTGGTCCTGCCTTCTTAATTTGTGTTAATCGCGCTTTCTTATGTTAATAAAGAAGGGGGAGATGTGGGAGTGTGGCCATGGGGGTCGACAGGCCCCATGGTTGGTGATAACATCCGACTCTTAAAGATGAGGCCATCAGGAATTTAAAGATTTGAGAGGGAACAAAGAAGGGTGATTCAGGTGACATCTTCTTGTCTGGGGTGTCTAGTTCTCCAGCCATTAATGCATGGAAGTGGCTGGGTGTTTGCTGTTGCAGGGCAAAATTGTTTAACCAATGAATAATTAGTGGAAAGGTACTGCTGTGAGGTGGAAGTTATAGGAAGGGAGCCTTTCCTGAATAAGGGATAGAATGAAGTTGTGCCCTCACTCTGAGAGATGAAGTTATGCCCTCAGTAAGAGAGAGTTCAAGTTATGTCATCAATAATGAGGTAGCAGTTACAGATCCTGAAAGAACCCCGGTGTCCGAGCGGTCTTTACGCCACAAATCGCCCCCCAACAGGGACATGAAAACGAACAGGGACGAGAAGAATACAAACAGGGACATGAAGAAGAGGAACAGGGACAGGCAAACAGAACAGGGACAAAAACAAAAAAGGAATGAATAGGGACAGGAAAACGGAACAGGGACAAAAACAGAAAAGGAATGATCAGGTACAGGCTAACAGAACAGGGATGACCAAAAAGAGCATATGGGAGGGCCACGATGGTTTACGCAGGACCCCCAAACAAGGACTCCAGGAGTTGGAGGGGCAGCCAGAGCCCCCCGGCTGGGCAGCACTCAGTGCCTGCCTCTCCCAGGGATTGGGGTTATAAAGTTTGTTAAAGATAGACTTAGTATGCCTGGCAGTTTTTCTCTGTATTTTAGTTTGTGTTAATAGTGCTTTCTTAATTTGTGTTTCTCTTGCTTTCTTAATTTCTGTTAATCGCGCCTTCTTAATTTGTGTTAAACCTGCTTTCTTAATTTGTGTTAATCGAGCTCTTTTATGTTAATAAAGGAGGGGGAGATGTGGGAGCCTGGCCATGGGGTTAGACAAGCCCCATGGTTGGTGATAAGATCTGACTAATAAAGTAGAGACCATCAGGAAAGTAAAGCCTTGAGAGGGAACAAAGAAGGGTGATTCAGGAGACACCTTAAACAGTGACATGAAGAACAGGAACAGGGATAGTCTAACAGAACAGGGACGAAAATAAAAAAGTAATGAATAGGGACAGGCTATCAGAACAGGGACAAACAAAAAACAGCGTATGGGAGGGTCTCGCTGGCATAGGCAGGACCCCCAAACAAGGACTCCAGGAGTTGGAGGGGCAGCCAGAGCCCCCCGGCTGGGCAGCACTCAGTGCCTGCCTCTCCCAGGGTTGTGGTTACAAAGTTTGTTAAAGATGGAATTAGTATGCCTGGCATTTTTTCTCTGTATTTTAATTTGTGTTAATAGTGCTTTCTTAATTTGTGTTTCTCTAGCTTTCTTAATTTCTGTTAATCGTGCCTTCTTAATTTGTGTTAAACCTGCTTTCTTAATTTGTGTTAATCGAGCTCTTTTATGTTAATAAAGAAGGGGGAGATGTGGGAGCCTGGCCATGGGGGTCCACAAGTCCCATGGTTGGTGATAACATCCGACTCTTAAAGATGAGGCCATCAGGAAACTAAAGAGTTGAGAGGGAACAAAGAAGGGTGATTCAGGAGACACCTTAAACAGGGACATGAAGAACAGGGACAGGCTAACAGAGCAGGGAGAAACAAAAAACAGCGTATGGGAGGGTCTCGCTGGCATATGCTAGACCCACAAACAAGGACTCCAGGAGTTGGAGGGGCAGCCAGAGCCCCCCGGCTGGGCAGCACTCAGTGCCTGCATCTCCCAGGGATGGGTTTACAAAGGTTGTTAAAGATAGACTTAGTATGCCTGGCAGTTTTTCTCTGTGTTTTAGTTTGTGCTGATCCTGCCTTCTTAATTTGTGTTAATTGTGCTTTCTTATGTTAATAAAGAAGGGGAAGATGTGGGAGTGTGGCCATGGGGGTCGACAAGCCCCATGGTTGGTGATAACATCGGACTCTTAAAGATGAGACCATCAGGAAAGTAAAGCCTTGAGAGGGAACAAAGAAGGGTGATTCAGGAGACACCTTAACCAGGGACATGAAGAACAGGAACAGGGATAGTCTAACAGAACAGGGAGGAAAACAAAAAAGGAATGAATAGGGACAGGCTATCAGAACAGCGACAAACAAAAAACAGCGTATGGGAGGGTCTCCCTGGCATAGGCAGGACCCACAAAGAAGGACTCCAGGAGTTGGAGGGGCAGCCAGAGCCCCCCTGCTGGGCAGCACTCAGTGCCTGCATCTCCCAGGGATGGGGTTACAAAGTCTGTAAAAGATGGAATTAGTATGCCTGGCAGTTTTTCTCTGTGTTTTAGTTTGTGTTGATCCTGCCTTCTTAATTTGTGTTAATCGCGCTTTCTTAAGTTAATGAAGAAGGGGAAGATGTGGGAGTGTGGCCATGGGGGTCGACAAGCCCCATGGTTGGTGATAACATCGGACTCTTAAAGTAGAGACCATCAGGAAAGTAAGGCCTTGAGAGGGAACAAAGAAGGGTGATTCAGGAGACACCTTAAGCAGGGACATGAAGAACAGGAACAGGGACAGGCTAACAGAACAGGGACAAAAGAAAAAAGGAATGAATAGGGACATGCTATCAGAACAGCGACAAACAAAAAACAGCGTATGGGAGGGTCTCCCTGGCATAGGCAGGACCCACAAACAAGGACTCCAGGAGTTGGTGGGGCAGCCAGAGCCCCCCAGCTGGGAAGCACTCAGTGCCTGCCTCTCCCAGGGATGGGGTTACAAAGTTTGTTAAAGATGGAATTAGTATGCCTGGCAGTTTTTCTCTGTATTTTAGTTTGTGTTAATAGTGCTTTCTTAATTTGTGTTACTCTTGCTTTCTTAATTTCTGTTAATCGCGCCTTCATAATTTGTGTTAAACCTGCTTTCTTAATTTGTGTTAATCGAGCTCTTTTATGTTAATAAAGAAGGGGGAGTTGTGGGAGCATGGCCGTGGGGGTCGACAAGTCCCATGGTTGGTGATAACATCTGACTCTTAAAGATGAGGCCATCAGGAAAGTAAAGCCTTGAGAAGGAACAAAGAAGGGTGATTCAGGAGACACCTTAAACAGGGACATGAAGAACAGGAACAGGGACAGGCTAACAGAGCAGGGAGAAACAAAAAACAGCATATGGGAGGGTCCCACTGGCGTATGCTGGACCCACAAACAAGGACTCCAGGAGTTGGAGGGGCAGCCAGAGCCCCCCGGCTGGGCAGCACTCAGTGCCTGCCTCTCCCACGGCTGGTTTTACAAAGATTGTTAAAGATAGACTTAGTATGCCTGGCAGTTTTTCTCTGTGTTTTAGTTTGTGTTGGTCCTGCCTTCTTAATTTGTGTTAATCGCGCTTTCTTATGTTAATAAAGAAGGGGGAGATGTGGGAGTGTGGCCATGGGGGTCGACAGGCCCCATGGTTGGTGATAACATCCGACTCTTAAAGATGAGGCCATCAGGAATTTAAAGATTTGAGAGGGAACAAAGAAGGGTGATTCAGGTGACACCTTCTTGTCTGGGGTGTCTAGTTCTCCAGCCATTAATGCATGGAAGTGGCTGGGTGTTTGCTGTTGCAGGGCAAAATTGTTTAACCAATGACTAATTAGTGGAAAGGTACTGCTGTGAGGTGGAAGTTATAGGAAGGGAGCCTTTCCTGAATAAGGGATAGAATGAAGTTGTGCCCTCACTCTGAGAGATGAAGTTATGCCCTCAGTAAGAGAGAGTTCAAGTTATGTCATCAATAATGAGGTAGCAGTTACAGATCCTGAAAGAACCCCGGTGTCCGAGCGGTCTTTACGCCACAAATCGCCCCCCAACAGGGACATGAAAACGAACAGGGACGAGAAGAATACAAACAGGGACATGAAGAAGAGGAACAGGGACAGGCAAACAGAACAGGGACAAAAACAAAAAAGGAATGAATAGGGACAGGAAAACGGAACAGGGACAAAAACAGAAAAGGAATGATCAGGTACAGGCTAACAGAACAGGGATGACCAAAAAGAGCATATGGGAGGGCCACGATGGTTTACGCAGGACCCCCAAACAAGGACTCCAGGAGTTGGAGGGGCAGCCAGAGCCCCCCGGCTGGGCAGCACTCAGTGCCTGCCTCTCCCAGGGATTGGGGTTATAAAGTTTGTTAAAGATAGACTTAGTATGCCTGGCAGTTTTTCTCTGTATTTTAGTTTGTGTTAATAGTGCTTTCTTAATTTGTGTTTCTCTTGCTTTCTTAATTTCTGTTAATCGCGCCTTCTTAATTTGTGTTAAACCTGCTTTCTTAATTTGTGTTAATCGAGCTCTTTTATGTTAATAAAGGAGGGGGAGATGTGGGAGCCTGGCCATGGGGTTAGACAAGCCCCATGGTTGGTGATAAGATCTGACTAATAAAGTAGAGACCATCAGGAAAGTAAAGCCTTGAGAGGGAACAAAGAAGGGTGATTCAGGAGACACCTTAAACAGTGACATGAAGAACAGGAACAGGGATAGTCTAACAGAACAGGGACGAAAATAAAAAAGTAATGAATAGGGACAGGCTATCAGAACAGGGACAAACAAAAAACAGCCTATGGGAGGGTCTCGCTGGCATAGGCAGGACCCCCAAACAAGGACTCCAGGAGTTGGAGGGGCAGCCAGAGCCCCCCTGCTGGGCAGCACTCAGTGCCTGCCTCTCCCAGGGTTGTGGTTACAAAGTTTGTTAAAGATGGAATTAGTATGCCTGGCATTTTTTCTCTGTATTTTAATTTGTGTTAATAGTGCTTTCTTAATTTGTGTTTCTCTAGCTTTCTTAATTTCTGTTAATCGTGCCTTCTTAATTTGTGTTAAACCTGCTTTCTTAATTTGTGTTAATCGAGCTCTTTTATGTTAATAAAGAAGGGGGAGATGTGGGAGCCTGGCCATGGGGGTCCACAAGTCCCATGGTTGGTGATAACATCCGACTCTTAAAGATGAGGCCATCAGGAAACTAAAGAGTTGAGAGGGAACAAAGAAGGGTGATTCAGGAGACACCTTAAACAGGGACATGAAGAACAGGGACAGGCTAACAGAGCAGGGAGAAACAAAAAACAGCGTATGGGAGGGTCTCGCTGGCATATGCTAGACCCACAAACAAGGACTCCAGGAGTTGGAGGGGCAGCCAGAGCCCCCCGGCTGGGCAGCACTCAGTGCCTGCCTCTCCCAGGGATGGGTTTACAAAGGTTGTTAAAGATAGACTTAGTATGCCTGGCAGTTTTTCTCTGTGTTTTAGTTTGTGCTGATCCTGCCTTCTTAATTTGTGTTAATTGTGCTTTCTTATGTTAATAAAGAAGGGGAAGATGTGGGAGTGTGGCCATGGGGGTCGACAAGCCCCATGGTTGGTGATAACATCGGACTCTTAAAGATGAGACCATCAGGAAAGTAAAGCCTTGAGAGGGAACAAAGAAGGGTGATTCAGGAGACACCTTAACCAGGGACATGAAGAACAGGAACAGGGATAGTCTAACAGAACAGGGAGGAAAACAAAAAAGGAATGAATAGGGACAGGCTATCAGAACAGGGACAAACAAAAAACAGCGTATGGGAGGGTCTCGCTGGCATAGGCAGGACCCACAAAGAAGGACTCCAGGAGTTGGAGGGGCAGCCAGAGCCCCCCTGCTGGGCAGCACTCAGTGCCTGCATCTCCCAGGGATGGGGTTACAAAGTCTGTAAAAGATGGAATTAGTATGCCTGGCAGTTTTTCTCTGTGTTTTAGTTTGTGTTGATCCTGCCTTCTTAATTTGTGTTAATCGCGCTTTCTTAAGTTAATGAAGAAGGGGAAGATGTGGGAGTGTGGCCATGGGGGTCGACAAGCCCCATGGTTGGTGATAACATCGGACTCTTAAAGTAGAGACCATCAGGAAAGTAAAGCCTTGAGAGGGAACAAAGAAGGGTGATTCAGGAGACACCTTAAGCAGGGACATGAAGAACAGGAACAGGGACAGGCTAACAGAACAGGGACAAAAGAAAAAAGGAATGAATAGGGACATGCTATCAGAACAGCGACAAACAAAAAACAGCGTATGGGAGGGTCTCCCTGGCATAGGCAGGACCCACAAACAAGGACTCCAGGAGTTGGAGGGGCAGCCAGAGCCCCCCAGCTGGGAAGCACTCAGTGCCTGCCTCTCCCAGGGATGGGGTTACAAAGTTTGTTAAAGATGGAATTAGTATGCCTGGCAGTTTTTCTCTGTATTTTAGTTTGTGTTAATAGTGCTTTCTTAATTTGTGTTACTCTTGCTTTCTTAATTTCTGTTAATCGCGCCTTCATAATTTGTGTTAAACCTGCTTTCTTAATTTGTGTTAATCGAGCTCTTTTATGTTAATAAAGAAGGGGGAGTTGTGGGAGCATGGCCGTGGGGGTCGACAAGTCCCATGGTTGGTGATAACATCTGACTCTTAAAGATGAGGCCATCAGGAAAGTAAAGCCTTGAGAGGGAACAAAGAAGGGTGATTCAGGAGACACCTTAAACAGGGACATGAAGAACAGGAACAGGGACAGGCTAACAGAGCAGGGAGAAACAAAAAACAGCATATGGGAGGGTCCCACTGGCGTATGCTGGACCCACAAACAAGGACTCCAGGAGTTGGAGGGGCAGCCAGAGCCCCCCGGCTGGGCAGCACTCAGTGCCTGCCTCTCCCACGGCTGGTTTTACAAAGATTGTTAAAGATAGACTTAGTATGCCTGGCAGTTTTTCTCTGTGTTTTAGTTTGTGTTGGTCCTGCCTTCTTAATTTGTGTTAATCGCGCTTTCTTATGTTAATAAAGAAGGGGGAGATGTGGGAGTGTGGCCATGGGGGTCGACAGGCCCCATGGTTGGTGATAACATCCGACTCTTAAAGATGAGGCCATCAGGAATTTAAAGATTTGAGAGGGAACCAAGAAGGGTGATTCAGGTGACACCTTCTTGTCTGGGGTGTCTAGTTCTCCAGCCATTAATGCATGGAAGTGGCTGGGTGTTTGCTGTTGCAGGGCAAAATTGTTTAACCAATGACTAATTAGTGGAAAGGTACTGCTGTGAGGTGGAAGTTATAGGAAGGGAGCCTTTCCTGAATAAGGGATAGAATGAAGTTGTGCCCTCACTCTGAGAGATGAAGTTATGCCCTCAGTAAGAGAGAGTTCAAGTTATGTCATCAATAATGAGGTAGCAGTTACAGATCCTGAAAGAACCCCGGTGTCCGAGCGGTCTTTACGCCACAAATCGCCCCCCAACAGGGACATGAAAACGAACAGGGACGAGAAGAATACAAACAGGGACATGAAGAAGAGGAACAGGGACAGGCAAACAGAACAGGGACAAAAACAAAAAAGGAATGAATAGGGACAGGAAAACGGAACAGGGACAAAAACAGAAAAGGAATGATCAGGTACAGGCTAACAGAACAGGGATGACCAAAAAGAGCATATGGGAGGGCCACGATGGTTTACGCAGGACCCCCAAACAAGGACTCCAGGAGTTGGAGGGGCAGCCAGAGCCCCCCGGCTGGGCAGCACTCAGTGCCTGCCTCTCCCAGGGATTGGGGTTATAAAGTTTGTTAAAGATAGTCTTAGTATGCCTGGCAGTTTTTCTCTGTATTTTAGTTTGTGTTAATAGTCCTTTCTTAATTTGTGTTTCTCTTGCTTTCTTAATTTCTGTTAATCGCGCCTTCTTAATTTGTGTTAAACCTGCTTTCTTAATTTGTGTTAATCGAGCTCTTTTATGTTAATAAAGGAGGGGGAGATGTGGGAGCCTGGCCATGGGGTTAGACAAGCCCCATGGTTGGTGATAAGATCTGACTAATAAAGTAGAGACCATCAGGAAAGTAAAGCCTTGAGAGGGAACAAAGAAGGGTGATTCAGGAGACACCTTAAACAGTGACATGAAGAACAGGAACAGGGATAGTCTAACAGAACAGGGACGAAAATAAAAAAGTAATGAATAGGGACAGGCTATCAGAACAGGGACAAACAAAAAACAGCGTATGGGAGGGTCTCGCTGGCATAGGCAGGACCCCCAAACAAGGACTCCAGGAGTTGGAGGGGCAGCCAGAGCCCCCCGGCTGGGCAGCACTCAGTGCCTGCCTCTCCCAGGGTTGTGGTTACAAAGTTTGTTAAAGATGGAATTAGTATGCCTGGCATTTTTTCTCTGTATTTTAATTTGTGTTAATAGTGCTTTCTTAATTTGTGTTTCTCTAGCTTTCTTAATTTCTGTTAATCGTGCCTTCTTAATTTGTGTTAAACCTGCTTTCTTAATTTGTGTTAATCGAGCTCTTTTATGTTAATAAAGAAGGGGGAGATGTGGGAGCCTGGCCATGGGGGTCCACAAGTCCCATGGTTGGTGATAACATCCGACTCTTAAAGATGAGGCCATCAGGAAACTAAAGAGTTGAGAGGGAACAAAGAAGGGTGATTCAGGAGACACCTTAAACAGGGACATGAAGAACAGGGACAGGCTAACAGAGCAGGGAGAAACAAAAAACAGCGTATGGGAGGGTCTCGCTGGCATATGCTAGGCCCACAAACAAGGACTCCAGGAGTTGGAGGGGCAGCCAGAGCCCCCCGGCTGGGCAGCACTCAGTGCCTGCATCTCCCAGGGGTGGGTTTACAAAGGTTGTTAAAGATAGACTTAGTATGCCTGACAGTTTTTCTCTGTGTTTTAGTTTGTGCTGATCCTGCCTTCTTAATTTGTGTTAATTGTGCTTTCTTATGTTAATAAAGAAGGGGAAGATGTGGGAGTGTGGCCATGGGGGTCGACAAGCCCCATGGTTGGTGATAACATCGGACTCTTAAAGTAGAGACCATCAGGAAAGTAAAGCCTTGAGAGGGAACAAAGAAGGGTGATTCAGGAGACACCTTAACCAGGGACATGAAGAACAGGAACAGGGATAGTCTAACAGAACAGGGAGGAAAACAAAAAAGGAATGAATAGGGACAGGCTATCAGAACAGGGACAAACAAAAAACAGCGTATGGGAGGGTCTCGCTGGCATAGGCAGGACCCACAAAGAAGGACTCCAGGAGTTGGAGGGGCAGCCAGAGCCCCCCTGCTGGGCAGCACTCAGTGCCTGCATCTCCCAGGGATGGGGTTACAAAGTCTGTAAAAGATGGAATTAGTATGCCTGGCAGTTTTTCTCTGTGTTTTAGTTTGTGTTGATCCTGCCTTCTTAATTTGTGTTAATCGCGCTTTCTTAAGTTAATGAAGAAGGGGAAGATGTGGGAGTGTGGCCATGGGGGTCGACAAGCCCCATGGTTGGTGATAACATCGGACTCTTAAAGTAGAGACCATCAGGAAAGTAAAGCCTTGAGAGGGAACAAAGAAGGGTGATTCAGGAGACACCTTAAGCAGGGACATGAAGAACAGGAACAGGGACAGGCTAACAGAACAGGGACAAAAGAAAAAAGGAATGAATAGGGACATGCTATCAGAACAGCGACAAACAAAAAACAGCGTATGGGAGGGTCTCCCTGGCATAGGCAGGACCCACAAACAAGGACTCCAGGAGTTGGAGGGGCAGCCAGAGCCCCCCAGCTGGGAAGCACTCAGTGCCTGCCTCTCCCAGGGATGGGGTTACAAAGTTTGTTAAAGATGGAATTAGTATGCCTGGCAGTTTTTCTCTGTATTTTAGTTTGTGTTAATAGTGCTTTCTTAATTTGTGTTACTCTTGCTTTCTTAATTTCTGTTAATCGCGCCTTCATAATTTGTGTTAAACCTGCTTTCTTAATTTGTGTTAATCGAGCTCTTTTATGTTAATAAAGAAGGGGGAGTTGTGGGAGCATGGCCGTGGGGGTCGACAAGTCCCATGGTTGGTGATAACATCTGACTCTTAAAGATGAGGCCATCAGGAAAGTAAAGCCTTGAGAGGGAACAAAGAAGGGTGATTCAGGAGACACCTTAAACAGGGACATGAAGAACAGGAACAGGGACAGGCTAACAGAGCAGGGAGAAACAAAAAACAGCATATGGGAGGGTCCCACTGGCGTATGCTGGACCCACAAACAAGGACTCCAGGAGTTGGAGGGGCAGCCAGAGCCCCCCGGCTGGGCAGCACTCAGTGCCTGCCTCTCCCACGGCTGGTTTTACAAAGATTGTTAAAGATAGACTTAGTATGCCTGGCAGTTTTTCTCTGTGTTTTAGTTTGTGTTGGTCCTGCCTTCTTAATTTGTGTTAATCGCGCTTTCTTATGTTAATAAAGAAGGGGGAGATGTGGGAGTGTGGCCATGGGGGTCGACAGGCCCCATGGTTGGTGATAACATCCGACTCTTAAAGATGAGGCCATCAGGAATTTAAAGATTTGAGAGGGAACCAAGAAGGGTGATTCAGGTGACACCTTCTTGTCTGGGGTGTCTAGTTCTCCAGCCATTAATGCATGGAAGTGGCTGGGTGTTTGCTGTTGCAGGGCAAAATTGTTTAACCAATGACTAATTAGTGGAAAGGTACTGCTGTGAGGTGGAAGTTATAGGAAGGGAGCCTTTCCTGAATAAGGGATAGAATGAAGTTGTGCCCTCACTCTGAGAGATGAAGTTATGCCCTCAGTAAGAGAGAGTTCAAGTTATGTCATCAATAATGAGGTAGCAGTTACAGATCCTGAAAGAACCCCGGTGTCCGAGCGGTCTTTACGCCACAAATCGCCCCCCAACAGGGACATGAAAACGAACAGGGACGAGAAGAATACAAACAGGGACATGAAGAAGAGGAACAGGGACAGGCAAACAGAACAGGGACAAAAACAAAAAAGGAATGAATAGGGACAGGAAAACGGAACAGGGACAAAAACAGAAAAGGAATGATCAGGTACAGGCTAACAGAACAGGGATGACCAAAAAGAGCATATGGGAGGGCCACGATGGTTTACGCAGGACCCCCAAACAAGGACTCCAGGAGTTGGAGGGGCAGCCAGAGCCCCCCGGCTGGGCAGCACTCAGTGCCTGCCTCTCCCAGGGATTGGGGTTATAAAGTTTGTTAAAGATAGTCTTAGTATGCCTGGCAGTTTTTCTCTGTATTTTAGTTTGTGTTAATAGTCCTTTCTTAATTTGTGTTTCTCTTGCTTTCTTAATTTCTGTTAATCGCGCCTTCTTAATTTGTGTTAAACCTGCTTTCTTAATTTGTGTTAATCGAGCTCTTTTATGTTAATAAAGGAGGGGGAGATGTGGGAGCCTGGCCATGGGGTTAGACAAGCCCCATGGTTGGTGATAAGATCTGACTAATAAAGTAGAGACCATCAGGAAAGTAAAGCCTTGAGAGGGAACAAAGAAGGGTGATTCAGGAGACACCTTAAACAGTGACATGAAGAACAGGAACAGGGATAGTCTAACAGAACAGGGACGAAAATAAAAAAGTAATGAATAGGGACAGGCTATCAGAACAGGGACAAACAAAAAACAGCGTATGGGAGGGTCTCGCTGGCATAGGCAGGACCCCCAAACAAGGACTCCAGGAGTTGGAGGGGCAGCCAGAGCCCCCCGGCTGGGCAGCACTCAGTGCCTGCCTCTCCCAGGGTTGTGGTTACAAAGTTTGTTAAAGATGGAATTAGTATGCCTGGCATTTTTTCTCTGTATTTTAATTTGTGTTAATAGTGCTTTCTTAATTTGTGTTTCTCTAGCTTTCTTAATTTCTGTTAATCGTGCCTTCTTAATTTGTGTTAAACCTGCTTTCTTAATTTGTGTTAATCGAGCTCTTTTATGTTAATAAAGAAGGGGGAGATGTGGGAGCCTGGCCATGGGGGTCCACAAGTCCCATGGTTGGTGATAACATCCGACTCTTAAAGATGAGGCCATCAGGAAACTAAAGAGTTGAGAGGGAACAAAGAAGGGTGATTCAGGAGACACCTTAAACAGGGACATGAAGAACAGGGACAGGCTAACAGAGCAGGGAGAAACAAAAAACAGCGTATGGGAGGGTCTCGCTGGCATATGCTAGGCCCACAAACAAGGACTCCAGGAGTTGGAGGGGCAGCCAGAGCCCCCCGGCTGGGCAGCACTCAGTGCCTGCATCTCCCAGGGGTGGGTTTACAAAGGTTGTTAAAGATAGACTTAGTATGCCTGGCAGTTTTTCTCTGTGTTTTAGTTTGTGCTGATCCTGCCTTCTTAATTTGTGTTAATTGTGCTTTCTTATGTTAATAAAGAAGGGGAAGATGTGGGAGTGTGGCCATGGGGGTCGACAAGCCCCATGGTTGGTGATAACATCGGACTCTTAAAGTAGAGACCATCAGGAAAGTAAAGCCTTGAGAGGGAACAAAGAAGGGTGATTCAGGAGACACCTTAAGCAGGGACATGAAGAACAGGAACAGGGACAGGCTAACAGAACAGGGAGGAAAACAAAAAAGGAATGAATAGGGACAGGCTATCAGAACAGGGACAAACAAAAAACAGCGTATGGGAGGGTCTCGCTGGCATAGGCAGGACCCACAAAGAAGGACTCCAGGAGTTGGAGGGGCAGCCAGAGCCCCCCTGCTGGGCAGCACTCAGTGCCTGCATCTCCCAGGGATGGGGTTACAAAGTCTGTAAAAGATGGAATTAGTATGCCTGGCAGTTTTTCTCTGTGTTTTAGTTTGTGTTGATCCTGCCTTCTTAATTTGTGTTAATCGCGCTTTCTTAAGTTAATGAAGAAGGGGAAGATGTGGGAGTGTGGCCATGGGGGTCGACAAGCCCCATGGTTGGTGATAACATCGGACTCTTAAAGTAGAGACCATCAGGAAAGTAAAGCCTTGAGAGGGAACAAAGAAGGGTGATTCAGGAGACACCTTAAGCAGGGACATGAAGAACAGGAACAGGGACAGGCTAACAGAACAGGGACAAAAGAAAAAAGGAATGAATAGGGACATGCTATCAGAACAGCGACAAACAAAAAACAGCATATGGGAGGGTCTCCCTGGCATAGGCAGGACCCACAAACAAGGACTCCAGGAGTTGGAGGGGCAGCCAGAGCCCCCCAGCTGGGAAGCACTCAGTGCCTGCCTCTCCCAGGGATGGGGTTACAAAGTTTGTTAAAGATGGAATTAGTATGCCTGGCAGTTTTTCTCTGTATTTTAGTTTGTGTTAATAGTGCTTTCTTAATTTGTGTTACTCTTGCTTTCTTAATTTCTGTTAATCGCGCCTTCATAATTTGTGTTAAACCTGCTTTCTTAATTTGTGTTAATCGAGCTCTTTTATGTTAATAAAGAAGGGGGAGTTGTGGGAGCATGGCCGTGGGGGTCGACAAGTCCCATGGTTGGTGATAACATCTGACTCTTAAAGATGAGGCCATCAGGAAAGTAAAGCCTTGAGAGGGAACAAAGAAGGGTGATTCAGGAGACACCTTAAACAGGGACATGAAGAACAGGAACAGGGACAGGCTAACAGAGCAGGGAGAAACAAAAAACAGCATATGGGAGGGTCCCACTGGCGTATGCTGGACCCACAAACAAGGACTCCAGGAGTTGGAGGGGCAGCCAGAGCCCCCCGGCTGGGCAGCACTCAGTGCCTGCCTCTCCCACGGCTGGTTTTACAAAGATTGTTAAAGATAGACTTAGTATGCCTGGCAGTTTTTCTCTGTGTTTTAGTTTGTGTTGGTCCTGCCTTCTTAATTTGTGTTAATCGCGCTTTCTTATGTTAATAAAGAAGGGGGAGATGTGGGAGTGTGGCCATGGGGGTCGACAGGCCCCATGGTTGGTGATAACATCCGACTCTTAAAGATGAGGCCATCAGGAATTTAAAGATTTGAGAGGGAACAAAGAAGGGTGATTCAGGTGACACCTTCTTGTCTGGGGTGTCTAGTTCTCCAGCCATTAATGCATGGAAGTGGCTGGGTGTTTGCTGTTGCAGGGCAAAATTGTTTAACCAATGACTAATTAGTGGAAAGGTACTGCTGTGAGGTGGAAGTTATAGGAAGGGAGCCTTTCCTGAATAAGGGATAGAATGAAGTTGTGCCCTCACTCTGAGAGATGAAGTTATGCCCTCAGTAAGAGAGAGTTCAAGTTATGTCATCAATAATGAGGTAGCAGTTACAGATCCTGAAAGAACCCCGGTGTCCGAGCGGTCTTTACGCCACAAATCGCCCCCCAACAGGGACATGAAAACGAACAGGGACGAGAAGAATACAAACAGGGACATGAAGAAGAGGAACAGGGACAGGCAAACAGAACAGGGACAAAAACAAAAAAGGAATGAATAGGGACAGGAAAACGGAACAGGGACAAAAACAGAAAAGGAATGATCAGGTACAGGCTAACAGAACAGGGATGACCAAAAAGAGCATATGGGAGGGCCACGATGGTTTACGCAGGACCCCCAAACAAGGACTCCAGGAGTTGGAGGGGCAGCCAGAGCCCCCCAGCTGGGCAGCACTCAGTGCCTGCCTCTCCCAGGGATTGGGGTTATAAAGTTTGTTAAAGATAGACTTAGTATGCCTGGCAGTTTTTCTCTGTATTTTAGTTTGTGTTAATAGTCCTTTCTTAATTTGTGTTTCTCTTGCTTTCTTAATTTCTGTTAATCGCGCCTTCTTAATTTGTGTTAAACCTGCTTTCTTAATTTGTGTTAATCGAGCTCTTTTATGTTAATAAAGGAGGGGGAGATGTGGGAGCCTGGCCATGGGGTTAGAGAAGCCCCATGGTTGGTGATAAGATCTGACTAATAAAGTAGAGACCATCAGGAAAGTAAAGCCTTGAGAGGGAACAAAGAAGGGTGATTCAGGAGACACCTTAAACAGTGACATGAAGAACAGGAACAGGGATAGTCTAACAGAACAGGGACGAAAATAAAAAAGTAATGAATAGGGACAGGCTATCAGAACAGGGACAAACAAAAAACAGCCTATGGGAGGGTCTCGCTGGCATAGGCAGGACCCCCAAACAAGGACTCCAGGAGTTGGAGGGGCAGCCAGAGCCCCCCGGCTGGGCAGCACTCAGTGCCTGCCTCTCCCAGGGTTGTGGTTACAAAGTTTGTTAAAGATGGAATTAGTATGCCTGGCATTTTTTCTCTGTATTTTAATTTGTGTTAATAGTGCTTTCTTAATTTGTGTTTCTCTAGCTTTCTTAATTTCTGTTAATCGTGCCTTCTTAATTTGTGTTAAACCTGCTTTCTTAATTTGTGTTAATCGAGCTCTTTTATGTTAATAAAGAAGGGGGAGATGTGGGAGCCTGGCCATGGGGGTCCACAAGTCCCATGGTTGGTGATAACATCCGACTCTTAAAGATGAGGCCATCAGGAAAGTAAAGAGTTGAGAGGGAACAAAGAAGGGTGATTCAGGAGACACCTTAACCAGGGACATGAAGAACAGGAACAGGGATAGTCTAACAGAACAGGGACAAAAACAAAAAAGGAATGAATAGGGACAGGCTATCAGAACAGGGACAAACAAAAAACAGCATATGGGAGGGTCCCACTGGCGTATGCTGGACCCACAAACAAGGACTCCAGGAGTTGGAGGGGCAGCCAGAGCCCCCCGGCTGGGCAGCACTCAGTGCCTGCCTCTCCCAGGGATGGTTTTACAAAGATTGTTAAAGATAGACTTGGTATGCCTGGCAGTTTTTCTCTGTTTTAGTTTGTGTTGATCCTGCCTTCTTAATTTGTGTTAATCGCGCTTTCTTAAGTTAATAAAGAAGGGGAAGATGTGGGAGTGTGGCCATGGGGGTCGACAAGCCCCATGGTTGGTGATAACATCGGACTCTTAAAGATGAAACCATCAGGAAAGTAAAGCCTTGAGAGGGAACAAAGAAGGGTGATTCAGGAGACACCTTAAGCAGGGACATGAAGAACAGGAACAGGGACAGGCTAACAGAGCAGGGAGAAACAAAAAACAGCATATGGGAGGGTCCCACTGGCATAGGCAGGACCCACAAACAAGGACTCCAGGAGTTGGAGGGGCAGCCAGAGCCCCCCAGCTGGGCAGCACTCAGTGCCTGCCACTCCCAGGGATGGGGTTGCAAAGTTTGTTAAAGATAGTCTTAGTATGCCTGGCAGTTTTTCTCTGTGTTTTAGTTTGTGTTGATCCTGCCTTCTTAATTTGTGTTAATTGCGCTTTCTTATGTTAATAAAGAAGGAGGAGATGTGGGAGTGTGGCCATGGGGGTCGACAAGCCCCATGGTTGGTGATAACATCGGACTCTTAAGGATGAGACCATGAGGAAAGTAAAGCCTTGAGAGGGAACAAAGAAGGGTGATTCAGGAGACACCTTAAACAGGGACATGAAGAACAGGAACAGGGATAGTCTAACAGAACAGGGACAAACACAAAAAAGGAAAGAATAGGGACATGCTATCAGAACAGGGACAAACAAAAAACAGCGTATGGGAGGGTCTCGCTGGCATAGGCAGGACCCACAAACAAGGACTCCAGGAGTTGGAGGGGCAGCCAGAGCCCCCCAGCTGGGCAGCCCTCAGTGCCTGCCACTCCCCGCGATGGGGTTGCAAAGTTTGTTAAAGATGGAATTAGTATGCGTGGCAGTTTTTCTCTGTATTTTAGTTTGTGTTAATAGTGCTTTCTTAATTTGTGTTACTCTTGCTTTCTTAATTTCTGTTAATCGCGCCTTCTTAATTTGTGTTAAACCTGCTTTCTTAATTTGTGTTAATCGAGCTCTTTTATGTTAATAAAGAAGGGGGAGATGTGGGAGCATGGCCATGGGGGTCGACAAGCCCCATGGTTGGTGATAACATCCGACTATTAAAGTAGAGACCATCAGGAAAGTAAACCCTTGAGAGGGAACAAAGAAGGGTTATTCAAAAGACACCTTAACCAGGGACATGAAGAACAGGAACAGGGATAGTCTAACAGAACAGGGAGGAAAATAAAAAAGGAATGAATAGGGACAGGCTATCAGAACAGGGACAAACAAAAAACAGCGTATGGGAGGGTCTCGCTGGCATAGGCAGGACCCACAAACAAGGACTCCAGGAGTTGGAGGGGCAGCCAGAGCCCCCCAGCTGGGAAGCACTCAGTGCCTGCCTCTCCCAGGGATGGGGTTACAAAGTTTGTTAAAGATGGAATTAGTATGCCTGGCAGTTTTTCTCTGTTTTTTAGTTTGTGTTGATCCTGCCTTCTTAATTTGTGTTAATCGCGCTTTCTTAAGTTAATAAAGAAGGGGAAGATGTGGGAGTGTGGCCATGGGGGTCGACAAGCCCCATGGTTGGTGATAACATCGGACTCTTAAGGATGAGACCATCAGGAATTTAAAGAGTTGAGAGGGAACAAAGAAGGGTGATTCAGGAGACACCTTGTTGTCTGGGGTGGCTTGTTCTCCAGCCATTAAAGCATGGAAGTTGCTGGGTGTTTGCTGTTGCCGGGCAACGTTGTTGACCAATGACTAGTTAGTGGAAAGGTACTGCTGTGAGGCGGAAGTTATAGGAAGGGAGCCTTTCCTGAATAAGGGATAGAATGAAGTTGTGCCCTCACTCTGAGAGATGAAGTTATGCCCTCAGTAAGAGAGAGTTCAAGTTATGCCATCAATAATGAGGTAGCAGTTACAGATCCTGAAAGAACCCCGTTGTCCGTGCGGTCTTTACGCCACAAATCGCCCCCCAACAGGGACATGAAAACGAACAGGGACAAGAAGAAAACAAACAGGGACATGAAGAACAGGAACAGGGACAGGCTAACAGAACAGGGACAAAAACAAAAAAGGAATGAATAGGGACAGGCAAACTGAACAGGGACAAAAACAGAAAAAGAATGAATAGGTACAGGCTAACAGAACAGGGACGAACAAAAAGAGCTTATGGGAGGGTCTCGCTGGCATAGGCAGGACCCTCAAACAAGGACTCCAGGAGTTGGAGGGGCAGCCAGAGCCCCCCAGCTGGGCAGCACTCAGTGCCTGCCTCTCCCAGGGATGGGGTTACAAAGTTTGTTAAAGATGGAATTAGTATGCCTGGCAGTTTTTCTCTGTGTTTTAGTTTGTGTTAATAGTGCTTTCTTAATTTGTGTTACTCTTGCTTTCTTAATTTCTGTTAATCGCGCCTTCTTAATTTGTGTTAAACCTGCTTTCTTAATTTGTGTTAATCGAGCTCTTTTATGTTAATAAAGAAGGGGGAGATGTGGGAGCATGGCCATGGGGGTCCACAAGTCCCATGGTTGGTGATAACATCCAACTCTTAAAGATGAGGCCTTCAGGAAAGTAAAGAGTTGAGAGGGAACAAAGAAGGGTGATTCAGGAGACACCTTAAACAGGGACATGAAGAACAGGAACAGGGACAGGCTAACAGAACAGGGACAAACAAAAAACAGCATATGGGAGGGTCCCACTGGCATAGGCAGGACCCACAAAGAAGGACTCCAGGAGTTGGAGGGGCAGCCAGAGCTCCCCGGCTGGGCAGCACTCAGTGCCTGCCTCTCCCAGGGATGGGGTTACAAAGTTTGTTAAAGATGGAATTAGTATGCCTGGCAGTTTTTCTCTGTGTTTTAGTTTGTGTTAATAGTACTTTCTTAATTTGTTTCTCTTGCTTTCTTAATTTCTGTTAATCGCGCCTTCTTAATTTGTGTTAAACCTGCTTTCTTAATTTGTGTTAATCGAGCTCTTTTATGTTAATAAAGAAGGGGGAGATGTGGGAGCGTGGCCATGGGGGTCGACAAGCCCCATGGTTGGTGATCACATCCGACTATTAAAGTAGAGACCATCAGGAAAGTAAAGCCTTGAGAGGGAGCAAAGAAGGGTGATTCAGGAGACACCTTAAACAGGGACATGAAGAACAGGAACAGGGATAGTCTAATAGAACAGGGACGAAAACAAAAAAGTAATGAATAGGGAAAGGCTATCAGAACAGGGACAAACAAAAAACAGTGTATGGGAGGGTCTCGCTGGCATAGGCAGGACCCCCAAACAAGGACTCCAGGAGTTGGAGGGGCAGCCAGAGCCCCCCGGCTGGGCAGCACTCAGTGCCTGCCACTCCCAGGGATGGGGTTGCAAAGGTTATTAAAGATAGTCTTAGTATGCCTGGCAGTTTTTCTCTGTTTTTTAGTTTGTTTTGATCTTGCCTTCTTAATTTGTGTTAATCGCGCTTTCTTAAGTTAATAAAGAAGGGGAAGATGTGGGAGTGTGGCCATGGGGGTCGACAAGCCCCATGGTTGGTGATAACATCGGACTCTTAAAGATGAGGCCATCAGGAAAGGAAAGCCTTGAGAGGGAACAAAGAAGGGTGATTCAGGAGACACCTTAACCAGGGACATGAAGAACAGGAACAGGGATAGTCTAACAGAACAGGGAGGAAAAAAAAAAGGAATGAATAGGGACAGGCTATCAGAACAGGGACAAACAAAAAACAGCGTATGGGAGGGTCTCGCTGGCATAGGCAGGACCCCCAAACAAGGACTCCAGAAGTTGGAGGGGCAGCCAGAGCCCCCCGGCTGGGCAGCACTCAGTGCCTGCCTCTCCCACGGCTGGTTTTACAAAGATTGTTAAAGATAGACTTAATATGCCTGGCAGTTTTTCTCTGTGTTTTAGTTTGTGTTGATCCTGCCTTCTTAATATGTGTTAATCGCGCTTTCTTAAGTTAATAAAGAAGGGGAAGATGTGGGAGTGTGGCCATGGGGGTCGACAAGCCCCATGGTTGGTGATAACATCGGACTCTTAAGGATGAGACCATCAGGAATTTAAAGAGTTGAGAGGGAACAAAGAAGGGTGATTCAGGTGACACCTTGTTGTCTGAGGTGGCTTGTTCTCCAGCCATTAAACACGGAAGTTGCTGGGTGTTTGCTGTTGCCGGGCAACGTTGTTGACCAATGACTATTTAGTGGAAAGGTACTGCTGTGAGGCGGAAGTTATAGGAAGGGAGCCTTTCCTGAATAAGGGATAGAATGAAGTTGTGCCCTCACTCTGAGAGATGAAGTTATGCCTTCAGTAAGAGAGAGTTCAAGTTATGCCATCAATAAAGAGGTAGCAGTTACAGATCCTGAAAGAACCCCGTTGTCCGTGCGGTCTTTACGCCACAAATCGCCCCCCAAAAGGGACATGAAAACGAACAGGGACAAGAAGAGAAGAAACAGGGACATGAAGAACAGGAACAGGGACAGGCTAACAGCACAGGGACAAAAACAAAAAAGGAATGAATAGGGACAGGCAAAGGGAACAGGGAAAAAAAAAAAAAAGGAATGAATAGGTACAGGCTAACAGAACAGGGACGAACAAAAAGAGCTTATGGGAGGGTCACGCTGGCTTACGCAGGACCCCCAAACAAGGACTCCAGGAGTTGGAGGGGCAGCCAGAGCCCCCCGGCTGGGCAGCACTCAGTGCCTGCCTCTCCCAGGGATGGGGTTGCAAAGTTTGTTAAAGATAGTCTTAGTATGCCTGGCAGTTTTTCTCTGTGTTTTAGTTTGTGTTGATCCTGCCTTCTTAATTTGTGTTAATTGCGCTTTCTTATGTTAATAAAGAAGGAGGAGATGTGGGAGTGTGGCCATGGGGGTCGACAAGCCCCATGGTTGGTGATCACATCCGACTCTTAAAGATGAGGCCATGAGGAAAGTAAAGCCTTGAGAGGGAACAAAGAAGGGTGATTCAGGAGACACCTTAAACAGGGACATGAAGAACAGGAACAGGGATAGTCTAACAGAACAGGGACAAAACCAAAAAAGGAATGAATAGGGACAGGCTATCAGAACAGGGACAAACAAAAAACAGCATATGGGAGGGTCTCGCTGGCATAGGCAGGACCCACAAACAAGGACTCCAGGAGTTGGAGAGGGAGCTAGAGCCCCCCGGCTGGGCAGCACTCAGTGCCTGCCTCTCCCAGGGATGGGGTTGCAAAGTTTGTTAAAGATAGTCTTAGTATGCCTGGCAGTTTTTCTCTGTGTTTTAGTTTGTGTTGATCCTGCCTTCTAAATTTGTGTTAATTGCGCTTTCTTATGTTAATAAAGAAGGAGGAGATCTGGGAGTGTGGCCATGGGGGTCGACAAGCCCCATGGTTGGTGATCACATCGGACTCTTAAAGATGAGACCATGAGGAAAGTAAAGCCTTGCGAGGGAACAAAGAAGGGTGATTCAGGAGACACCTTAAACAGGGACATGAAGAACAGGAACAGGGATAGTCTAACAGAACAGGGACAAAAACAAAAATGTAATGAATAGGGACAGGCTATCAGAACAGGGACAAACAAAAAACAGCGTATGGGAGGGTCTCGCTGGCATAGGCAGGACCCACAAACAAGGACTCCAGGAGTTGGAGGGGCAGCCAGAGCTCCCCGGCTGGGCAGCACTCAGTGCCTGCCTCTCCCAGGGATGGGGTTACAAAGTTTGTTAAAGATAGTCTTAGTATGCCTGGCAGTTTTTCTCTGTATTTTAGTTTGTGTTAATAGTGCTTTCTTAATTTGTGTTACTCTTGCTTTCTTAATTTCTGTTAATCGCGCCTTCATAATTTGTGTTAAACATGCTTTCTTAATTTGTGTTAATCGAGCTCTTTTATGTTAATAAAGAAGGGGGAGTTGTAGGAGTGTGGCCATGGGGGTCGACAAGTCCCATGGTTGGTGATAACATCGGACTCTTAAAGTAGAGACCATCAGGAAAGTAAAGCCTTGAGAGGGAACAAAGAAGGGTGATTCAGGAGACACCTTAAGCAGGGACATGAAGAACAGGAACACGGACAGCCTAACAGAACAGGGACAAAACAAAAAAGGAATGAATAGGGACATGCTATCAGAACAGCGACAAACAAAAAACAGCGTATGGGAGGGTCTCGCTGGCATAGGCAGGACCCCCAAACAAGGACTCCAGGAGTTGGAGGGGCAGCCAGAGCCCCCCAGCTGGGCAGCACTCAGTGCCTGCCTCTCCCAGGGATGGGGTTACAAAGTTTGTAAAAGATGGAATTAGTATGCCTGGCAGTTTTTCTCTGTGTTTTAGTTTGTGTTAATAGTGCTTTCTTAATTTGTGTTACTCTTGCTTTCATAATTTCTGTTAATCGCGCCTTCTTAATTTGTGTTAAACCTGCTTTCTTAATTTGTGTTAATCGAGCTCTTTTATGTTAATAAAGCAGGGGGAGATGTGGGAGCATGGCCATGGGGGTCCACAAGTCCCATGGTTGGTGATAACATCCAACTCTTAAAGATGAGGCCATCAGGAAAGTAAAGAGTTGAGAGGGAACAAAGAAGGGTGATTCAGGAGACACCTTAAACAGGGACATGAAGAACAGGAACAGGGACAGGCTAACGGAGCAGGGAGAAACAAAAAACAGCATATGGGAGAGTCCCACTGGCATATGCTGAACCCACAAACAAGGACTCCAGGAGTTGGAGGGGCAGCCAGAGCCCCCCGGCTGGGCAGCACTCAGTGCCTGCCTCTCCCAGGGATGGTTTTACAAAGGTTGTTAAAGATAGACTTAGTATGCCTGGCAGTTTTTCTCTGTGTTTTAGTTTGTGTTGATCCTGCCTTCTTAATATGTGTTAATCGCGCTTTCTTAAGTTAATAAAGAAGGGGGAGATGTAGGAGTGTGGCCATGGGGGTCGACAAGCCCCATGGTTGGTGATAACATCAGACTCTTAATGATGAGACCATCAGGAAAGTAAAGCCTTGAGAGGGAACAAAGAAGGGTGATTCAGGAGACACCTTAAACAGGGACATGAAGAACAGGAACAGGGATAGTCTAACAGAACAGGGAGAAAAACAAAAAAGGAATGAATAGGGACAGGCTATCAGAACAGGGACAAACAAAAAATAGCCTATGGGAGGGTCTCGCTGGCATAGGCAGGATCTCCAAACAAGGACTCCAGGAGTTGGAGGGGCAGCCAGAGCCCCCCAGCTGGGAAGCACTCAGTGCCTGCCTCTCCCACGGATGGGGTTACAAAGTTTGTTAAAGATGGAATTAGTATGCCTGGCAGTTTTTCTCTGTGTTTTAGTTTGTGTTGATCCTGCCTTCTTAATTTGTGTTAATCGCGCTTTCTTATGTTAATAAAGAAGGGGAAGATGTGGGAGTGTGGCCATGGGGGTCGACAAGCCCCATGGTTGGTGGTAACATCAGACTCTTAATGATGAGACCATCAGGAAAGTAAAGAGTTGAGAGAGAACAAAGAAGGGTGATTCAGGAGACACCTTAAAAAGGGACATGAAGAACAGGAACAGGGACAGGCTAACAGAGCAGGGAGAAACAAAAAACAGCATATGGGAGGGTCCCACTGGCATATGCTGGACCCAAAAACAAGGACTCCAGGAGTTGGAGGGGCAGCCAGAGCCCCCCGGCTGGGCAGCACTCAGTGCCTGCCTCTCCCAGGGATGGGGTTACAAAGTTTGTTAAAGATGGAATTAGTATGCCTGGCAGTTTTTCTCTGTATTTTAGTTTGTGTTAATAGTGCTTTCTTAATTTGTGTTACTCTTGCTTTCTTAATTTCTGTTAATCGCGCCTTCATAATTTGTGTTAAACCAGCTTTCTTAATTTGTGTTAATCGAGCTCTTTTATGTTAATAAAGAAGGGGGAGTTGTGGGAGCATGGCCATGGGGGTCAACAAGTCCCATGGTTGGTGATAACATCTGACTCTTAAAGATGAGGGCATCAGGAAAGTAAAGCCTTGAGAGGGAACAAAGAAGGGTGATTCAGGAGACACCTTAAACAGGGACATGAAGAACAGGAACAGGGATAGTCTAACAGAACAGGGACAAAAACAAAAAAGGAATGAATAGGGACAGGCTATCAGAACAGGGACAAACAAAAAACAGCATATGGGAGGGTCCCACTGGCGTATGCTGGACCCACAAACAAGGACTCCAGGAGTTGGAGGGGCAGCCAGAGCCCCCCGGCTGGGCAGCACTCAGTGCCTGCCTCTCCCAGGGATGGTTTTACAAAGATTGTTAAAGATAGACTTAGTATGCCTGGCAGTTTTTCTCTGTGTTTTAGTTTGTGTTGATCCTGCCTTCTTAATTTGTGTTAATCGCGCTTTCTTATGTTAATAAAAAAGGAGGAGATGTGGGAGTGTGGCCATGGGGGTTGTCAAGCCCCATGGTTGGTAATAACATAGGACTCTTAAGGATGAGACCATCAGGAATTTAAAGAGCTGGGAGGGAACAAAGAAGGGTGATTCAGGTGACACCTTGTTGTCTGGGGTGGCTTGTTCTCCAGCCATTAAAGCATGGAAGTTGCTGGGTGTTTGGTGTTGCCGGGCAAAGTTGTTGACCAATGACTAGTTAGTGGAAAGGTACTGCTGTGAGGCGGAAATTATAGGAAGGGAGCCTTTCCTGAATAAGGGATAGAATGAAGTTGTGCCCTCACTCTGAGAGATGAAGTTATGCCTTCAGTAAGAGAGAGTTCAAGATATGTCATCAATAAAGAGGTAGCAGTTACAGATCCTGAAAGAACCCCGTTGTCCGTGCGGTCTTTACGCCACAAATCGCCCCCCAACAGGGACATGAAAACGAACAGGGACGAGAAGAAAACAAACAGGGGAATGAAGAACAGGAACAGAGACAGGCAAACAGAACAAGGACAAAAACAAAAAAGGAATGAATAGGGACAGGCAAACAGAACAGGGACGAACAAAAAGAGCTTATGGGAGGGTCACGCTGGCTTACGCAGGACCCCCAAACAAGGACTCCAGGAGTTGGAGGGGCAGCCAGAGCCCCCCAGCTAGGCAGCACTCAGTGCCTGCCTCTCCCAGGGATGGGGTTACAAAGTTTGTAAAAGATGGAATTAGTATGCCTGGCAGTTTTTCTCTGTGTTTTAGTTTGTGTTAATAGTGCTTTCTTAATTTGTGTTACTCTTGCTTTCATAATTTCTGTTAATCGCGCCTTCTTAATTTGTGTTAAACCTGCTTTCTTAATTTGTGTTAATCAAGCTCTTTTATGTTAATAAAGAAGGGGGAGATGTGGGAGCATGGCCATGGGGGTCGACAAGTCCCATGGTTGGTGATAACATCCAACTCTTAAAGATGAGGCCATCAGGAAAGTAAAGAGTTGAGAGGGAACAAAGAAGGGTGATTCAGGAGACACCTTAAACAGGGACATGAAGAACAGGAACAGGGATAGTCTAACAGAACAGGGACAAAAACAGAAAAGGAATGAATACGTACAGGCTAACAGAACAGGGACGAACAAAAAGAGCTTATGGGAGGGTCACGCTGGCTTACGCAGGACCCACAAACAAGGACTCCAGGAGTTGGAGGGGCAGCCAGAGCCCCCCGGCTGGGCAGCACTCAGTGCCTGCCACTCCCAGGGATGGGGTTGCAAAGTTTGTTAAAGATAGTCTTAGTATGCCTGGCAGCTTTTCTCTGTGTTTTAGTTTGTGTTGATCCTGCCTTCTTAATTTGTGTTAATCGCACTTTCTTATGTTAATAAAGAAGGGGAAGATGTGGGAGTGTGACCATGGGGGTCCACAAGCCCCATGGTTGGTGATAACATCTGACTCTTAAGGATGAGACCATCAGGAATTTAAAGAGTTGAGAGGGAACAAAGAAGGGTGATTCAGGTGACACCTTGTTGTCTGGGGTGGCTTGTTCTCCAGCCATTAAAGCATGGAAGTTGCTGGGTGTTTGCTGTTGCCGGGCAAAGTTGTTGACCAATGACTAGTTAGTGGAAAGGTACTGCTGTGAGGCGGAAATTATAGGAAGGGAGCCTTTCCTGAATAAGGGATAGAATGAAGTTGTGCCCTCACTCTGAGAGATGAAGTTATGCCCTCAGTAAGAGAGAGTTCAAGTTATGTCATCAATAAAGAGGTAGCAGTTACAGATCCTGAAAGAACCCCGTTGTCCGTGCGGTCTTTACGCCACAAATCGCCCCCCAACAGGGACATGAAAACGAACAGGGACGAGAAGAAAACAAACAGGGACATGAAGAACATGAGCAGGGACAGGCTAACAGAACAGGGACAAAAACAAAAAAGGAATGAATAGGGACAGGCAAACGGAACAGGGAAAAAAAAAAAAAAAGGAATGAATAGGTACAGGCTAACAGAACAGGGACGAACAAAAAGAGCTTATGGGAGGGTCACGCTGGCTTACGCAGGACCCACAAACAAGGACTCCAGGAGTTGGAGGGGCAGCCAGAGCCCCCCGGCTGGGCAGCACTCAGTGCCTGCCTCTCCCAGGGATGGTTTTACAAAGTTTGTTAAAGATGGAATTAGTATGCCTGGCAGTTTTTCTCTGTGTTTTAGTTTGTGTTGATCCTGCCTTCTGAATTTGTGTTAATTGCGCTTTCTTATGTTAATAAAGAAGGAGGAGATCTGGGAGTGTGGCCATGGGGGTCGACAAGCCCCATGGTTGGTGATCACATCGGGCTCTTAAAGATGAGACCATGAGGAAAGTAAAGCCTTGAGAGGGAACAAAGAAGGGTGATTCAGGAGACACCTTAAACAGGGACATGAAGAACAGGAACAGGGATAGTCTAACAGAACAGGGACAAAAACAAAAAAGGAATGAATAGGGACAGGCTATCAGAACAGGGACAAACAAAAAACAGCATATGGGAGGGTCCCACTGGCGTATGCTGGACCCACAAACAAGGACTCCAGGAGTTGGAGGGGCAGCCAGAGCCCCCCGGCTGGGCAGCACTCAGTGCCTGCCTCTCCCAGGGATGGTTTTACAAAGATTGTTAAAGATAGACTTAGTATGCCTGGCAGTTTTTCTCTGTGTTTTAGTTTGTGTTGATCCTGCCTTCTTAATTTGTGTTAATCGCGCTTTCTTAAGTTAATAAAGAAGGGGAAGATGTGGGAGTGTGGCCATGGGGGTCGACAAGCCCCATGGTTGGTGATAACATCGGACTCTTAAAGATGAAACCATCAGGAAAGTAAAGCCTTGAGAGGGAACAAAGAAGGGTGATTCAGGAGACACCTTAAACAGGGACATGAAGAACAGGAACAGGGATAGTCTAACAGAACAGGGACAAAAACAAAAAAGGAATGAATAGGGACAGGCTATCAGAACAGGGACAAACAAAAAACAGCGTATGGGAGGGTCTCGCTGGCATAGGCAGGACCCCCAAACAAGGACTCCAGGTGTTGGAGGGGCAGCCAGAGCCCCCCGGCTGGGCAGCACTCAGTGCCTGCCTCTCCCAGGGATGGGGTTGCAAAGTTTGTTAAAGATAGTCTTAGTATGCCTGGCGGTTTTTCTCTGTGTTTTATTTTGTGTTGATCCTGCCTTCTTAATTTGTGTAAAATTGCGCTTTCTTATGTTAATAAAGAAGGAGGAGATGTGGGAGTGTGGCCATGGGGGTCGACAAGCCCCATGGTTGGTGATCACATCCGACTCTTAAAGATGAGGCCATGAGGAAAGTAAAGCCTTGAGAGGGAACAAAGAAGGGTGATTCAGGAGACACCTTAAGCAGGGACATGAAGAACAGGAACAGGGACAGGCTAACAGAGCAGGGAGAAACAAAAAACAGCATATGGGAGGGTCCCACTGGCATAGGCAGGACCCACAAACAAGGACTCCAGGAGTTGGAGGGGCAGCCAGAGCCCCCCAGCTGGGAAGCACTCAGTGCCTGCCACTCCCAGGGATGGGGTTGCAAAGTTTGTTAAAGATAGTCTTAGTATGCCTGGCAGTTTTTCTCTGTGTTTTAGTTTGTTTTTATCCTGCCTTCTTAATTTGTGTTAATTGTGCTTTCTTATGTTAATAAAGAAGGGGAAGATGTGGGAGTGTGGCCATGGGGGTCGACAAGCCCCATGGTTGGTGATAACATCGGACTCTTAAGGATGAGACCATCAGGAAAGGAAAGCCTTGAGAGGGAACAAAGAAGGGTGATTCAGGAGACACCTTAAACAGGGACATGAAGAACAGGAACAGGGATAGTCTAACAGAACAGGGACAAACACAAAAAAGGAAAGAATAGGGACATGCTATCAGAACAGGGACAAACAAAAAACAGCGTATGGGAGGGTCTCGCTGGCATAGGCAGGACCCACAAACAAGGACTCCAGGAGTTGGAGGGGCAGCCAGAGCCCCCCGGCTGGGCAGCACTCAGTGCCTGCCACTCCCCGCGATGGGGTTGCAAAGTTTGTTAAAGATGGAATTAGTATGCCTGGCAGTTTTTCTCTGTATTTTAGTTTGTGTTAATAGTGCTTTCTTAATTTGTGTTACTCTTGCTTTCTTAATTTCTGTTAATCGCGCCTTCTTAATTTGTGTTAAACCTGCTTTCTTAATTTGTGTTAATCGAGCTCTTTTATGTTAATAAAGAAGGGGGAGATGTGGGAGCATGGCCATGGGGGTCGACAAGTCCCATGGTTGGTGATAACATCCAACTCTTAAATATGAGACCATCAGGAAAGTAAAGCCTTGAGAGGGAATAAAGAAGGGTGATTCAGGAGACACCTTAAGCAGGGACATGAAGAACAGGAACAGGGATAGTCTAACAGAACAGGGACGAAAACAAAAAGGGAATGAATAGGGACAGGCTACCAGTACAGGGACAAACAAAAAACAGCCTATGGGAGGGTCTCGCTGGCATAGGCAGGACCCACAAACAAGGACTCCAGGAGTTGGAGGGGCAGCCAGAGCCCCCCGGCTGGGCAGCACTCAGTGCCTGCCTCTCCCAGGGATGGTTTTACAAAGATTGTTAAAGATAGACTTAGTATGCCTGGCAGTTTTTCTCTGTGTTTTAGTTTGTGTTGATCCTGCCTTCTTAATTTGTGATAATTGCGCTTTCTTATGTTAATAAAGAAGGGGAAGATGTGGGAGTGTGGCCATGGGTGTCGACAAGCCCCATGGTTGGTGATCACATCCGACTCTTAAAGATGAGGCCATGAGGAAAGTAAAGCCTTGAGAGGGAACAAAGAAGGGTGATTCAGGAGACACCTTAAGGAGGGACATGAAGAACAGGAACAGGGACAGGCTAACAGAGCAGGGAGAAACAAAAAACAGCATATGGGAGGGTCCCACTGGCATAGGCAGGACCCACAAACAAGGACTCCAGGAGTTGGAGGGGCAGCCAGAGCCCCCCAGCTGGGAAGCACTCAGTGCCTGCCACTCCCAGGGATGGGGTTGCAAAGTTTGTTAAAGATAGTCTTAGTATGCCTGGCAGTTTTTCTCTGTGTTCTAGTTTGTGTTTATCCTGCCTTCTTAATTTGTGTTAATTGTGCTTTCTTATGTTAATAAAGAAGGGGAAGATGTGGGAGTGTGGCCATGGGGGTCGACAAGCCCCATGGTTGGTGATCACATCCGACTCTTAAAGATGAGGCCATCAGGAAACTAAAGCCTTTAGAGGGAACAAAGAAGGGTGATTCAGGAGACACCTTAACCAGGGACATGAAGAACAGGAACAGGGATAGTCTAACAGAACAGGGAGGAAAACAAAAAAGGAATGAATAGGGACAGGCTATCAGAACAGGGACAAACAAAAAACAGCATATGGGAGGGTCCCACTGGCGTATGCTGGACCCACAAACAAGGACTCCAGGAGTTGGAGGGGCAGCCAGAGCCCCCCGGCTGGGCAGCACTCAGTGCCTGCCTCTCCCAGGGATGGTTTTACAAAGATTGTTAAAGATAGACTTAGTATGCCTGGCAGTTTTTCTCTGTTTTAGTTTGTGTTGATCCTGCCTTCTTAATTTGTGTTAATCGCGCTTTCTTAAGTTAATAAAGAAGGGGAATATGTGGGAGTGTGGCCATGGGGGTCGACAAGCCCCATGGTTGGTGATAACATCGGACTCTTAAAGATGAAACCATCAGGAAAGTAAAGCCTTGAGAGGGAACAAAGAAGGGTGATTCAGGAGACACCTTAAACAGGGACATGAAGAACAGGAACAGGGATAGTCTAACAGAACAGGGACAAAAACAAAAAAGGAATGAATAGGGACAGGCTATCAGAACAGGGACAAACAAAAAACAGCGTATGGGAGGGTCTCGCTGGCATAGGCAGGACCCCCAAACAAGGACTCCAGGAGTTGGAGGGGCAGCCAGAGCCCCCCGGCTGGGCAGCACTCAGTGCCTGCCTCTCCCAGGGATGGGGTTACAAAGTTTGTTAAAGATAGTCTTAGTATGCCTGGCAGTTTTTCTCTGTGTTTTAGTTTGTGTTGATCCTGCCTTCTTAATTTGTGTTAATTGCGCTTTCTTATGTTAATAAAGAAGGAGGAGATGTGGGAGTGTGGCCATGGGGGTCGACAAGCCCCATGGTTGGTGATCACATCCGACTCTTAAAGATGAGGCCATGAGGAAAGTAAAGCCTTGAGAGGGAACAAAGAAGGGTGATTCAGGAGACACCTTAAGCAGGGACATGAAGAACAGGAACAGGGACAGGCTAACAGAGCAGGGAGAAACAAAAAACAGCATATGGGAGGGTCCCACTGGCATAGGCAGGACCCACAAACAAGGACTCCAGGAGTTGGAGGGGCAGCCAGAGCCCCCCAGCTGGGAAGCACTCAGTGCCTGCCACTCCCAGGGATGGGGTTGCAAAGTTTGTTAAAGATAGTCTTAGTATGCCTGGCAGTTTTTCTCTGTGTTTTAGTTTGTTTTTATCCTGCCTTCTTAATTTGTGTTAATTGTGCTTTCTTATGTTAATAAAGAAGGGGAAGATGTGGGAGTGTGGCCATGGGGGTCGACAAGCCCCATGGTTGGTGATAACATCGGACTCTTAAGGATGAGACCATCAGGAAAGGAAAGCCTTGAGAGGGAACAAAGAAGGGTGATTCAGGAGACACCTTAAACAGGGACATGAAGAACAGGAACAGGGATAGTCTAACAGAACAGGGACAAACACAAAAAAGGAAAGAATAGGGACATGCTATCAGAACAGGGACAAACAAAAAACAGCGTATGGGAGGGTCTCGCTGGCATAGGCAGGACCCACAAACAAGGACTCCAGGAGTTGGAGGGGCAGCCAGAGCCCCCCGGCTGGGCAGCACTCAGTGCCTGCCACTCCCCGCGATGGGGTTGCAAAGTTTGTTAAAGATGGAATTAGTATGCCTGGCAGTTTTTCTCTGTATTTTAGTTTGTGTTAATAGTGCTTTCTTAATTTGTGTTACTCTTGCTTTCTTAATTTCTGTTAATCGCGCCTTCTTAATTTGTGTTAAACCTGCTTTCTTAATTTGTGTTAATCGAGCTCTTTTATGTTAATAAAGAAGGGGGAGATGTGGGAGCATGGCCATGGGGGTCGACAAGTCCCATGGTTGGTGATAACATCCAACTCTTAAATATGAGACCATCAGGAATTTAAAGAGTTGAGAGGGAACAAAGAAGGGTGATTCAGGTGACACCTTCTTCTCTGGGGTGGCTAGTTCTCCAGCCATTAATGCATGGAAGTGGCTGGGTGTTTGCTGTTGCCGGGCAAAGTTGTTGACCAATGACTAGTTAGTAGAAAGGTACTGCTGTGAGGCGGAAGTTATAGGAAGGGAGCCTTTCCTGAATAAGGGCTAGAATGAAGTTGTGCCCTCACTCTGAGAGATGAAGTTATGCCCTCAGTAAGAGAGAGTTCAAGTTATGTCATCAGTAAAGAGGTAGCAGTTACAGATCCTGAAAGAACCCCGTTGTCCGTGCGGTCTTTACGCCACAAATCGCCCCCCAACAGGGACAAGAAAACGAACAGGGACGAGAAGAAAACAAACAGGGACATGAAGAACAGGAACAGGGACAGGCTAACAGAACAGGGACAAAAACAAAAAAGGAATGAATAGGGACAGGCAAACGGAACAGATAAAAGAATAAAAAAGGAATGAATAGGTACAGGCTAAAAGAACAGGGACGAACAAAAAGAGCTTATGGGAGGGTCACGCTGGCTTACGCAGGACCCACAAAAAAGGACTCCAGGAGTTGGAGGGGCAGCCAGAGCCCCCCGGTTGGGCAGCACTCAGTGCCTGCCTATCCCAGGGATGGGGTTGCAAAGTTTGTTAAAGATAGTCTTAGTATGCCTGGCAGTTTTTCTCTGTGTTTTAGTTTGTGTTGAGTGCTTTCTTAATTTGTGTTTCTCTTGCTTTCTTAATTTCTGTTAATCGCGCCTTCTTAATTTGTGTTAAACCTGCTTTCTTAATTTTTGTTAATCGAGCTCTTTTATGTTAATAAAGAAGGGGGAGATGTGGGAGCATGGCCATGGGGGTCGACAAGTCCCATGGTTGGTGATAACATCCAACTCTTAAAGATGAGACCATGAGGAAAGTAAAGCCTTGAGAGGGAATAAAGAAGGGTGATTCAGGAGACACCTTAAGCAGGGACATGAAGAACAGGAACAGGGATAGTCTAACAGAACAGGGACGAAAACAAAAAGGTAATGAATAGGGACAGGCTATCAGAACAGGGACAAACAAAAAACAGCCTATGGGAGGGTCTCGCTGGCATAGGCAGGACCCACAAACAAGGACTCCAGGAGTTGGAGGGGCAGCCAGAGCCCCCCGGCTGGGCAGCACTCAGTGCCTGCCTCTCCCAGGGATGGTTTTACAAAGATTGTTAAAGATAGACTTAGTATGCCTGGCAGTTTTTCTCTGTGTTTTAGTTTGTGTTGATCCTGCCTTCTTAATTTGTGTTAATTGCGCTTTCTTATGTTAATAAAGAAGGGGAAGATGTGGGAGTGTGGCCATGGGGGTCGACAAGCCCCATGGTTGGTGATCACATCGGACTCTTAAAGATGAGACCATGAGGAAAGTAAAGCCTTGAGAGGGAAAAAAGAAGGGTGATTCAGGAGACACCTTAACCAGGGACATGAAGAACAGGAACAGGGATAGTCTAACAGAACAGGGACAAAAACAAAAAAGGAATTAATAGGGACAGGCTATCAGAACAGGGACAAACAAAAAACAGCGTATGGGAGGGTCTCGCTGGCATAGGCAGGACCCACAAACAAGGACTCCAGGAGTTGGAGGGGCAGCCAGAGCCCCCCAGCTGGGCAGCACTCAGTGCCTGCCTCTCCCAGGGATGGGGTTACAAAGTTTGTTAAAGATGGAATTAGTATGCCTGGCAGTTTTTCTCTGTATTTTAGTTTGTGTTAATAGTGCTTTCTTAATTTGTGTTACTCTTGCTTTCTTAATTTCTGTTAATCGCGCCTTCTTAATTTGTGTTAAACCTGCTTTCTTAATTTGTGTTAATCGAGCTCTTTTAGGTTAATAAAGAAGGGGGAGATGTGGGAGCCTGGCCATGGGGGTCGACAAGTCCCATGGTTGGTGATAATATCCGACTCTTAAAGATGAGGCCATGAGGAAAGTAAAGCCTTGAGAGGGAACAAAGAAGGGTGATTCAGGAGACACCTTAAACAGGGACATGAAGAACAGGAACAGGGACAGGCTAACAGAGCAGGGAGAAACAAAAAACAGCATATGGGAGGGTCCCACTGGCATAGGCAGGACCCACAAACAAGGACTCCAGGAGTTGGAGGGGCAGCCAGAGCCCCCCGGCTGGGCAGCACTCAGTGCCTGCCTCTCCCAGGGATGGTTTTACAAAGGTTGTTAAAGATAGACTTAGTATGCCTGGCAGTTTTTCTCTGTGTTTTAGTTTGTGTTGATCCTGCCTTCTTAATTTGTGTTAATCGCGCTTTCTTATGTTAATAAAGAAGAAGGAGATGTGGGAGTGTGGCCATGGGGGTCGACAAGCCCCATGGTTGGTGATAACATAGGACTCTTAAGGGTGAGACCATCAGGAATTTAAAGAGTTGAGAGGGAACAAAGAAGGGTGATTCAGGTGACACCTTCTTGTCTGGGGTGGCTAGTTCTCCAGCCATTAATGCATGGAAGTGGCTGGGTGTTTGCTGTTGCCGGGCAAAGTTGTTGACCAATGACTAGTTAGTGGAAAGGTACTGCTGTGAGGCGGAAGTTATAGGAAGGGAGCCTTTCCTGAATAAGGGATAGAATGAAGTTGTGCCCTCACTCTGAGAGATGAAGTTATGCCCTCAGTAAGAGAGAGTTCAAGTTATGTCATCAATAAAGAGGTAGCAGTTACAGATCCTGAAAGAACCCCGTTGTCCGTGCGGTCTTTACGCCACAAATCGCCCCCCAACAGGGACAAGAAAATGAACAGGGACGAGAAGAAAACAAACAGGGACATGAAGAACAGGAACAGGGACAGGCTAACAGAACAGGGACAAAAACAAAAAAGGAATGAATAGGGACAGGCAAACGGAACAGGAAAAAGAAAAAAAAAGGAATGAATAGGTACAGGCTAACAGAACAGGGACGAACAAAAAGAGCTTATGGGAGGGTCACGCTGGCTTACGCAGGACCCACAAACAAGGACTCCAGGAGGTGGAGGGGCAGCCAGAGCCCCCCGGCTGGGCAGCACTCAGTGCCTGCCTCTCCCAGGGATGGGGTTGCAAAGTTTGTTAAAGATAGTCTTAGTATGCCTGGCAGTTTTTCTCTGTGTTTTAGTTTGTGTTGATCCTGCCTTCTTAATTTGTGTTAATTGCGCTTTCTTATGTTAATAAAGAAGGAGGAGATGTGGGAGTGTGGCCATGGGGGTGGACAAGCCCCATGGTTGGTGATCACATCCGACTCTTAAAGATGAGACCATGAGGAAAGTAAAGCCTTGAGAGGGAACAAGGAAGGGTGATTCAGGAGACACCTTAAACAGGGACATGAAGAACAGGAACAGGGACAGGCTAACAGAGCAGGGAGAAACAAAAAACAGCATATGGGAGGGTCCCACTGGCATATGCTGGACCCACAAACAAGGACTCCAGGAGTTGGAGGGGCAGCCAGAGCCCCCCGGCTGGGCAGCACTCAGTGCCTGCCTCTCCCAGGGATGGGGTTACAAAGTTTGTTAAAGATGGAATTAGTATGCCTGGCACTTTTTCTCTGTATTTTAATTTGTGTTGAGTGCTTTCTTAATTTGTGTTTCTCTTGCTTTCTTAATTTCTGTTAATCGCGCCTTCTTAATTTGTGTTAAACCTGCTTTCTTAATTTGTGTTAATCGAGCTCTTTTATGTTAATAAAGAAGGGGGAGATGTGGGAGCATGGCCATGGGGGTCGACAAGTCCCATGGTTGGTGATAACATCCAACTCTTAAAGATGAGACCATGAGGAAAGTAAAGCCTTGAGAGGGAATAAAGAAGGGTGATTCAGGAGACACCTTAAGCAGGGACATGAAGAACAGGAACAGGGATAGTCTAACAGAACAGGGACGAAAACAAAAAGGTAATGAATAGGGACAGGCTATCAGAACAGGGACAAACAAAAAACAGCCTATGGGAGAGTCTCGCTGGCATAGGCAGGACCCACAAACAAGGACTCCAGGAGTTGGAGGGGCAGCCAGAGCCCCCCGGCTGGGCAGCACTCAGTGCCTGCCTCTCCCAGGGATGGTTTTACAAAGATTGTTAAAGATAGACTTAGTATGCCTGGCAGTTTTTCTCTGTGTTTTAGTTTGTGTTGATCCTGCCTTCTTAATTTGTGTTAATTGCGCTTTCTTATGTTAATAAAGAAGGGGAAGATGTGGGAGTGTGGCCATGGGGGTCGACAAGCCCCATGGTTGGTGATCACATCCGACTCTTAAAGATGAGACCATGAGGAAAGTAAAGCCTTGAGAGGGAACAAAGAAGGGTGATTCAGGAGACACCTTAAACAGGGACATGAAGAACAGGAACAGGGATAGTCTAACAGAACAGGGACAAAAACAAAAAAGGAATTAATAGGGACAGGCTATCAGAACAGGGACAAACAAAAAACAGCGTATGGGAGGGTCTCGCTGGCATAGGCAGGACCCACAAACAAGGACTCCAGGAGTTGGAGGGGCAGCCAGAGCCCCCCAGCTGGGCAGCACTCAGTGCCTGCCTCTCCCAGGGATGGGGTTACAAAGTTTGTTAAAGATGGAATTAGTATGCCTGGCAGTTTTTCTCTGTATTTTAGTTTGTGTTAATAGTGCTTTCTTAATTTGTGTTACTCTTGCTTTCTTAATTTCTGTTAATCGCGCCTTCTTAATTTGTGTTAAACCTGCTTTCTTAATTTGTGTTAATCGAGCTCTTTTAGGTTAATAAAGAAGGGGGAGATGTGGGAGCCTGGCCATGGGGGTCGACAAGTCCCATGGTTGGTGATAACATCCGACTCTTAAAGATGAGGCCATGAGGAAAGTAAAGCCTTGAGAGGGAACAAAGAAGGGTGATTCAGGAGACACCTTAAACAGGGACATGAAGAACAGGAACAGGGACAGGCTAACAGAGCAGGGAGAAACAAAAAACAGCATATGGGAGGGTCCCACTGGCATAGGCAGGACCCACAAACAAGGACTCCAGGAGTTGGAGGGGCAGCCAGAGCCCCCCGGCTGGGCAGCACTCAGTGCCTGCCTCTCCCAGGGATGGTTTTACAAAGGTTGTTAAAGATAGACTTAGTATGCCTGGCAGTTTTTCTCTGTGTTTTAGTTTGTGTTGATCCTGCCTTCTTAATTTGTGTTAATCGCGCTTTCTTATGTTAATAAAGAAGAAGGAGATGTGGGAGTGTGGCCATGGGGGTCGACAAGCCCCATGGTTGGTGATAACATAGGACTCTTAAGGGTGAGACCATCAGGAATTTAAAGAGTTGAGAGGGAACAAAGAAGGGTGATTCAGGTGACACCTTCTTGTCTGGGGTGGCTAGTTCTCCAGCCATTAATGCATGGAAGTGGCTGGGTGTTTGCTGTTGCCGGGCAAAGTTGTTGACCAATGACTAGTTAGTGGAAAGGTACTGCTGTGAGGCGGAAGTTATAGGAAGGGAGCCTTTCCTGAATAAGGGATAGAATGAAGTTGTGCCCTCACTCTGAGAGATGAAGTTATGCCCTCAGTAAGAGAGAGTTCAAGTTATGTCATCAATAAAGAGGTAGCAGTTACAGACCCTGAAAGAACCCCGTTGTCCGTGCGGTCTTTACGCCACAAATCGCCCCCCAACAGGGACAAGAAAATGAACAGGGACGAGAAGAAAACAAACAGGGACATGAAGAACAGGAACAGGGACAGGCTAACAGAACAGGGACAAAAACAAAAAAGGAATGAATAGGGACAGGCAAACGGAACAGGAAAAAGAAAAAAAAAGGAATGAATAGGTACAGGCTAACAGAACAGGGACGAACAAAAAGAGCTTATGGGAGGGTCACGCTGGCTTACGCAGGACCCACAAACAAGGACTCCAGGAGGTGGAGGGGCAGCCAGAGCCCCCCGGCTGGGCAGCACTCAGTGCCTGCCTCTCCCAGGGATGGGGTTGCAAAGTTTGTTAAAGATAGTCTTAGTATGCCTGGCAGTTTTTCTCTGTGTTTTAGTTTGTGTTGATCCTGCCTTCTTAATTTGTGTTAATCGAGCTCTCTTATGTTAATAAAGAAGGAGGAGATGTGGGAGTGTGGCCATGAGGGTCGACAAGCCCCATGGTTGGTGATCACATCCGACTCTTAAAGATGAGGCCATCAGGAAAGTAAAGCCTTGAGAGGGAACAAAGAAGGGTGATTCAGGAGACACCTTAAACAGGGACATGAAGAACAGGAACAGGGACAGGCTAAGGGAGCAGGGAGAAACAAAAAACAGCATATGGGAGGGTCCCACTGGCATAGGCAGGACCCACAAACAAGGACTCCAGGAGTTGGAGGGGCAGCCAGAGCCCCCCAGCTGGGAAGCACTCAGTGCCTGCCTCTCCCAGGGATGGGGTTACAAAGTTTGTTAAAGATGGAATTAGTATGCCTGGCACTTTTTCTCTGTATTTTAATTTGTGTTAAGAGTGCTTTCTTAATTTGTGTTTCTCTTGCTTTCTTAATTTCTGTTAATCGCGCCTTCTTAATTTGTGTTAAACCTGCTTTCTTAATTTGTGTTAATCGAGCTCTTCTATGTTAATAAAGAAGGGGGAGATGTGGGAGCCTGGCCATGGGGGTCGACAAGTCCCATGGTTGGTGATAACATCCGACTCTTAAAGATGAGGCCATCAGGAAAGTAAAGCCTTGAGAGGGAACAAAGAAGGGTGATTCAGGAGAAACCTTAAACAGGGACATGAAGAACAGGAACAGGGACAGGCTAACAGAGCAGGGAGAAACAAAAAAGAGCATATGGGAGGGTCCCACTGGCATATGCTGGACCCACAAACAAGGACTCCAGGAGTTGGAGGGGCAGCCAGAGCCCCCCGGCTGGGCAGTACTCAGTGCCTGCCTCTCCCAGGGATGGTTTTACAAAGGTTGTTAAAGATAGAATTAGTATGCCTGGCAGTTTTTCTCTGTGTTTTTGTTTGTGTTGATCCTGCCTTCTAAATTTGTGTTAATTGCGCTTTCTTATGTTAATAAAGAAGGGGAAGATGTGGGAGTGTGGCCATGGGGGTCGACAAGCCCCATGGTTGGTGATCACATCCGACTCTTAAGGATGAGACCATCAGGAAAGGAAAGCCTTGAGAGGGAACAAAGAAGGGTGATTCAGGAGACACCTTAACCAGGGACATGAAGAACAGGAACAGGGATAGTCTAACAGAACAGGGAGGAAAACAAAAAAGGAATGAATAGGGACAGGCTATCAGAACAGGGACAAACAAAAAACAGCGTATGGGAGGGTCTCGCTGGCATAGGCAGGACCCACAAACAAGGACTCCAGGAGTTGGAGGGGCAGCCAGAGCCCCCCAGCTGGGCAGCACTCAGTGCCTGCCTTTCCCAGGGATGGGGTTACAAAGTTTGTTAAAGATGGAATTAGTATGCCTGGCAGTTTTTCTCTGTTTTTTAGTTTGTGTTGATCCTGCCTTCTTAATTTGTGTTAATCGCGCTTTCTTATGTTAATAAAGAAGGGGAAGATGTGGGAGTGTGGCCATGGGGGTCGACAAGCCCCATGGTTGGTGATAACATCCGACTCTTAAGGATGAGACCATCAGGAAAGGAAAGCCTTGAGTGGGAACAAAGAAGGGTGATTCAGGAGACACCTTAACCAGGGACATGAAGAACAGGAACAGGGATAGTCTAACAGAACAGGGAGGAAAACAAAAAAGGAATGAATAGGGACAGGCTATCAGAACAGGGACAAACAAAAAACAGCGTATGGGAGGGTCTCGCTGGCATAGGCAGGACCCACAAACAAGGATTCCAGGAGTTGGAGGGGCAGCCAGAGCCCCCCAGCTGGGCAGCACTCAGTGCCTGCCTCTCCCAGGGATGGGGTTACAAAGTTTGTTAAAGATGGAATTAGTATGCCTGGCAGTTTTTCTCTGTATTTTAGTTTGTGTTAATAGTGCTTTCTTAATTTGTGTTACTCTTGCTTCCTTAATTTCTGTTAATCGCGCCTTCATAATTTGTGTTAAACCTGCTTTCTTAATTTGTGTTAATCGAGCTCTTTTATGTTAATAAAGAAGGGGGAGATGTGGGAGCATGGCCATGGGGGTCCACAAGTCCCATGGTTGGTGATAACATCCAACTCTTGAAGATGAGGCCATCAGGAAAGTAAAGAGTTGAGAGGGAACAAAGAAGGGTGATTCAGGAGACACCTTAAACAGGGACATGAAGAACAGGAACAGGGACAGGCTAACAGAACAGGGACAAAAACAAAGAAGGAATGAATAGGGACAGGCTAACAGAACAGGGACAAACAAAAAGAGCTTATGGGAGGGTCACGCTGGCTTACGCAGGACCCCCAAACAAGGACTCCAGGAGTTGGAGGGGCAGCCAGAGCCCCCCGGCTGGGCAGCACTCAGTGCCTGCCTCTCCCAGGGATGGTTTTACAAAGATTGTTAAAGACAGACTTAGTATGCCTGGCAGTTTTTCTCTGTGTTTTAGTTTGTGTTGATCCTGCCTTCTTAATTTGTGTTAATCGCGCTTTCTTATGTTAATAAAGAAGAAGGAGATGTGGGAGTGTGGCCATGGGGGTCGACAAGCCCCATGGTTGGTGATCACATCCGACTCTTAAAGATGAGGCCATGAGGAAAGTAAAGCCTTGAGAGGGAACAAAGAAGGGTGATTCAGGAGACACCTTAAACAGGGACATGAAGAACAGGAACAGGGACAGGCTAACGGAGCAGGGAGAAACAAAAAACAGCATATGGGAGGGTCCCACTGGCATAGGCAGGACCCACAAACAAGGACTCCAGGAGTTGGAGGGGCAGCCAGAGCCCCCCGGCTGGGCAGCACTCAGTGCCTGCCTCTCCCAGGGATGGTTTTACAAAGATTGTTAAAGATAGTCTTAGTATGCCTGGCAGTTTTTCTCTGTGTTTTAGTTTGTGTTGATCCTGCCTTCTAAATTTGTGTTAATTGCGCTTTCTTATGTTAATAAAGAAGGAGGAGATGTGGGAGTGTGGCCATGGGCGTCGACAAGCCCCATGGTTGGTGATCACATCCGACTCTTAAAGATGAGACCATGAGGAAAGTAAAGCCTTGAGAGGGAACAAAGAAGGGTGATTCAGGAGACACCTTAAGCAGGGACATGAAGAACAGGAACAGGGATAGTCTAACAGAACAGGGACAAAAACAAAAAAGGAATGAATAGGGACAGGCTATCAGAACAGGGACAAACAAAAAACAGCGTATGGGAGGGTCTCGCTGGCATATGCTGGACCCACAAACAAGGACTCCAGGAGTTGGAGGGGCAGCCAGAGCCCCCCGGCTGGGCAGCACTCAGTGCCTGCCTCTCCCAGGGATGGTTTTACAAAGATTGTTAAAGATAGACTTAGTATGCCTGGCAGTTTTTCTCTGTGTTTTAGTTTGTGTTGATCCTGCCTTCTTAATTTGTGTTAATCGCGCTTTCTTATGTTAATAAAGAAGAAGGAGATGTGGGAGTGTGGCCGTGGGGGTCGACAAGCCCCATGGTTGGTGATAACATAGGACTCTTAAGGGTGAGACCATCAGGAATTTAAAGAGTTGAGAGGGAACAAAGAAGGGTGATTCAGGTGACACCTTGTTGTCTGGGGTGGCTAGTTCTCCAGCCATTAATGCATGGAAGTGGCTGGGTGTTTGCTGTTGCCGGGCAAAGTTGTTGACCAATGACTAGTTAGTGGAAAGGTACTGCTGTGAGGCGGAAGTTATAGGAAGGGAGCCTTTCCTGAATAAGGGCTAGAATGAAGTTGTGCCCTCACTCTGAGAGATGAAGTTATGCCCTCAGTAAGAGAGAGTTCAAGTTATGTCATCAATAAAGAGGTAGCAGTTACAGATCCTGAAAGAACCCCGTTGTCCGTGCGGTCTTTACGCCACAAATCGCCCCCCAACAGGGACAAGAAAATGAACAGGGACGAGAAGAAAACAAACAGGGACATGAAGAACAGGAACAGGGACAGGCTAACAGAACAGGGACAAAAACAAAAAAGGAATGAATAGGGACAGGCAAACGGAACAGGAAAAAGAAAAAAAAAGGAATGAATAGGTACAGGCTAACAGAACAGGGACGAACAAAAAGAGCTTATGGGAGGGTCACGCTGGCTTACGCAGGACCCACAAACAAGGACTCCAGGAGGTGGAGGGGCAGCCAGAGCCCCCCGGCTGGGCAGCACTCAGTGCCTGCCTCTCCCAGGGATGGGGTTGCAAAGTTTGTTAAAGATAGTCTTAGTATGCCTGGCAGTTTTTCTCTGTGTTTTAGTTTGTGTTGATCCTGCCTTCTTAATTTGTGTTAATTGCGCTTTCTTATGTTAATAAAGAAGGAGGAGATGTGGGAGTGTGGCCATGAGGGTCGACAAGCCCCATGGTTGGTGATCACATCCGACTCTTAAAGATGAGGCCATCAGGAAAGGAAAGCCTTGAGAGGGAACAAAGAAGGGTGATTCAGGAGACACCTTAAACAGGGACATGAAGAACAGGAACAGGGACAGGCTAAGGGAGCAGGGAGAAACAAAAAACAGCATATGGGAGGGTCCCACTGGCATAGGCAGGACCCACAAACAAGGACTCCAGGAGTTGGAGGGGCAGCCAGAGCCCCCCAGCTGGGCAGCACTCAGTGCCTGCCTCTCCCAGGGATGGGGTTACAAAGTTTGTTAAAGATGGAATTAGTATGCCTGGCACTTTTTCCTCTGTATTTTAATTTGTGTTAAGAGTGCTTTCTTAATTTGTGTTTCTCTTGCTTTCTTAATTTCTGTTAATCGCGCCTTCTTAATTTGTGTTAAACCTGCTTTCTTAATTTGTGTTAATCGAGCTCTTCTATGTTAATAAAGAAGGGGGAGATGTGGGAGCCTGGCCATGGGGGTCGACAAGTCCCATGGTTGGTGATAACATCCGACTCTTAAAGATGAGGCCATCAGGCAAGTAAAGCCTTGAGAGGGAACAAAGAAGGGTGATTCAGGAGACACCTTAACCAGGGACATGAAGAACTGGAACAGGGATAGTCTAACAGAACAGGGACAAATACAAAAAAGGAATGAATAGGGACATGCTATCAGAACAGGGACAAACAAAAAACAGCGTATGGGAGGGTCTCGCTGGCATAGGCAGGACCCACAAACAAGGACTCCAGGAGTTGGAGGGGCAGCCAGGGCCCCCCAGCTGGGCAGCACTCAGTGCCTGCCTCTCCCAGGGATGGGGTTACAAAGTTTGTTAAAGATGGAATTAGTATGCCTGGCAGTTTTTCTCTGTTTTTTAGTTTGTGTTGATCCTGCCTTCTTAATTTGTGTTAATCGCGCTTTTTTATGTTAATAAAGAAGGGGAAGATGTGGGAGTGTGGCCATGGGGGTCGACAAGCCCCATGGTTGGTGATCACATCCGACTCTTAAAGATGAGGCCATGAGGAAAGTAAAGCCTTGACAGGGAACAAAGAAGGGTGATTCAGGAGACACCTTAAACAGGGACATGAAGAACAGGAACAGGGACAGGCTAACGGAGCAGGGAGAAACAAAAAACAGCATATGGGAGGGTCCCACTGGCATAGGCAGGACCCACAAACAAGGACTCCAGGAGTTGGAGGGGCAGCCAGAGCCCCCCAGCTGGGCAGCACTCAGTGCCTGCCTCTCCCAGGGATGGGGTTACAAAGTTTGTTAAAGATGGAATTAGTATGCCTGGCAGTTTTTCTCTGTATTTTAGTTTGTGTTAATAGTGCTTTCTTAATTTGTGTTACTCTTGCTTTCTTAATTTCTGTTAATCGCGCCTTCTTAATTTGTGATAAACCTGCTTTCTTAATTTGTGTTAATCGAGCTCTTTTAGGTTAATAAAGAAGGGGGAGATGTGGGAGCCTGGCCATGGGGGTCGACAAGTCCCATGGTTGGTGATAACATCGGACTCTTAAAGATGAGGCCATCAGGAAAGTAAAGCCTTGAGAGGGAACAAAGAAGGGTGATTCAGGAGACACCTTAAACAGGGACATTAAGAACAGGAACAGGGGCAGGCTAACAGAGCAGGGAGAAACAAAAAACAGCATATGGGAGGGTCCCGCTGGCATATGCTGGACCCACAAACAAGGACTCCAGGAGTTGGAGGGGCAGCCAGAGCCCCCCGGCTGGGCAGCACTCAGTGCCTGCCTCTCCCAGGGATGGTTTTACAAAGATTGTTAAAGATAGACTTAGTATGCCTGGCAGTTTTTCTCTGTGTTTTAGTTTGTGTTGATCCTGCCTTCTTAATTTGTGTTAATTGCGCTTTCTTATGTTAATAAAGAAGGGGAAGATGTGGGAGTGTGGCCATGGGGGTCGACAAGCCCCATGGTTGGTGATAACATCGGACTCTTAAGGATGAGACCATCAGGAATTTAAAGAGTTGAGAGGGAACAAAGAAGGGTGATTCAGGTGACACCTTCTTGTCTGGGGTGGCTAGTTCTCCAGCCATTAATGCATGGAAGTGGCTGGGTGTTTGCTGTTGCCGGGCAAAGTTGTTGACCAATGACTAGTTAGTGGAAAGGTACTGCTGTGAGGCGGAAGTTACAGGAAGGGAGCCTTTCCTGAATAAGGGATAGAATGAAGTTGTGCCCTCACTCTGAGAGATGAAGTTATGCCCTCAGTAAGAGAGAGTTCAAGTTATGTCATCAGTAAAGAGGTAGCAGTTACAGATCCTGAAAGAACCCCGTTGTCCGTGCGGTCTTTACGCCACAAATCGCCCCCCAACAGGGACAAGAAAACGAACAGGGACGAGAAGAAAACAAACAGGGACATGAAGAACAGGAACAGGGACAGGCTAACAGAACAGGGACAAAAACAAAAAAGGAATGAATATGGAAAGGCAAATGGAACAGGAAAAAGAAAAAAAAAGGAATGAATAGGTACAGGCTAACAGAACAGGGACGAACAAAAAGAGCTTATGGGAGGATCACGCTGGCTTACGCAGGACCCACAAACAAGGACTCCAGGAGGTGGAGGGGCAGCCAGAGCCCCCCGGCTGGGCAGCACTCAGTGCCTGCCTCTCCCAGGGATGGGGTTGCAAAGTTTGTTAAAGATAGTCTTAGTATGCCTGGCAGTTTTTCTCTGTGTTTTAGTTTGTGTTGATCCTGCCTTCTTAATTTGTGTTAATTGTGCTTTCTTATGTTAATAAAGAAGGAGGAGATGTGGGAGTGTGGCCATGGGGGTCAACAAGCCCCATGGTTGGTGATCACATCCGACTCTTAAAGATGAATCCATCAGGAAAGTAAAGCCTTGAGAGGGAACAAAGAAGGGTGATTCAGGAGACACCTTAAGCAGGGACATGAAGAACAGGAACAGGGACAGGCTAACAGAACAGGGACAAAAAAAAAAGGAATGAATAGGGACATGCTATCAGAACAGGGACAAACAAAAAACAGCGTATGGGAGGGTCTCGCTGGCATTAGGCAGGACCCACAAACAAGGACTCCAGGAGTTGGAGGGGCAGCCAGAGCCCCCCAGCTGGGCAGCACTCAGTGCCTGCCTCTCCCAGGGATGGGGTTACAAAGTTTGTTAAAGATGGAATTAGTATGCCTGGCAGTTTTTCTCTGTATTTTAGTTTGTGTTAATAGTGCTTTCTTAATTTGTGTTACTCTTGCTTTCTTAATTTCTGTTAATCGCGCCTTCATAATTTGTGTTAAACCTGCTTTCTTAATTTGTGTTAATCGAGCTCTTTTATGTTAATAAAGAAGGGGGACTTGTAGGAGTGTGGCCATGGGGGTCGACAAGTCCCATGGTTGGTGATAACATCCGACTCTTAAAGATGAGGCCATCAGGAAAGTAAAGAGTTGAGAGGGAACAAAGAAGGGTGATTCAGGAGACACCTTAAACAGGGACATGAAGAACAGGAACAGGGACAGGCTAACAGAGCAGGGAGAAACAAAAAACAGCATATGGGAGGGTCCCACTGGCATATGCTGGACCCACAAAGAAGGACTCCAGGAGTTGGAGGGGCAGCCAGAGCCCCCCGGCTGGGCAGCACTCAGTGCCTGCCTCTCCCAGGGACGGTTTTACAAAGATTGTTAAAGATAGACTTAGTATGCCTGGCAGTTTTTCTCTGTGTTTTAGTTTGTGTTGATCCTGCCTTCTTAATATGTGTTAATCGCGCTTTCTTAAGTTAATAAAGAAGGGGGAGATGTGGGAGTGTGGCCATGGGGGTCGACAAGCCCCATGGTTGGTGATAACATCAGACTCTTAATGATGAGACCATCAGGAAAGTAAAGCCTTGAGAGGGAACAAAGAAGGGTGATTCAGGAGACACCTTAAACAGGGACATGAAGAACAGGAACAGGGATAGTCTAACAGAACAGGGACAAAAACAAAAAAGTAATGAATAGGGACAGGCTATCAGAACAGGGACAAACAAAAAACAGCGTATGGGAGGGTCTCGCTGGCATAGGCAGGACCCCCAAACAAGGACTCCAGGAGTTGGAGGGGCAGCCAGAGCCCCCCTGCTGGGCAGCACTCAGTGCCTGCCTCTCCCAGGGATGGGGTTACAAAGTTTGTAAAAGATGGAATTAGTATGCCTGGCAGTTTTTCTCTGTGTTTTAGTTTGTGTTGATCATGCCTTCTTAATTTGTGTTAATCGCGCTTTCTTAAGTTAATGAAGAAGGGGAAGATGTGGGAGTGTGGCCATGGGGGTCGGCAAGCCCCATGGTTGGTGATAACATCCGACTCTTAAGGATGAGACCATCAGGAATTTAAAGAGCTGAGAGGGAACAAAGAAGGGTGATTCAGGTGACACCTTCTTGTCTGGGGTGGCTAGTTCTCCAGCCATTAATGCATGGAAGTGGCTGGGTGTTTGCTGTTGCCGGGCAAAGTTGTTGACCAATGACTAGTTAGTGGAAAGGTACTGCTGTGAGGCGGAAATTATAGGAAGGGAGCCTTTCCTGAATAAGGGATAGAATGAAGTTGTGCCCTCACTCTGAGAGATGAAGTTATGCCCTCAGTAAGAGAGAGTTCAAGTTATGTCATCAATAAAGAGGTAGCAGTTACAGATCCTGAAAGAACCCCGTTGTCCGTGCGGTCTTTACGCCACAAATCGCCCCCCAACAGGGACATGAAAACGAACAGGGACGAGAAGAAAACAAACAGGGACATGAAGAACATGAACAGGGACAGGCTAACAGAACAGGGACAAAAACAAAAAAGGAATGAATAGGGACAGGCAAAGGGAACAGGGAAAAAAAAAAAAAAAAGGAATGAATAGGTACAGGCTAACAGAACAGGGACGAACAAAAAGAGCTTATGGGAGGGTCACGCTGGCTTACGCAGGACCCACAAACAAGGACTCCAGGAGTTGGAGGGGCAGCCAGAGCCCCCCGGCTGGGCAGCACTCAGTGCCTGCCTCTCCCAGGGATGGGGTTGCAAAGTTTGTTAAAGATAGTCTTAGTATGCCTGGCAGTTTTTCTCTGTGTTTTAGTTTGTGTTGATCCTGCCTTCTTAATTTGTGTTAATTGTGCTTTCTTATGTTAATAAAGAAGGAGGAGATGTGGGAGTGTGGCCATGGGGGTCGACAAGCCCCATGGTTGTTGATCACATCCGACTCTTAAAGATGAGACCATCAGGAAAGTAAAGCCTTGAGAGGGAACAAAGAAGGGTGATTCAGGAGACACCTTAAGCAGGGACATGAAGAACAGGAACAGGGACAGGCTAACAGAACAGGGACAAAAAAAAAAGGAATGAATAGGGACATGCTATCAGAACAGGGACAAACAAAAAACAGCGTATGGGAGGGTCTCGCTGGCATAGGCAGGACCCACAAAGAAGGAATCCAGGAGTTGGAGGGGCAGCCAGAGCCCCCCAGCTGGGAAGCACTCAGTGCCTGCCTCTCCCAGGGATGGGGTTACAAAGTTTGTTAAAGATGGAATTAGTATGCCTGGCAGTTTTTCTCTGTATTTTAGTTTGTGTTAATAGTGCTTTCTTAATTTGTGTTACTCTTGCTTTCTTAATTTCTGTTAATCGCGCCTTCATAATTTGTGTTAAACCTGCTTTCTTAATTTGTGTTAATCGAGCTCTTTTATGTTAATAAAGAAGGGGGAGTTGTGGGAGCATGGCCATGGGGGTCGACAAGTCCCATGGTTGGTGATAACATCTGACTCTTAAAGTAGAGACCATCAGGAAAGTAAAGCCTTGAGAGGGAACAAAGAAGGGTGATTCAGGAGACACCTTAAACAGGGACATGAAGAACAGGAACAGGGACAGGCTAACAGAGCAGGGAGAAACAAAAAACAGCATATCGGAGGGTCCCACTGGCGTATGCTGGACCCACAAACAAGGACTCCAGGAGTTGGAGGGGCAGCCAGAGCCCCCCGGCTGGGCAGCACTCAGTGCCTGCCTCTCCCAGGGACGGTTTTACAAAGATTGTTAAAGATAGACTTAGTATGCCTGGCAGTTTTTCTCTGTGTTTTAGTTTGTGTTGATCCTGCCTTCTTAATTTGTGTTAATCGCGCTTTCTTATGTTAATAAAGAAGGGGGAGATGTGGGAGTGTGGCCATGGGGGTCGACAAGCCCCATGGTTGGTGATAACATCCGACTGTTAAAGTAGAGACCATCAGGAAAGTAAAGCCTTGAGAGGGAACAAAGAAGGGTGATTCAGGAGACACCTTAAGCAGGGACATGAGGAACAGGAACAGGGATAGTCTAACAGAACAGGGACAAAAACAAAAAGGGAATGAATAGGGACAGGCTATCAGAACAGGGACAAACAAAAAACAGCATATGGGAGGGTCTCGCTGGCATAGGCAGGACCCACAAACAAGGACTCCAGGAGTTGGAGGGGCAGCCAGAGCCCCCCGGCTGGGCAGCACTCAGTGCCTGCCTCTCCCTGGGATGGGGTTGCAAAGTTTCTTAAAGATAGTCTTAGTATGCCTGGCAGTTTTTCTCTGTGTTTTAGTTTGTGTTAATAGTGCTTTCTTAATTTGTGTTACTCTTGCTTTCTTAATTTCTGTTAATCGCGCCTTCATAATTTGTGTTAAACCTGCTTTCTTAATTTGTGTTAATCGAGCTCTTTTATGTTAATAAAGAAGGGGGAGATGTGGGAGCCTGGCCATGGGGGTCGACAAGTCCCATGGTTGGTGATAACATTGGACTCTTAAGGATGAGACCATCAGGAATTTAAAGAGTTGAGAGGGAACAAAGAAGGGTGATTCAGGTGACACCTTCTTGTCTGGGGTGGCTAGTTCTCCAGCCATTAATGCATGGAAGTGGCTGGGTGTTTGCTGTTGCCGGGCAAAGTTGTTGACCAATGACTATTTAGTGGAAAGGTACTGCTGTGAGGCGGAAGTTATAGGAAGGGAGCCTTTCCTGAATAAGGGATAGAATGAAGTTGTGCCCTCACTCTGAGAGATGAAGTTATGCCCTCAGTAAGAGAGAGTTCAAGTTATGTCATCAATAAAGAGGTAGCAGTTACAGATCCTGAAAGAACCCCGTTGTCCGTGCGGTCTTTACGCCACAAATCGCCCCCCAACAGGGAAAAGAAAACGAACAGGGACGAGAAGAAAACAAACAGGGACATGAAGAACAGGAACAGGGACAGGCTAACAGAACAGGGACAAAAACAAAAAAGGAATGAATAGGGACAGGCAAACGGAACAGGAAAAAGAAAAAAAAAGGAATGAATAGGTACAGGCTAACAGAACAGGGACGAACAAAAAGAGCTTATGGGAGGGTCACGCTGGCTTACGCAGGACCCCCAAACAAGGACTCCAGGAGTTGGAGGGGCAGCCAGAGCCCCCCGGCTGGGCAGCACTCAGTGCCTGCCTCTCCCTGGGATGGGGTTGCAAAGTTTCTTAAAGATAGTCTTAGTATGCCTGGCAGTTTTTCTCTGTGTTTTAGTTTGTGTTGATCCTGCCTTCTTAATTTGTGTTAATTGCGCTTTCTTATGTTAATAAAGAAGGAGGAGATGTGGGAGTGTGGCCATGGGGGTCGACAAGCCCCATGGTTGGTGATCACATCCGACTCTTAAAGATGAGGCCATCAGGAAAGGAAAGCCTTGAGAGGGAACAAAGAAGGGTGATTCAGGAGACACCTTAAACAGGGACATGAAGAACAGGAACAGGGACAGGCTAACGGAGCAGGGAGAAACAAAAAACAGCATATGGGAGGGTCCCACTGGCATAGGCAGGACCCACAAACAAGGACTCCAGGAGTTGGAGGGGCAGCCAGAGCCCCCCAGCTGGGCAGCACTCAGTGCCTGCCTCTCCCAGGGACGGGGTTACAAAGTTTGTTAAAGATAGAATTAGTATGCCTGGCAGTTTTTCTCTGTGTGTTAGTTTGTGTTGATCCTGCCTTCTTAATTTGTGTTAATCGCGCTTTCTTATGTTAATAAAGAAGGGGAAGATGTGGGAGTGTGGCCATGGGGGTCGACAAGCCCCATGGTTGGTGGTAACATCAGACTCTTAATGATGAGACCATCAGGAAAGTAAAGAGTTGAGAGAGAACAAAGAAGGGTGATTCAGGAGACACCTTAAAAAGGGACATGAAGAACAGGAACAGGGACAGGCTAACAGAGCAGGGAGAAACACAAAACAGCATATGGGAGGGTCCCACTGGCATATGCTGGACCCAAAAACAAGGACTCCAGGAGTTGGAGGGGCAGCCAGAGCCCCCCGGCTGGGCAGCACTCAGTGCCTGCCTCTCCCAGGGATGGGGTTACAAAGTTTGTTAAAGATGGAATTAGTATGCCTGGCAGTTTTTCTCTGTATTTTAGTTTGTGTTAATAGTGCTTTCTTAATTTGTGTTACTCCTCCTTTCTTAATTTGTGTTAATCGCGCCTTCTTAATTTGTGTTAAACCTGCTTTCTTAATTTGTGTTAATCAAGCTCTTTTATGTTAATAAAGAAGGGGGAGATGTGGGAGCATGACCATGGGGGTGGACAAGTCCCATGGTTGGTGATAACATCCGACTATTAAAGTAGAGACATTCAGGAAAGTAAAGAGTTGAAAGGGAACAAAGAAGGGTGATTCAGGAGACACCTTAAACAGGGACATGAAGAACAGGAACAGGGATAGTCTAACAGAACAGGGACGAAAACAAAAAAAGGAATGAATAGGGACAGGCTATCAGAACAGGGACAAACAAAAAACAGCGTATGGGAGGGTCTCGCTGGCATAGGCAGGACCCCCAAACAAGGACTCCAGGAGTTGGAGGGGCAGCCAGAGCCCCCCGGCTGGGCAGCACTCAGTGCCTGCCTCTCCCAGGGACGGTTTTACAAACATTGTTAAAGATAGACTTAGTATGCCTGGCAGTTTTTCTCTGTGTTTTAGTTTGTGTTGATCCTGCCTTCTTAATATGTGTTAATCGCGCTTTCTTATGTTAATAAAGAAGGGGAAGATGTGGGAGTGTGGCCATGGGGGTCGACAAGCCCCATGGTTGGTGATAACATCGGACTCTTAAGGATGAGACCATCAGGAATTTAAAGAGTTGAGAGGGAACAAAGAAGGGTGATTCAGGTGACACCTTGTTGTCTGGGGTGGCTTGTTCTCCAGCCATTAAAGCATGGAAGTTGCTGGGTGTTTGCTGCTGCCGGGCAACGTTGTTGACCAATGACTAGTTAGTGGAAAGGTACTGCTGTGAGGCGGAAGTTATAGGAAGGGAGCCTTTCCTGAATAAGGGATAGAATGAAGTTGTGCCCTCACTCTGAGAGATGAAGTTATGCCTTCAGTAAGAGAGAGTTCAAGTTATGCCATCAATAAAGAGGTAGCAGTTACAGATCCTGAAAGAACCCCGTTGTCCGTGCGGTCTTTACGCCACAAATCGCCCCCCAAAAGGGACATGAAAACGAACAGGGACAAGAAGAAAACAAACAGGGACATGAAGAACAGGAACAGGGACAGGCTAACAGCACAGGGACAAAAACAAAAAAGGAATGAATAGGGACAGGCTAACAGAACAGGGACGAACAAAAAGAGCTTATGGGAGGGTCACGCTGGCTTACGCAGGACCCACAAACAAGGACTCCAGGAGTTGGAGGGGCAGCCAGAGCCCCCCGGCTGGGCAGCACTCAGTGCCTGCCACTCCCAGGGATGGGGTTGCAAAGTTTGTTAAAGATGGAATTAGTATGCCTGGCAGCTTTTCTCTGTGTTTTAGTTTGTGTTGATCCTGCCTTCTTAATTTGTGTTAATCGAGCTCTTTTATGTTAATAAAGAAGGGGGAGATGTGGGAGCTTGGCCATGGGGGTCGGCAAGTCCCATGGTTGGTGATAACATCCAACTCTTAAAGATGAGGCCATCAGGAAAGTAAAGAGTTGAGAGGGAACAAAGAAGGGTGATTCAGGAGACACCTTAAACAGGGACATGAAGAACAGGAACAGGGATAGTCTAAGAGAACAGGGAGGAAAACAAAAAAGGAATTAATAGGGACAGGCTATCAGAACAGGGAGAAACAAAAAACAGCGTATGGGAGGGTCTCGCTGGCATAGGCAGGACCCCCAAACAAGGACTCCAGGAGTTGGAGGGGCAGCCAGAGCCCCCCAGCTGGGCAGCACTCAGTGCCTGCCTCTCCCAGGGATGGGGTTACAAAGTTTGTAAAAGATGGAATTAGTATGCCTGGCAGTTTTTCTCTGTGTTTTAGTTTGTGTTAATAGTGCTTTCTTAATTTGTGTTACTCTTGCTTTCTTAATTTCTGTTAATCGCGCCTTCTTAATTTGTGTTAAACCTGCTTTCTTAATTTGTGTTAATCGCGCTTTCTTAAGTTAATGAAGAAGGGGAAGATGTGGGAGTGTGGCCATGGGGGTCGACAAGCCCCATGGTTGGTGATAACATCCGACTCTTAAGGATGAGACCATCAGGAATTTAAAGAGCTGAGAGGGAACAAAGAAGGGTGATTCAGGTGACACCTTCTTGTCTGGGGTGGCTAGTTCTCCAGCCATTAATGCATGGAAGTGGCTGGGTGTTTGCTGTTGCCGGGCAAAGTTGTTGACCAATGACTAGTTAGTGGAAAGGTACTGCTGTGAGGCGGAAATTATAGGAAGGGAGCCTTTCCTGAATAAGGGATAGAATGAAGTTGTGCCCTCACTCTGAGAGATGAAGTTATGCCCTCAGTAAGAGAGAGTTCAAGTTATGTCATCAATAAAGAGGTAGCAGTTACAGATCCTGAAAGAACCCCGTTGTCCGTGCGGTCTTTACGCCACAAATCGCCCCCCAACAGGGACATGAAAACGAACAGGGACGAGAAGAAAACAAACAGGGACATGAAGAACATGAACAGGGACAGGCTAACAGAACAGGGACAAAAACAAAAAAGGAATGAATAGGGACAGGCAAAGGGAACAGGGAAAAAAAAAAAAAAAGGAATGAATAGGTACAAGCTAACAGAACAGGGACGAACAAAAAGAGCTTATGGGAGGGTCACGCTGGCTTACGCAGGACCCACAAACAAGGACTCCAGGAGTTGGAGGGGCAGCCAGAGCCCCCCGGCTGGGCAGCACTCAGTGCCTGCCTCTCCCAGGGATGGTTTTACAAAGTTTGTTAAAGATAGTCTTAGTATGCCTGGCAGTTTTTCTCTGTGTTTTAGTTTGTGTTGATCCTGCCTTCTTAATTTGTGTTAATCGCGCTTTCTTATGTTAATAAAGAAGGAGGAGATGTGGGAGTGTGGCCATGGGGGTCGACAAGCCCCATGGTTGGTGATCACATCCGACTCTTAAAGATGAGGCCATGAGGAAAGTAAAGCCTTGAGAGGGAACAAAGAAGGGTGATTCAGGAGACACCTTAACCAGGGACATGAAGAACAGGAACAGGGACAGGCTAACAGAACAGGGACAAATACAAAAAAGGAATGAATAGGGACAGGCTATCAGAACAGGGACAAACAAAAAACAGCATATGGGAGGGTCTCGCTGGCATAGGCAGGACCCACAAACAAGGACTCCAGGAGTTGGAGAGGCAGCTAGAGCCCCCCGGCTGGGCAGCACTCAGTGCCTGCCACTCCCAGGGATGGGGTTGCAAAGTTTGTTAAAGATAGTCTTAGTATGCCTGGCAGTTTTTCTCTGTGTTTTAGTTTGTGTTGATCCTGCCTTCTTAATTTGTGTTAATTGTGCTTTCTTATGTTAATAAAGAAGGAGGAGATGTGGGAGTGTGGCCATGGGGGTCAACAAGCCCCATGGTTGGTGATCACATCCGACTCTTAAAGATGAATCCATCAGGAAAGTAAAGCCTTGAGAGGGAACAAAGAAGGGTGATTCAGGAGACACCTTAAGCAGGGACATGAAGAACAGGAACAGGGACAGGCTAACAGAACAGGGACAAAAAAAAAAGGAATGAATAGGGACATGCTATCAGAACAGGGACAAACAAAAAACAGCGTATGGGAGGGTCTCGCTGGCATTAGGCAGGACCCACAAACAAGGACTCCAGGAGTTGGAGGGGCAGCCAGAGCCCCCCAGCTGGGCAGCACTCAGTGCCTGCCTCTCCCAGGGATGGGGTTACAAAGTTTGTTAAAGATGGAATTAGTATGCCTGGCAGTTTTTCTCTGTATTTTAGTTTGTGTTAATAGTGCTTTCTTAATTTGTGTTACTCTTGCTTTCTTAATTTCTGTTAATCGCGCCTTCATAATTTGTGTTAAACCTGCTTTCTTAATTTGTGTTAATCGAGCTCTTTTATGTTAATAAAGAAGGGGGACTTGTAGGAGTGTGGCCATGGGGGTCGACAAGTCCCATGGTTGGTGATAACATCCGACTCTTAAAGATGAGGCCATCAGGAAAGTAAAGAGTTGAGAGGGAACAAAGAAGGGTGATTCAGGAGACACCTTAAACAGGGACATGAAGAACAGGAACAGGGACAGGCTAACAGAGCAGGGAGAAACAAAAAACAGCATATGGGAGGGTCCCACTGGCATATGCTGGACCCACAAAGAAGGACTCCAGGAGTTGGAGGGGCAGCCAGAGCCCCCCGGCTGGGCAGCACTCAGTGCCTGCCTCTCCCAGGGACGGTTTTACAAAGATTGTTAAAGATAGACTTAGTATGCCTGGCAGTTTTTCTCTGTGTTTTAGTTTGTGTTGATCCTGCCTTCTTAATATGTGTTAATCGCGCTTTCTTAAGTTAATAAAGAAGGGGGAGATGTGGGAGTGTGGCCATGGGGGTCGACAAGCCCCATGGTTGGTGATAACATCAGACTCTTAATGATGAGACCATCAGGAAAGTAAAGCCTTGAGAGGGAACAAAGAAGGGTGATTCAGGAGACACCTTAAACAGGGACATGAAGAACAGGAACAGGGATAGTCTAACAGAACAGGGACAAAAACAAAAAAGTAATGAATAGGGACAGGCTATCAGAACAGGGACAAACAAAAAACAGCGTATGGGAGGGTCTCGCTGGCATAGGCAGGACCCCCAAACAAGGACTCCAGGAGTTGGAGGGGCAGCCAGAGCCCCCCTGCTGGGCAGCACTCAGTGCCTGCCTCTCCCAGGGATGGGGTTACAAAGTTTGTAAAAGATGGAATTAGTATGCCTGGCAGTTTTTCTCTGTGTTTTAGTTTGTGTTGATCATGCCTTCTTAATTTGTGTTAATCGCGCTTTCTTAAGTTAATGAAGAAGGGGAAGATGTGGGAGTGTGGCCATGGGGGTCGGCAAGCCCCATGGTTGGTGATAACATCCGACTCTTAAGGATGAGACCATCAGGAATTTAAAGAGCTGAGAGGGAACAAAGAAGGGTGATTCAGGTGACACCTTCTTGTCTGGGGTGGCTAGTTCTCCAGCCATTAATGCATGGAAGTGGCTGGGTGTTTGCTGTTGCCGGGCAAAGTTGTTGACCAATGACTAGTTAGTGGAAAGGTACTGCTGTGAGGCGGAAATTATAGGAAGGGAGCCTTTCCTGAATAAGGGATAGAATGAAGTTGTGCCCTCACTCTGAGAGATGAAGTTATGCCCTCAGTAAGAGAGAGTTCAAGTTATGTCATCAATAAAGAGGTAGCAGTTACAGATCCTGAAAGAACCCCGTTGTCCGTGCGGTCTTTACGCCACAAATCGCCCCCCAACAGGGACATGAAAACGAACAGGGACGAGAAGAAAACAAACAGGGACATGAAGAACATGAACAGGGACAGGCTAACAGAACAGGGACAAAAACAAAAAAGGAATGAATAGGGACAGGCAAAGGGAACAGGGAAAAAAAAAAAAAAAAGGAATGAATAGGTACAGGCTAACAGAACAGGGACGAACAAAAAGAGCTTATGGGAGGGTCACGCTGGCTTACGCAGGACCCACAAACAAGGACTCCAGGAGTTGGAGGGGCAGCCAGAGCCCCCCGGCTGGGCAGCACTCAGTGCCTGCCTCTCCCAGGGATGGTTTTACAAAGTTTGTTAAAGATAGTCTTAGTATGCCTGGCAGTTTTTCTCTGTGTTTTAGTTTGTGTTGATCCTGCCTTCTTCATTTGTGTTAATCGCGCTTTCTTATGTTAATAAAGAAGGAGGAGATGTGGGAGTGTGGCCATGGGGGTCGACAAGCCCCATGGTTGGTGATCACATCCGACTCTTAAAGATGAGGCCATGAGGAAAGTAAAGCCTTGAGAGGGAACAAAGAAGGGTGATTCAGGAGACACCATAAACAGGGACATGAAGAACAGGAACAGGGATAGTCTAACAGAACAGGGACAAATACAAAAAAGGAATGAATAGGGACAGGCTATCAGAACAGGGACAAACAAAAAACAGCATATGGGAGGGTCTCGCTGGCATAGGCAGGACCCACAAACAAGGACTCCAGGAGTTGGAGAGGCAGCTAGAGCCCCCCGGCTGGGCAGCACTCAGTGCCTGCCACTCCCAGGGATGGGGTTGCAAAGTTTGTTAAAGATAGTCTTAGTATGCCTGGCAGTTTTTCTCTGTGTTTTAGTTTGTGTTGATCCTGCCTTCTTAATTTGTGTTAATTGTGCTTTCTTATGTTAATAAAGAAGGAGGAGATGTGGGAGTGTGGCCATGGGGGTCGACAAGCCCCATGGTTGGTGATCACATCCGACTCTTAAAGATGAGACCATCAGGAAAGTAAAGCCTTGAGAGGGAACAAAGAAGGGTGATTCAGGAGACACCTTAAGCAGGGACATGAAGAACAGGAACAGGGACAGGCTAACAGAACAGGGACAAAAAAAAAAGGAATGAATAGGGACATGCTATCAGAACAGGGACAAACAAAAAACAGCGTATGGGAGGGTCTCGCTGGCATAGGCAGGACCCACAAAGAAGGAATCCAGGAGTTGGAGGGGCAGCCAGAGCCCCCCAGCTGGGAAGCACTCAGTGCCTGCCTCTCCCAGGGATGGGGTTACAAAGTTTGTTAAAGATGGAATTAGTATGCCTGGCAGTTTTTCTCTGTATTTTAGTTTGTGTTAATAGTGCTTTCTTAATTTGTGTTACTCTTGCTTTCTTAATTTCTGTTAATCGCGCCTTCATAATTTGTGTTAAACCTGCTTTCTTAATTTGTGTTAATCGAGCTCTTTTATGTTAATAAAGAAGGGGGAGTTGTGGGAGCATGGCCATGGGGGTCGACAAGTCCCATGGTTGGTGATAACATCTGACTCTTAAAGTAGAGACCATCAGGAAAGTAAAGCCTTGAGAGGGAACAAAGAAGGGTGATTCAGGAGACACCTTAAACAGGGACATGAAGAACAGGAACAGGGACAGGCTAACAGAGCAGGGAGAAACAAAAAACAGCATATGGGAGGGTCCCACTGGCGTATGCTGGACCCACAAACAAGGACTCCAGGAGTTGGAGGGGCAGCCAGAGCCCCCCGGCTGGGCAGCACTCAGTGCCTGCCTCTCCCAGGGATGGTTTTACAAAGATTGTTAAAGATAGACTTAGTATGCCTGGCAGTTTTTCTCTGTGTTTTAGTTTGTGTTGATCCTGCCTTCTTAATTTGTGTTAATCGCGCTTTCTTATGTTAATAAAGAATGAATTAGAATCTTATGTTAATAAAGAATGAAGATGGAATTAGTATGCCTGGCAGTTTTTCTCTGTATTTTAGTTTGTGTTAATAGTGCTTTCTTAATTTGTGTTACTCTTGCTTTCTTAATTTCTGTTAATCGCGCCTTCATAATTTGTGTTAAACATGCTTTCTTAATTTGTGTTAATCGAGCTCTTTTATGTTAATAAAGAAGGGGGAGTTGTAGGAGTGTGGCCATGGGGGTCGACAAGTCCCATGGTTGGTGATAACATCAGACTCTTAAAGTAGAGACCATCAGGAAAGTAAAGCCTTGAGAGGGAACAAAGAAGGGTGATTCAGGAGACACCTTAAGCAGGGACATGAAGAACAGGAACACGGACAGCCTAACAGAACAGGGACAAAACAAAAAAGGAATGAATAGGGACATGCTATCAGAACAGCGACAAACAAAAAACAGCGTATGGGTGGGTCTCGCTGACATAGGCAGGACCCACAAACAAGGACTCCAGGAGTTGGAGGGGCAGCCAGAGCCCCCCGGCTGGGCAGCACTCAGTGCCTGCCTCTCCCAGGGACAGTTTTACAAAGATTGTTAAAGATAGACTTAGTATGCCTGGCAGTTTTTCTCTGTTTTTTAGTTTGTGTTGTTCCTGCCTTCTTAATTTGTGTTAATCGCGCTTTCTTATGTTAATAAAAAAGGAGGAGATGTGGGAGTGTGGCCATGGGGGTCGTCAAGCCCCATGGTTGGTAATAACATAGGACTCTTAAGGATGAGACCATCAGGAATTTAAAGAGCTGGGAGGGAACAAAGAAGGGTGATTCAGGTGACACCTTGTTGTCTGGGGTGGCTTGTTCTCCAGCCATTAAAGCATGGAAGTTGCTGGGTGTTTGGTGTTGCCGGGCAAAGTTGTTGACCAATGACTAGTTAGTGGAAAGTTACTGCTGTGAGGCGGAAGTTATAGGAAGGGAGCCTTTCCTGAATAAGGGATAGAATGAAGTTGTGCCCTCACTCTGAGAGATGAAGTTATGCCTTCAGTAAGAGAGAGTTCAAGATATGTCATCAATAAAGAGGTAGCCGTTACAGATCCTGAAAGAACCCCGTTGTCCGTGCGGTCTTTACGTCACAAATCGCCCCCCAACAGGGACATGAAAACGAACAGGGACGAGAAGAAAACAAACAGGGGAATGAAGAACAGGAACAGAGACAGGCAAACAGAACAAGGACAAAAACAAAAAAGGAATGAATAGGGACAGGCAAACGGAACAGGGACAAAAACAGAAAAGGAATGAATAGGTACAGGCTAACAGAACAGGGACGAACAAAAAGAGGGTAAGGGAGGGTCTCGCTGGCATAGGCAGGACCCACAAAGAAAGACTCCAGGAGTTAGAGGGGCAGCCAGAGCCCCCCTTCTGGGCAGCACTCAGTGCCTGCCTCTCCCAGGGATGGGGTTACAAAGTTTGTAAAAGATGGAATTAGTATGCCTGGCAATTTTTCTCTGTGTTTTAGTTTGTGTTGATCCTGCCTTCTTAATTTGTGTTAATCGCGCTTTCTTAAGTTAATGAAGAAGGGGAAGATGTGGGAGTGTGGCCATGGGGGTCAACAAGCCCCATGGTTGGTGATAACATCGGACTCTTAAAGTAGAGACCATCAGGAAAGTAAAGCCTTGAGAGGGAACAAAGAAGGGTGATTCAGGAGACACCTTAAGCAGGGACATGAAGAACAGGAACAGGGAGAGGCTAACAGAACAGGGACAAAACAAAAAAGGAATGAATAGGGACATGCTATCAGAACAGCGACAAACAAAAAACAGCGTATGGGAGGGTCTCGCTGGCATAGGCAGGACCCACAAACAAGGACTCCAGGAGTTGGAGGGGCAGCCAGAGCCCCCAGCTGGGAAGCACTCAGTGCCTGCCTCTCCCAGGGATGGGGTTACAAAGTTTGTTAAAGATGGAATTAGTATGCCTGGCAGTTTTTCTCTGTATTTTAGTTTGTGTTAATAGTGCTTTCTTAATTTGTGTTACTCTTGCTTTCTTAATTTCTGTTAATCGCGCCTTCATAATTTGTGTTAAACCTGCTTTCTTAATTTGTGTTAATCGAGCTCTTTTATGTTAATAAAGAAGGGGGAGTTGTGGGAGCATGGCCATGGGGGTCAACAAGTCCCATGGTTGGTGATAACATCTGACTCTTAAAGATGAGGGCATCAGGAAAGTAAAGCCTTGAGAGGGAACAAAGAAGGGTGATTCAGGAGACACCTTAAACAGGGACATGAAGAACAGGAACAGGGACAGGCTAACAGAGCAGGGAGAAACAAAAAACAGCATATGGGAGGGTCCCACTGGCGTATGCTGGACCCACAAACAAGGACTCCAGGAGTTGGAGGGGCAGCCAGAGCCCCCCGGCTGGGCAGCACTCAGTGCCTGCCTCTCCCAGGGATGGTTTTACAAAGATTGTTAAAGATAGACTTAGTATGCCTGGCAGTTTTTCTCTGTGTTTTAGTTTGTGTTGATCCTGCCTTCTTAATTTGTGTTAATCGCGCTTTCTTATGTTAATAAAGAAGGGGAAGATGTGGGAGTGTGGCCATGGGGGTCGACAAGCCCCATGGTTGGTGATAACATCCGACTATTAAAGTAGAGACCATCAGGAAAGTAAATAGTTGAGAGGGAACAAAGAAGGGTGATTCAGGAGACACCATAAACAGGGACATGAAGAACAGGAACAGGGACAGGCTAACAGAGCAGGGAGAAACACAAAACAGCATATGGGAGGGTCCCACTGGCATATGCTGGACCCAAAAACAAGGACTCCAGGAGTTGGAGGGGCAGCCAGAGCCCCCCGGCTGGGCAGCACTCAGTGCCTGCCTCTCCCAGGGATGGGGTTACAAAGTTTGTTAAAGATGGAATTAGTATGCCTGGCAGTTTTTCTCTGTATTTTAGTTTGTGTTAATAGTGCTTTCTTAATTTGTGTTACTCCTCCTTTCTTAATTTCTGTTAATCGCGCCTTCTTAATTTGTGTTAAACCTGCTTTCTTAATTTGTGTTAATCAAGCTCTTTTATGTTAATAAAGAAGGGGGAGATGTGGGAGCATGACCATGGGTTGGACAAGTCCCATGGTTGGTGATAACATCCGACTATTAAAGTAGAGACATTCAGGAAAGTAAAGAGTTGAAAGGGAACAAAGAAGGGTGATTCAGGAGACACCTTAAGCAGGGACATGAAGAACAGGAACAGGGATAGTCTAACAGAACAGGGACGAAAACAAAAAAAGGAATGAATAGGGACAGGCTATCAGAACAGGGACAAACAAAAAACAGCGTATGGGAGGGTCTCGCTGGCATAGGCAGGACCCACAAACAAGGACTCCAGGAGTTGGAGGGGCAGCCAGAGCCCCCCGGCTGGGCAGCACTCAGTGCCTGCCTCTCCCAGGGATGGTTTTACAAAGATTGTTAAAGATAGAATTAGTATGCCTGGCAGTTTTTCTCTGTGTTTTAGTTTGTGTTGATCCTGCCTTCTTAATATGTGTTAATCGCGCTTTCTTATGTTAATAAAGAAGGGGAAGATGTGGGAGTGTGGCAATGGGGGTCCACAAGCACCATGGTTGGTGATAACATCGGACTCTTAAGGATGAGACCATCAGGAATTTAAAGAGTTGAGAGGGAACAAAGAAGGGTGATTCAGGTGACACCTTGTTGTCTGGGGTGGCTTGTTCTCCAGCCATTAAAGCATGGAAGTTGCTGGGTGTTTGCTGTTGCCGGGCAAAGTTGTTGACCAATGACTAGTTAGTGGAAAGGTACTGCTGTGAGGCGGAAATTATAGGAAGGGAGCCTTTCCTGAATAAGGGATAGAATGAAGTTGTGCCCTCACTCTGAGAGATGAAGTTATGCCCTCAGTAAGAGAGAGTTCAAGTTATGTCATCAATAAAGAGGTAGCAGTTACAGATCCTGAAAGAACCCCGTTGTCCGTGCGGTCTTTACGCCACAAATCGCCCCCCAACAGGGACATGAAAACGAACAGGGACGAGAAAAAAACAAACAGGGACATGAAGAACAGGAACAGGGACAGGCTAACAGAACAGGGACAAAAACAAAAAAGGAATGAATAGGGACAGGCTAACAGAACAGGGACGAACAAAAAGAGCTTATGGGAGGGTCACGCTGGCTTACGCAGGACCCACAAACAAGGACTCCAGGAGTTGGAGGGGCAGCCAGAGCCCCCCGGCTGGGCAGCACTCAGTGCCTGCCACTCCCAGGGATGGGGTTGCAAAGTTTGTTAAAGATGGAATTAGTATGCCTGGCAGCTTTTCTCTGTGTTTTAGTTTGTGTTGATCCTGCCTTCTTAATTTGTGTTAATCGAGCTCTTTTATGTTAATAAAGAAGGGGGAGATGTGGGAGCATGGCCATGGGGGTCGGCAAGTCCCATGGTTGGTGATAACATCAGACTCTTAATGATGAGACCATCAGGAAAGTAAAGCCTTGAGAGGGAACAAAGAAGGGTGATTCAGGAGACACCTTAAACAGGGACATGAAGAACAGGAACAGGGATAGTCTAACAGAACAGGGACAAAAACAAAAAAGTTATGAATAGGGACAGGCTATCAGAACAGGGACAAACAAAAAACAGCGTATGGGAGGGTCTCGCTGGCATAGGCAGGACCCACAAACAAGGACTCCAGGAGTTGGAGGGGCAGCCAGAGCCCCCCAGCTGGGCAGCACTCAGTGCCTGCCTCTCCCAGGGACGGGGTTACAAAGTTTGTTAAAGATGGAATTAGTATGCCTGGCAGTTTTTCTCTGTGTTTTAGTTTGTGTTGATCCTGCCTTCTTAATTTGTGTTAATTGCGCTTTCTTATGTTAATAAAGAAGGGGAAGATGTGGGAGTGTGGCCATGGGGGTCGACAAGCCCCATGGTTGGTGGTAACATCAGACTCTTAATGATGAGACCATCAGGAAAGTAAAGAGCTGAGAGAGAACAAAGAAGGGTGATTCAGGAGACACCTTAACCAGGGACATGAAGAACAGGAACAGGGACAGGCTAACAGAGCAGGGAGAAACACAAAACAGCATATGGGAGGGTCCCACTGGCATATGCTGGACCCAAAAACAAGGACTCCAGGAGTTGGAGGGGCAGCCAGAGCCCCCCGGCTGGGCAGCACTCAGTGCCTGCCTCTCCCAGGGATGGGGTTACAAAGTTTGTTAAAGATGGAATTAGTATGCCTGGCAGTTTTTCTCTGTATTTTAGTTTGTGTTAATAGTGCTTTCTTAATTTGTGTTACTCCTCCTTTCTTAATTTCTGTTAATCGCGCCTTCTTAATTTGTGTTAAACCTGCTTTCTTAATTTGTGTTAATCAAGCTCTTTTATGTTAATAAAGAAGGGGGAGATGTGGGAGCATGACCATGGGTTAGACAAGTCCCATGGTTGGTGATAACATCCGACTATTAAAGTAGAGACATTCAGGAAAGTAAAGAGTTGAAAGGGAACAAAGAAGGGTGATTCAGGAGACACCTTAAGCAGGGACATGAAGAACAGGAACAGGGATAGTCTAACAGAACAGGGACGAAAACAAAAAAAGGAATGAATAGGGACAGGCTATCAGAACAGGGACAAACAAAAAACAGCATATGGGAGGGTCTCGCTGGCATAGGCAGGACCCCCAAACAAGGACTCCAGGAGTTGGAGGGGCAGCCAGAGCCCCCCGGCTGGGCAGCACTCAGTGCCTGCCTCTCCCAGGGACGGGGTTACAAAGTTTGTTAAAGATGGAATTAGTATGCCTGGCAGTTTTTCTCTGTGTTTTAGTTTGTGTTGATCCTGCCTTCTTAATTTGTGTTAATTGCGCTTTCTTATGTTAATAAAGAAGGGGAAGATGTGGGAGTGTGGCAATGGGGGTCCACAAGCCCCATGGTTGGTGATAACATCGGACTCTTAATGATGAGACCATCAGGAATTTAAAGAGTTGAGAGGGAACAAAGAAGGGTGATTCAGGTGACACCTTGTTGTCTGGGGTGGCTTGTTCTCCAGCCATTAAAGCATGGAAGTTGCTGGGTGTTTGCTGTTGCCGGGCAACGTTGTTGACCAATGACTAGTTAGTGGAAAGGTACTGCTGTGAGGCGGAAGTTATAGGAAGGGAGCCTTTCCTGAATAAGGGATAGAATGAAGTTGTGCCCTCACTCTGAGAGATGAAGTTATGCCTTCAGTAAGAGAGAGTTCAAGTTATGCCATCAATAAAGAGGTAGCAGTTACAGATCCTGAAAGAACCCCGTTGTCCGTGCGGTCTTTACGCCACAAATTGCCTCCCCAAAAGGGACATGAAAACGAACACGGACAAGAAGAAAACAAACAGGGACATGAAGAACAGGAACAGGGACAGGCTAACAGAACAGGGACAAAAACAAAAAAGGAATGAATAGGGACAGGCTAACAGAACAGGGACGAACAAAAAGAGCTTATGGGAGGGTCACGCTGGCTTACGCAGGACCCCCAAACAAGGACTCCAGGAGTTGGAGGGGCAGCCAGAGCCCCCCAGCTGGGCAGCACTCAGTGCCTGCCTCTCCCAGGGATGGGGTTACAAAGTTTGTAAAAGATGGAATTAGTATGCCTGGCAGTTTTTCTCTGTGTTTTAGTTTGTGTTAATAGTGCTTTCTTAATTTGTGTTACTCTTGCTTTCTTAATTTCTGTTAATCGCGCCTTCTTAATTTGTGTTAAACCTGCTTTCTTAATTTGTGTTAATCGCGCTTTCTTAAGTTAATAAAGAAGGGGGAGATGTGGGAGTGTGGCCATGGGGGTCGACAAGCCCCATGGTTGGTGATAACATCAGACTCTTAATGATGAGACCATCAGGAAAGTAAAGCCTTGAGAGGGAACAAAGAAGGGTGATTCAGGAGACACCTTAAACAGGGACATGAAGAACAGGAACAGGGATAGTCTAACAGAACAGGGACAAAAACAAAAAAGTAATGAATAGGGACAGGCTATCAGAACAGGGACAAACAAAAAACAGCGTATGGGAGGGTCTCGCTGGCATAGGCAGGACCCACAAACAAGGACTCCAGGAGTTGGAGGGGCAGCCAGAGCCCCCCAGCTGGGCAGCACTCAGTGCCTGCCTCTCCCAGGGACGGGGTTACAAGTTTGTTAAAGATGGAATTAGTATGCCTGGCAGTTTTTCTCTGTGTTTTATTTTGTGTTGATCCTGCCTTCTTAATTTGTGTTAATCGTGCTTTCTTATGTTAATAAAGAAGGGGAAGATGTGGGAGTGTGGCCATGGGGGCCGACAAGCCCCATGGTTGGTGGTAACATCAGACTCTTAATGATGAGACCATCAGGAAAGTAAAGAGTTGAGAGAGAACAAAGAAGGGTGATTCAGGAGACACCTTAAAAAGGGACATGAAGAACAGGAACAGGGACAGGCTAACAGAGCAGGGAGAAACACAAAACAGCATATGGGAGGGTCCCACTGGCATATGCTGGACCCAAAAACAAGGACTCCAGGAGTTGGAGGGGCAGCCAGAGCCCCCCGGCTGGGCAGCACTCAGTGCCTGCCTCTCCCAGGGATGGGGTTACAAAGTTTGTTAAAGATGGAATTAGTATGCCTGGCAGTTTTTCTCTGTATTTTAGTTTGTGTTAATAGTGCTTTCTTAATTTGTGTTACTCCTCCTTTCTTAATTTCTGTTAATCGCGCCTTCTTAATTTGTGTTAAACCTGCTTTCTTAATTTTTGTTAATCAAGCTCTTTTATGTTAATAAAGAAGGGGGAGATGTGGGAGCATGACCATGGGGGTGGACAAGTCCCATGGTTGGTGATAACATCCGACTATTAAAGTAGAGACATTCAGGAAAGTAAAGAGTTGAAAGGGAACAAAGAAGGGTGATTCAGGAGACACCTTAAGCAGGGACATGAAGAACAGGAACAGGGATAGTCTAACAGAACAGGGACAAAAACAAAAAAAGGAATGAATAGGGACAGGCTATCAGAACAGGGACAAACAAAAAACAGCGTATGGGAGGGTCTCGCTGACATAGGCAGGACCCACAAACAAGGACTCCAGGAGTTGGAGGGGCAGCCAGAGCCCCCCGGCTGGGCAGCACTCAGTGCCTGCCTCTCCCAGGGACGGGGTTACAAAGTTTGTTAAAGATGGAATTAGTATGCCTGGCAGTTTTTCTCTGTGTTTTAGTTTGTGTTGATCCTGCCTTCTTAATTTGTGTTAATCGCGCTTTCTTATGTTAATAAAGAAGGGGAAGATGTGGGAGTGTGGCAATGGGGGTCCACAAGCCCCATGGTTGGTGATAACATCGGACTCTTAAGGATGAGACCATCAGGAATTTAAAGAGTTGAGAGGGAACAAAGAAGGGTGATTCAGGTGACACCTTGTTGTCTGGGGTGGCTTGTTCTCCAGCCATTAAAGCATGGAAGTTGCTGGGTGTTTGCTGTTGCCGGGCAACGTTGTTGACCAATGACTAGTTAGTGGAAAGGTACTGCTGTGAGGCGGAAGTTATAGGAAGGGAGCCTTTCCTGAATAAGGGATAGAATGAAGTTGTGCCCTCACTCTGAGAGATGAAGTTATGCCTTCAGTAAGAGAGAGTTCAAGTTATGCCATCAATAAAGAGGTAGCAGTTACAGATCCTGAAAGAACCCCGTTGTCCGTGCGGTCTTTACGCCACAAATCGCCCCCCCAAAAGGGACATGAAAACGAACACGGACAAGAAGAAAACAAACAGGGACATGAAGAACAGGAACAGGGACAGGCTAACAGAACAGGGACAAAAACAAAAAAGGAATGAATAGGGACAGGCTAACAGAACAGGGACGAACAAAAAGAGCTTATGGGAGGGTCACGCTGGCTTACGCAGGACCCACAAACAAGGACTCCAGGAGTTGGAGGGGCAGCCAGAGCCCCCCGGCTGGGCAGCACTCAGTGCCTGCCACTCCCAGGGATAGGGTTGCAAAGTTTGTTAAAGATGGAATTAGTATGCCTGGCAGCTTTTCTCTGTGTTTTAGTTTGTGTTGATCCTGCCTTCTTAATTTGTGTTAATCGAGCTCTTTTATGTTAATAAAGAAGGGGGAGATGTGGGAGCATGGCCATGGGGGTCGGCAAGTCCCATGGTTGGTGATAACATCCAACTCTTAAAGATGAGGCCATCAGGAAAGTAAAGAGTTGAGAGGGAACAAAGAAGGGTGATTCAGGAGACACCTTAAACAGGGACATGAAGAACAGGAACAGGGATAGTCTAAGAGAACAGGGAGGAAAACAAAAAAGGAATTAATAGGGACAGGCTATCAGAACAGGGAGAAACAAAAAACAGCGTATGGGAGGGTCTCGCTGGCATAGGCAGGACCCCCAAACAAGGACTCCAGGAGTTGGAGGGGCAGCCAGAGCCCCCCAGCTGGGCAGCACTCAGTGCCTGCCTCTCCCAGGGATGGGGTTACAAAGTTTGTAAAAGATGGAATTAGTATGCCTGGCAGTTTTTCTCTGTGTTTTAGTTTGTGTTAATAGTGCTTTCTTAATTTGTGTTACTCTTGCTTTCTTAATTTCTGTTAATCGCGCCTTCTTAATTTGTGTTAAACCTGCTTTCTTAATTTGTGTTAATCGCGCTTTCTTAAGTTAATAAAGAAGGGGGAGATGTGGGAGTGTGGCCATGGGGGTCGACAAGCCCCATGGTTGGTGATAACATCAGACTCTTAATGATGAGACCATCAGGAAAGTAAAGCCTTGAGAGGGAACAAAGAAGGGTGATTCAGGAGACACCTTAAACAGGGACATGAAGAACAGGAACAGGGATAGTCTAACAGAACAGGGACAAAAACAAAAAAGTAATGAATAGGGACAGGCTATCAGAACAGGGACAAACAAAAAACAGCGTATGGGAGGGTCTCGCTGGCATAGGCAGGACCCACAAACAAGGACTCCAGGAGTTGGAGGGGCAGCCAGAGCCCCCCAGCTGGGCAGCACTCAGTGCCTGCCTCTCCCAGGGACGGGGTTAGAAGTTTGTTAAAGATGGAATTAGTATGCCTGGCAGTTTTTCTCTGTGTTTTATTTTGTGTTGATCCTGCCTTCTTAATTTGTGTTAATCGTGCTTTCTTATGTTAATAAAGAAGGGGAAGATGTGGGAGTGTGGCCATGGGGGCCGACAAGCCCCATGGTTGGTGGTAACATCAGACTCTTAATGATGAGACCATCAGGAAAGTAAAGAGTTGAGAGAGAACAAAGAAGGGTGATTCAGGAGACACCTTAACCAGGGACATGAAGAACAGGAACAGGGATAGTCTAACAGAACAGGGAGGAAAACAAAAAAGGAAGGAATAGGGACAGGCTATCAGAACAGGCACAAACAAAAAACAGCGTATGGGAGGGTCTCGCTGGCATAGGCAGGACCCACAAAGAAAGACTCCAGGAGTTAAAGGGGCAGCCAGAGCCCCCCTGCTGGGCAGCACTCAGTGCCTGCCTCTCCCAGGGATGGGGTTACAAAGTTTGTAAAAGATGGAATTAGTATGCCTGGCATTTTTTCTCTGTGTTTTAGTTTGTGTTGATCCTGCCTTCTTAATTTGTGTTAATCGCGCTTTCTTAAGTTAATGAAGAAGGGGAAGATGTGGGAGTGTGGCCATGGGGGTCGACAAGCCCCATGGTTGGTGATAACATCCGACTATTAAAGTAGAGACCATCAGGAAAGTAAAGAGTTGAGAGGGAACAAAGAAGGGTGATTCAGGAGACACCTTAAACAGGGACATGAAGAACAGGGACAGGCTAACAGAGCAGGGAGAAACAAAAAACAGCATATGGGAGGGTCCCACTGGCATATGCTAGACCCACAAACAAGGACTCCAGGAGTTGGAGGGGCAGCCAGAGCTCCCCGGCTGGGCAGCACTCAGTGCCTGCCTCTCCCAGGGATGGGGTTACAAAGTTTGTTAAAGATGGAATTAGTATGCCTGGCAGTTTTTCTCTGTATTTTAGTTTGTGTTAATAGTGCTTTCTTAATTTGTGTTACTCTTGCTTTCTTAATTTCTGTTAATCGCGCCTTCATAATTTGTGTTAAACATGCTTTCTTAATTTGTGTTAATCGAGCTCTTTTATGTTAATAAAGAAGGGGGAGTTGTAGGAGTGTGGCCATGGGGGTCGACAAGTCCCATGGTTGGTGATAACATCGGACTCTTAAAGTAGAGACCATCAGGAAAGTAAAGCCTTGAGAGGGAACAAAGAAGGGTGATTCAGGAGACACCTTAAGCAGGGACATGAAGAACAGGAACACGGACAGCCTAACAGAACAGGGACAAAACAAAAAAGGAATGAATAGGGACATGCTATCAGAACAGGGACAAACAAAAAACAGCGTATGGGAGGGTCTCGCTGACATAGGCAGGACCCACAAACAAGGACTCCAGGAGTTGGAGGGGCAGCCAGAGCTCCCCGGCTGGGCAGCACTCAGTGCCTGCCTCTCCCAGGGATGGGGTTACAAAGTTTGTTAAAGATGGAATTAGTATGCCTGGCAGTTTTTCTCTGTATTTTAGTTTGTGTTAATAGTGCTTTCTTAATTTGTGTTACTCTTGCTTTCTTAATTTCTGTTAATCGCGCCTTCATAATTTGTGTTAAACATGCTTTCTTAATTTGTGTTAATCGAGCTCTTTTATGTTAATAAAGAAGGGGGAGTTGTAGGAGTGTGGCCATGGGGGTCGACAAGTCCCATGGTTGGTGATAACATCGGACTCTTAAAGTAGAGACCATCAGGAAAGTAAAGCCTTGAGAGGGAACAAAGAAGGGTGATTCAGGAGACACCTTAAGCAGGGACATGAAGAACAGGAACACGGACAGCCTAACAGAACAGGGCCAAAAACAAAAAAGGAATGAATAGGGACAGGCTATCAGAACAGGGACAAACAAAAAACAGCGTATGGGAGGGTCTCGCTGACATAGGCAGGACCCACAAACAAGGACTCCAGGAGTTGGAGGGGCAGCCAGAGCCCCCCGGCTGGGCAGCACTCAGTGCCTGCCTCTCCCAGGGACAGTTTTACAAAGATTGTTAAAGATAGACTTAGTATGCCTGGCAGTTTTTCTCTGTTTTTTAGTTTGTGTTGTTCCTGCCTTCTTAATTTGTGTTAATCGCGCTTTCTTATGTTAATAAAAAAGGAGGAGATGTGGGAGTGTGGCCATGGGGGTCGTCAAGCCCCATGGTTGGTAATAACATAGGACTCTTAAGGATGAGACCATCAGGAATTTAAAGAGCTGGGAGGGAACAAAGAAGGGTGATTCAGGTGACACCTTGTTGTCTGGGGTGGCTTGTTCTCCAGCCATTAAAGCATGGAAGTTGCTGGGTGTTTGGTGTTGTCGGGCAAAGTTGTTGACCAATGACTAGTTAGTGGAAAGTTACTGCTGTGAGGCGGAAGTTATATGAAGGGAGCCTTTCCTGAATAAGGGATAGAATGAAGTTGTGCCCTCACTCTGAGAGATGAAGTTATGCCCTCAGTAAGAGAGAGTTCAAGATATGTCATCAATAAAGAGGTAGCAGTTACAGATCCTGAAAGAACCCCGTTGTCCGTGCGGTCTTTACGCCACAAATCGCCCCCCAACAGGGACATGAAAACGAACAGGGACGAGAAGAAAACAAACAGGGGAATGAAGAACAGGAACAGAGACAGGCAAACAGAACAAGGACAAAAACAAAAAAGGAATGAATAGGGACAGGCAAACGGAACAGGGACAAAAACAGAAAAGGAATGAATAGGTACAGGCTAACAGAACAGGGACGAACAAAAAGAGGGTAAGGGAGGGTCCCACTGGCTTACGCAGGACCCCCAAACAAGGACTCCAGGAGTTGGAGGGGCAGCCAGAGCCCCCCAGCTGGGCAGCACTCAGTGCCTGCCTCTCCCAGGGATGGGGTTACAAAGTTTGTAAAAGATGGAATTAGTATGCCTGGCAGTTTTTCTCTGTGTTTTAGTTTGTGTTAATAGTGCTTTCTTAATTTGTGTTACTCTTGCTTTCTTAATTTCTGTTAATCGCGCCTTCTTAATTTGTGTTAAACCTGCTTTCTTAATTTGTGTTAATCGAGCTCTTTTATGTTAATAAGGCAGGGGGAGATGTGGGAGCATGGCCATGGGGGTCCACAAGTCCCATGGTTGGTGATAACATCCAACTCTTAAAGATGAGGCCATCAGGAAAGTAAAGAGTTGAGAGGGAACAAAGAAGGGTGATTCAGGAGACACCTTAAACAGGGACATGAAGAACAGGAACAGGGACAGGCTGACGGAGCAGGGAGAAACAAAAAACAGCATATGGGAGAGTCCCACTGGCATATGCTGAACCCACAAACAAGGACTCCAGGAGTTGGAGGGGCAGCCAGAGCCCCCCGGCTGGGCAGCACTCAGTGCCTGCCTCTCCCAGGGATGGTTTTACAAAGGTTGTTAAAGATAGACTTAGTATGCCTGGCAGTTTTTCTCTGTGTTTTAGTTTGTGTTGATCCTGCCTTCTTAATATGTGTTAATCGCGCTTTCTTAAGTTAATAAAGAAGGGGGAGATGTGGGAGTGTGGCCATGGGGGTCGACAAGCCTCATGGTTGGTGATAACATCAGACTCTTAATGATGAGACCATCAGGAAAGTAAAGCCTTGAGAGGGAACAAAGAAGGGTGATTCAGGAGACACCTTAAACAGGGACATGAAGAACAGGAACAGGGATAGTCTAACAGAACAGGGAGAAAAACAAAAAAGGAATGAATAGGGACAGGCTATCAGAACAGGGACAAACAAAAAATAGCCTATGGGAGGGTCTCGTTGGCATAGGCAGGACCCACAAACAAGGACTCCAGGAGTTGGAGGGGCAGCCAGAGCCCCCCAGCTGGGAAGCACTCAGTGCCTGCCTCTCCCACGGATGGGGTTACAAAGTTTGTTAAAGATGGAATTAGTATGCCTGGCAGTTTTTCTCTGTGTTTTAGTTTGTGTTGATCCTGCCTTCTTAATTTGTGTTAATCGCGCTTTCTTATGTTAATAAAGAAGGGGAAGATGTGGGAGTGTGGCCATGGGGGTCGACAAGCCCCATGGTTGGTGGTAACATCAGACTCTTAATGATGAGACCATCAGGAAAGTAAAGAGTTGAGAGAGAACAAAGAAGGGTGATTCAGGAGACACCTTAAAAAGGGACATGAAGAACAGGAACAGGGACAGGCTAACAGAGCAGGGAGAAACACAAAACAGCATATGGGAGGGTCCCACTGGCATATGCTGGACCCAAAAACAAGGACTCCAGGAGTTGGAGGGGCAGCCAGAGCCCCCCGGCTGGGCAGCACTCAGTGCCTGCCTCTTCCAGGGATGGGGTTACAAAGTTTGTTAAAGATGGAATTAGTATGCCTGGCAGTTTTTCTCTGTATTTTAGTTTGTGTTAATAGTTTGTCCTGGTTCCAGTTAGGACAGAGTTAATGTTCCCTCATAGTAGCTGGTAGGGTGCTATGTTTTGGATTAGGATGAGAAGAGCGCTGATAACATGCTGATGTTTTAATTGTTGCAGAGCAGTGTTTACACCAGGCCAAGGACTTTTCGGCTTCTCGCTCTGTCCTGCCAGCGAGCAGGCTGGGCGTGCAGCAGGAGCTGGGAGGGGACAGACCCAGGACAGCTGACCCAAACTGGCCAAAGGGGTATTCCATACCATCTGACGTCATGCTAAACAATATATAGGGGTGGCTGGCCGGGGTGGGGGGGCCGGCTGCTCGGGAATAGACTGGGCATCGGTCAGCGGGTGGTGAGCAATTGCATTGTGCATCACTTGTTTTCTTACACATTATTATTGTTAATACTATTACCATTATCACTATTATTATTATTATTGTTATTATTATTTTCCTGTCTTAATAAACTGTCTTTATCTCAACTCACAGGCTTCACTTTCCCGTTTCTCTCCCCCCATCCCAGAGAGGGAGGGGGGAGGGTGAGCGAACGGCTGTGTGGTGTTTAGCTGCCAGCCGGGTTAAACCACAACATAGTTCTTTCTTAATTTGTGTTACCTTTCCTTTCTTAATTTCTGTTAATCGCGCCTTCTTAATTTGTGTTAAACCTGCTTTCTTAATTTGTGTTAATCAAGCTCTTCTATGTTAATAAAGAAGGGGGAGATGTGGGAGCGTGGCCATGGGGGTGGACAAGTCCCATGGTTGGTGATAACATCCGACTATTAAAGTAGAGACCATCAGGAAAGTAAACCCTTGAGAGGGAACAAAGAAGGGTTATTCAAAAGACACCTTAACCAGGGACATGAAGAACAGGAACAGGGATAGTCTAACAGAACAGGGAGGAAAACAAAAAAGGAATGAATAGGGACAGGCTATCAGAACAGGGACAAACAAAAAACAGCGTATGGGAGGGTCTCGCTGGCATAGGCAGGACCCACAAACAAGGCATAGCCAGAGCCCCCCTTCTGGGCAGCACTCAGTGCCTGCCTCTCCCAGGGATGGGGTTACAAAGTCTGTAAAAGATGGAATTAGTATGCCTGGCAGTTTTTCTCTGTGTTTTAGTTTGTGTTGATCCTGCCTTCTTAATTTGTGTTAATCGCGCTTTCTTAAGTTAATGAAGAAGGGGAAGATGTGGGAGTGTGGCCATGGGGGTCGACAAGCCCCATGGTTGGTGATAACATCGGACTCTTAAAGTAGAGACCATCAGGAAAGGAAAGCCTTGAGAGGGAACAAAGAAGGGTGATTCAGGAGACACCTTAAGCAGGGACATGAAGAACAGGAACAGGGAGAGGCTAACAGAACAGGGACAAAACAAAAAAGGAATGAATAGGGACATGCTATCAGAACAGCGACAAACAAAAAACAGCGTATGGGAGGGTCTCGCTGGCATAGGCAGGACCCACAAACAAGGACTCCAGGAGTTGGAGGGGCAGCCAGAGCCCCCCAGCTGGGAAGCACTCAGTGCCTGCCTCTCCCAGGGATGGGGTTACAAAGTTTGTTAAAGATGGAATTAGTATGCCTGGCAGTTTTTCTCTGTATTTTAGTTTGTGTTAATAGTGCTTTCTTAATTTGTGTTACTCTTGCTTTCTTAATTTCTGTTAATCGCGCCTTCATAATTTGTGTTAAACCTGCTTTCTTAATTTGTGTTAATCGAGCTCTTTTATGTTAATAAAGAAGGGGGAGTTGTGGGAGCATGGCCATGGGGGTCAACAAGTCCCATGGTTGGTGATAACATCTGACTCTTAAAGATGAGGGCATCAGGAAAGTAAAGCCTTGAGAGGGAACAAAGAAGGGTGATTCAGGAGACACCTTAAACAGGGACATGAAGAACAGGAACAGGGACAGGCTAACAGAGCAGGGAGAAACAAAAAACAGCATATGGGAGGGTCCCACTGGCGTATGCTGGACCCACAAACAAGGACTCCAGGAGTTGGAGGGGCAGCCAGAGCCCCCCGGCTGGGCAGCACTCAGTGGAGATGTGGGAGTGTGGCCATGGGGGTTGTCAAGCCCCATGGTTGGTAATAACATAGGACTCTTAAGGATGAGACCATCAGGAATTTAAAGAGCTGGGAGGGAACAAAGAAGGGTGATTCAGGTGACACCTTGTTGTCTGGGGTGGCTTGTTCTCCAGCCATTAAAGCATGGAAGTTGCTGGGTGTTTGGTGTTGCCGGGCAAAGTTGTTGACCAATGACTAGTTAGTGGAAAGGTACTGCTGTGAGGCGGAAATTATAGGAAGGGAGCCTTTCCTGAATAAGGGATAGAATGAAGTTGTGCCCTCACTCTGAGAGATGAAGTTATGCCTTCAGTAAGAGAGAGTTCAAGATATGTCATCAATAAAGAGGTAGCAGTTACAGATCCTGAAAGAACCCCGTTGTCCGTGCGGTCTTTACGCCACAAATCGCCCCCCAACAGGGACATGAAAACGAACAGGGACGAGAAGAAAAGAAACAGGGGAATGAAGAACAGGAACAGAGACAGGCAAACAGAACAAGGACAAAAACAAAAAAGGAATGAATAGGGACAGGCAAACGGAACAGGGACAAAAACAGAAAAGGAATGAATAGGTACAGGCTAACAGAACAGGGACGAACAAAAAGAGGGTAAGGGAGGGTCACGCTGGCTTACGCAGGACCCCCAAACAAGGACTCCAGGAGTTGGAGGGGCAGCCAGAGCCCCCCAGCTAGGCAGCACTCAGTGCCTGCCTCTCCCAGGGATGGGGTTACAAAGTTTGTAAAAGATGGAATTAGTATGCCTGGCAGTTTTTCTCTGTGTTTTAGTTTGTGTTAATAGTGCTTTCTTAATTTGTGTTACTCTTGCTTTCATAATTTCTGTTAATCGCGCCTTCTTAATTTGTGTTAATCCTGCTTTCTTAATTTGTGTTAATCAAGCTCTTTTATGTTAGTAAAGAAGGGGGAGATGTGGGAGCATGGCCATGGGGGTCGACAAGTCCCATGGTTGGTGATAACATCCAACTCTTAAAGATGAGGCCATCAGGAAAGTAAAGAGTTGAGAGGGAACAAAGAAGGGTGATTCAGGAGACACCTTAAACAGGGACATGAAGAACAGGAACAGGGATAGTCTAACAGAGCAGGGACAAAAACAGAAAAGGAATGAATACGTACAGGCTAACAGAACAGGGACGAAAAAAAGAGCTTATGGGAGGGTCTCGCTGGCATAGGCAGGACCCCCAAACAAGGACTCCAGGAGTTGGAGGGGCAGCCAGAGCCCCCCGGCTGGGCAGCACTCAGTGCCTGCCTCTCCCAGGGATGGGGTTACAAAGTTTGTTAAAGATGGAATTAGTATGCCTGGCAGTTTTTCTCTGTATTTTAGTTTGTGTTAATAGTGCTTTCTTAATTTGTGTTACTCCTCCTTTCTTAATTTCTGTTAATCGCGCCTTCTTAATTTGTGTTAAACCTGCTTTCTTAATTTGTGTTAATCAAGCTCTTTTATGTTAATAAAGAAGGGGGAGATGTGGGAGCATGGCCATGGGGGTCAACAAGTCCCATGGTTGGTGATAACATCCGACTATTAAAGTAGAGACATTCAGGAAAGTAAAGAGTTGAAAGGGAACAAAGAAGGGTGATTCAGGAGACACCTTAAGCAGGGACATGAAGAACAGGAACAGGGATAGTCTAACAGAACAGGGACGAAAACAAAAAAAGGAATGAATAGGGACAGGCTATCAGAACAGGGACAAACAAAAAACAGCGTATGGGAGGGTCTCGCTGGCATAGGCAGGACCCCCAAACAAGGACTCCAGGAGTTGGAGGGGCAGCCAGAGCCCCCCGGCTGGGCAGCACTCAGTGCCTGCCTCTCCCAGGGATGGTTTTACAAAGATTGTTAAAGATAGACTTAGTATGCCTGGCAGTTTTTCTCTGTGTTTTAGTTTGTGTTGATCCTGCCTTCTTAATATGTGTTAATCGCGCTTTCTTATGTTAATAAAGAAGGGGAAGATGTGGGAGTGTGGCCATGGGGGTCGACAAGCCCCATGGTTGGTGATAACATCGGACTCTTAAGGATGAGACCATCAGGAATTTAAAGAGTTGAGAGGGAACAAAGAAGGGTGATTCAGGTGACACCTTGTTGTCTGGGGTGGCTTGTTCTCCAGCCATTAAAGCATGGAAGTTGCTGGGTGTTTGCTGTTGCCGGGCAACGTTGTTGACCAATGACTAGTTAGTGGAAAGGTACTGCTGTGAGGCAGAAGTTATAGGAAGGGAGCCTTTCCTGAATAAGGGATAGAATGAAGTTGTGCCCTCACTCTGAGAGATGAAGTTATGCCTTCAGTAAGAGAGAGTTCAAGTTATGCCATCAATAAAGAGGTAGCAGTTACAGATCCTGAAAGAACCCCGTTGTCCGTACGGTCTTTACGCCACAAATCGCCCCCCAAAAGGGACATGAAAACGAACAGGGACAAGAAGAAAACAAACAGGGACATGAAGAACAAGAACAGGGACAGGCTAACAGCACAGGGACAAAAACAAAAAAGGAATGAATAGGGACAGGCTAACAGAACAGGGACGAACAAAAAGAGCTTATGGGAGGGTCACGCTGGCTTACGCAGGACCCACAAACAAGGACTCCAGGAGTTGGAGGGGCAGCCAGAGCCCCCCAGCTGGGCAGCACTCAGTGCCTGCCACTCCCAGGGAGGGTTTTACAAAGATTGTTAAAGATAGACTTAGTATGCCTGGCAGTTTTTCTCTGTGTTTTAGTTTGTGTTGATCCTGCCTTCTTAATACGTGTTAATCGCGCTTTCTTAAGTTAATGAAGAAGGGGAAGATGTGGGAGTGTGGCCATGGGGGTCGACAAGCCCCATGGTTGGTGATAACATCAGACTCTTAATGATGAGACCATCAGGAAAGTAAAGAGTTGAGAGGGAACAAAGAAGGGTGATTAAGGAGACACCATAAACAGGGACATGAAGAACAGGAACAGGGATAGTCTAACAGAACAGGGACAAAAACAAAAAAGGAATGAATAGGGACAGGCTATCAGAACAGGGACAAACAAAAAACAGCGTGTGGGAGGGTCTCGCTGGCATAGGCAGGACCCCCAAACAAGGACTCCAGGAGTTGGAGGGGCAGCCAGAGCTCCCCGGCTGGGCAGCACTCAGTGCCTGCCTCTCCCAGGGACGGGGTTACAAAGTTTGTTAAAGATGGAATTAGTATGCCTGGCAGTTTTTCTCTGTGTTTTAGTTTGTGTTGATCCTGCCTTCTTAATTTGTGTTAATCGCGCTTTCTTATGTTAATAAAGAAGGGGAAGATGTGGGAGTGTGGCCATGGGGGTCGGCAAGCCCCATGGTTGGTGATAACATCCGACTCTTAAAGATGAGGCCATGAGGAAAGTAAAGCCTTGAGAGGGAACAAAGAAGGGTGATTCAGGAGACACCTTAAACAGGGACATGAAGAACAGGAACAGGGATAGTCTAACAGAACAGGGACAAATACAAAAAAGGAATGAATAGGGACAGGCTATCAGAACAGGGACAAACAAAAAACAGCCTATGGGAGGGTCTCGCTGGCATAGGCAGGACCCACAAACAAGGACTCCAGGAGTTGGAGGGGCAGCCAGAGCTCCCCGGCTGGGCAGCACTCAGTGCCTGCCTCTCCCAGGGATGGGGTTACAAAGTTTGTTAAAGATGGAATTAGTATGCCTGGCAGTTTTTCTCTGTGATTTAGTTTGTGTTAATAGTGCTTTCTTAATTTGTGTTACTCTTGCTTTCTTAATTTCTGTTAATCGCGCCTTCATAATTTGTGTTAAACCTGCTTTCTTAATTTGTGTTAATCGAGCTCTTTTATGTTAATAAAGAAGGGGAAGATGTGGGAGCGTGGCCATGGGGGTCGGCAAGCCCCATGGTTGGTGATAACATCCGACTCTTAAAGATGAGGCCATGAGGAAAGTAAAGCCTTGAGAGGGATCAAAGAAGGGTGATTCAGGAGACACCTTAAACAGGGACATGAAGAACAGGAACAGGGATAGTCTAACAGAACAGGGACAAATACAAAAAAGGAATGAATAGGGACAGGCTATCAGAACAGGGACAAACAAAAAACAGCCTATGGGAGGGTCTCGCTGGCATAGGCAGGACCCACAAACAAGGACTCCAGGAGTTGGAGAGGCAGCCAGAGCTCCCCGGCTGGGCAGCACTCAGTGCCTGCCTCTCCCAGGGATGGGGTTACAAAGTTTGTTAAAGATGGAATTAATATGCCTGGCAGTTTTTCTCTGTGTTTTAGTTTGTGTTAATAGTGCTTTCTTAATTTGTGTTACTCTTGCTTTCTTAATTTCTGTTAATCGCGCCTTCATAATTTGTGTTAAACCTGCTTTCTTAATTTGTGTTAATCGAGCTCTTTTATGTTAATAAAGAAGGGGGAGTTGTAGGAGTGTGGCCATGCGGGTTGACAAGTCCCATGGTTGGTGATAACATCGGACTCTTAAAGATGAGGCCATGAGGAAAGTAAAGCCTTGAGAGGGAACAAAGAAGGGTGATTCAGGAGACACCTTAAACAGGGACATGAAGAACAGGAACAGGGATAGTCTAACAGAACAGGGACAAATACAAAAAAGGAATGAATAGGGACAGGCTATCAGAACAGGGACAAACAAAAAACAGCCTATGGGAGGGTCTCGCTGGCATAGGCAGGACCCACAAACAAGGACTCCAGGAGTTGGAGAGGCAGCCAGAGCTCCCCGGCTGGGCAACACTCAGTGCCTGCCTCTCCCAGGGATGGGGTTACAAAGTTTGTTAAAGATGGAATTAGTATGCCTGGCAGTTTTTCTCTGTGTTTTAGTTTGTGTTAATAGTGCTTTCTTAATTTGTGCTACTCTTGCTTTCTTAATTTCTGTTAATCGCGCCTTCATAATTTGTGTTAAACCTGCTTTCTTAATTTGTGTTAATCGAGCTCTTTTATGTTAATAAAGAAGGGGGAGTTGTAGGAGTGTGGCCATGGGGGTCGACAAGTCCCATGGTTGGTGATAACATCCGACTCTTAAAGATGAGGCCATGAGGAAAGTAAAGCCTTGAGAGGGAACAAAGAAGGGTGATTCAGGAGACACCTTAAACAGGGACATGAAGAACAGGAACAGGGATAGTCTAACAGAACAGGGACAAATACAAAAAAGGAATGAATAGGGACAGGCTATCAGAACAGGGACAAACAAAAAACAGCCTATGGGAGGGTCTCGCTGGCATAGGCAGGACCCACAAACAAGGACTCCAGGAGTTGGAGAGGCAGCCAGAGCCCCCCGGCTGGGCAGCACTCAGTGCCTGCCTCTCCCAGGGATGGGGTTACAAAGTTTGTTAAAGATGGAATTAGTATGCCTGGCAGTTTTTCTCTGTGTTTTAGTTTGTGTTAATAGTGCTTTCTTAATTTGTGTTACTCTTGCTTTCTTAATTTCTGTTAATCGCGCCTTCATAATTTGTGTTAAACCTGCTTTCTTAATTTGTGTTAATCGCGCTTTCTTAAGTTAATAAAGAAGGGGGAGATGTGGGAGTGTGGCCATGGGGGTCGACAAGCCCCATGGTTGGTGATAACATCAGACTCTTAATGATGAGACCATCAGGAAAGTAAAGCCTTGAGAGGGGACAAAGAAGGGTGATTCAGGAGACACCTTAAACAGGGACATGAAGAACAGGAACAGGGATAGTCTAACAGAACAGGGACAAAAACAAAAAAGTAATGAATAGGGACAGGCTATCAGAACAGGGACAAACAAAAAACAGCGTATGGGAGGGTCTCGCTGGCATAGGCAGGACCCCCAAACAAGGACTCCAGGAGTTGGAGGGGCAGCCAGAGCCCCCCTGCTGGGCAGCACTCAGTGCCTGCCTCTCCCAGGGATGGGGTTACAAAGTTTGTAAAAGATGGAATTAGTATGCCTGGCAGTTTTTCTCTGTGTTTTAGTTTGTGTTGATCATGCCTTCTTAATTTGTGTTAATCGCGCTTTCTTAAGTTAATGAAGAAGGGGAAGATGTGGGAGTGTGGCCATGGGGGTCGGCAAGCCCCATGGTTGGTGATAACATCCGACTCTTAAGGATGAGACCATCAGGAATTTAAAGAGCTGAGAGGGAACAAAGAAGGGTGATTCAGGTGACACCTTCTTGTCTGGGCTGGCTTGTTCTCCAGCCATTAATGCATGGAAGTGGCTGGGTGTTTGCTGTTGCCGGGCAAAGTTGTTGACCAATGACTAGTTAGTGGAAAGGTACTGCTGTGAGGCGGAAATTATAGGAAGGGAGCCTTTCAGGAATAAGGGATAGAATGAAGTTGTGCCCTCACTCTGAGAGATGAAGTTATGCCCTCAGTAAGAGAGAGTTCAAGTTATGTCATCAATAAAGAGGTAGCAGTTACAGATCCTGAAAGAACCCCGGTGTCCGTGCGGTCTTTACGCCACAAATCGCCCCCCAACAGGGACATGAAAACGAACAGGGACGAGAAGAAAACAAACAGGGACATGAAGAACAGGAACAGGGACAGGCTAACAGAACAGGGACAAAAACAAAAAAGGAATGAATAGGGACAGGCAAAGGGAACAGGGAAAAAAAAAAAAAGGAATGAATAGGTACAGGCTAACAGAACAGGGACGAACAAAAAGAGCTTATGGGAGGGTCACGCTGGGTTACGCAGGACCCACAAACAAGGACTCCAGGAGTTGGAGGGGCAGCCAGAGCCCCCCGGCTGGGCAGCACTCAGTGCCTGCCTCTCCCAGGGATGGTTTTACAAAGTTTGTTAAAGATAGTCTTAGTATGCCTGGCAGTTTTTCTCTGTGTTTTAGTTTGTGTTGATCCTGCCTTCTTAATTTGTGTTAATCGCGCTTTCTTATGTTAATAAAGAAGGAGGAGATGTGGGAGTGTGGCCATGGGGGTCGACAAGCCCCATGGTTGGTGATCACATCCGACTCTTAAATATGAGGCCATGAGGAAAGTAAAGCCTTGAGAGGGAACAAAGAAGGGTGATTCAGGAGACACCTTAAACAGGGACATGAAGAACAGGAACAGGGACAGGCTAACAGAACAGGGACAAATACAAAAAAGGAATGAATAGGGACAGGCTATCAGAACAGGGACAAACAAAAAACAGCGTATGGGAGGGTCTCGCTGGCATAGGCAGGACCCACAAACAAGGACTCCAGGAGTTGGAGAGGCAGCTAGAGCCCCCCGGCTGGGCAGCACTCAGTGCCTGCCACTCCCAGGGATGGGGTTGCAAAGTTTGTTAAAGATGGAATTAGTATGCCTGGCAGCTTTTCTCTGTGTTTTAGTTTGTGTTGATCCTGCCTTCTTAATTTGTGGTAATCGCGCTTTCTTAAGTTAATAAAGAAGGGGGAGATGTGGGAGTGTGGCCATGGGGGTCGACAAGCCCCATGGTTGGTGATAACATCAGACTCTTAATGATGAGACCATCAGGAAAGTAAAGCCTTGAGAGGGAACAAAGAAGGGTGATTCAGGAGACACCTTAAGCAGGGACATGAAGAACAGGAACAGGGACAGGCTAACAGAACAGGGACAAAACAAAAAAGGAATGAATAGGGACAGGCTATCAGAACAGGGGCAAACAAAAAACAGCGTATGGGAGGGTCTCGCTGGCATAGGCAGGACCCCCAAACAAGGACTCCAGGAGTTGGAGGGGCAGCCAGAGCCCCCCAGCTGGGAAGCACTCAGTGCCTGCCTCTCCCACGGATGGGGTTACAAAGTTTGTTAAAGATGGAATTAGTATGCCTGGCAGTTTTTCTCTGTGTTTTAGTTTGTGTTGATCCTGCCTTCTTAATTTGTGTTAATCGCGCTTTCTTATGTTAATAAAGAAGGGGAAGATGTGGGAGTGTGGCCATGGGGGTCGACAAGCCCCATGGTTGGTGGTAACATCAGACTCTTAATGATGAGACCATCAGGAAAGTAAAGAGTTGAGAGGGAACAAAGAAGGGTGATTCAGGAGACACCTTAAGCAGGGACATGAAGAACAGGAACAGGGACAGGCTAACAGAACAGGGACAAAACAAAAAAGGAATGAATAGGGACAGGCTATCAGAACAGGGGCAAACAAAAAACAGCGTATGGGAGGGTCTCGCTGGCATAGGCAGGACCCCCAAACAAGGACTCCAGGAGTTGGAGGGGCAGCCAGAGCCCCCCAGCTGGGAAGCACTCAGTGCCTGCCTCTCCCACGGATGGGGTTACAAAGTTTGTTAAAGATGGAATTAGTATGCCTGGCAGTTTTTCTCTGTGTTTTAGTTTGTGTTGATCCTGCCTTCTTAATTTGTGTTAATCGCGCTTTCTTATGTTAATAAAGAAGGGGAAGATGTGGGAGTGTGGCCATGGGGGTCGACAAGCCCCATGGTTGGTGGTAACATCAGACTCTTAATGATGAGACCATCAGGAAAGTAAAGAGTTGAGAGAGAACAAAGAAGGGTGATTCAGGAGACACCTTAAAAAGGGACATGAAGAACAGGAACAGGGACAGGCTAACAGAGCAGGGAGAAACACAAAACAGCATATGGGAGGGTCCCACTGGCATATGCTGGACCCAAAAACAAGGACTCCAGGAGTTGGAGGGGCAGCCAGAGCCCCCCGGCTGGGCAGCACTCAGTGCCTGCCTCTTCCAGGGATGGGGTTACAAAGTTTGTTAAAGATGGAATTAGTATGCCTGGCAGTTTTTCTCTGTATTTTAGTTTGTGTTAATAGTTTGTCCTGGTTCCAGTTAGGACAGAGTTAATGTTCCCTCATAGTAGCTGGTAGGGTGCTATGTTTTGGATTAGGATGAGAAGAGCGCTGATAACATGCTGATGTTTTAATTGTTGCAGAGCAGTGTTTACACCAGGCCAAGGACTTTTCGGCTTCTCGCTCTGTCCTGCCAGCGAGCAGGCTGGGCGTGCAGCAGGAGCTGGGAGGGGACAGACCCAGGACAGCTGACCCAAACTGGCCAAAGGGGTATTCCATACCATCTGACGTCATGCTAAACAATATATAGGGGTGGCTGGCCGGGGTGGGGGGGCCGGCTGCTCGGGAATAGACTGGGCATCGGTCAGCGGGTGGTGAGCAATTGCATTGTGCATCACTTGTTTTCTTACACATTATTATTGTTAATACTATTACCATTATCACTATTATTATTATTATTGTTATTATTATTTTCCTGTCTTAATAAACTGTCTTTATCTCAACTCACAGGCTTCACTTTCCCGTTTCTCTCCCCCCATCCCAGAGAGGGAGGGGGGAGGGTGAGCGAACGGCTGTGTGGTGTTTAGCTGCCAGCCGGGTTAAACCACAACATAGTTCTTTCTTAATTTGTGTTACCTTTCCTTTCTTAATTTCTGTTAATCGCGCCTTCTTAATTTGTGTTAAACCTGCTTTCTTAATTTGTGTTAATCAAGCTCTTCTATGTTAATAAAGAAGGGGGAGATGTGGGAGCGTGGCCATGGGGGTGGACAAGTCCCATGGTTGGTGATAACATCCGACTATTAAAGTAGAGACCATCAGGAAAGTAAACCCTTGAGAGGGAACAAAGAAGGGTTATTCAAAAGACACCTTAACCAGGGACATGAAGAACAGGAACAGGGATAGTCTAACAGAACAGGGAGGAAAACAAAAAAGGAATGAATAGGGACAGGCTATCAGAACAGGGACAAACAAAAAACAGCGTATGGGAGGGTCTCGCTGGCATAGGCAGGACCCACAAACAAGGCATAGCCAGAGCCCCCCTTCTGGGCAGCACTCAGTGCCTGCCTCTCCCAGGGATGGGGTTACAAAGTCTGTAAAAGATGGAATTAGTATGCCTGGCAGTTTTTCTCTGTGTTTTAGTTTGTGTTGATCCTGCCTTCTTAATTTGTGTTAATCGCGCTTTCTTAAGTTAATGAAGAAGGGGAAGATGTGGGAGTGTGGCCATGGGGGTCGACAAGCCCCATGGTTGGTGATAACATCGGACTCTTAAAGTAGAGACCATCAGGAAAGGAAAGCCTTGAGAGGGAACAAAGAAGGGTGATTCAGGAGACACCTTAAGCAGGGACATGAAGAACAGGAACAGGGAGAGGCTAACAGAACAGGGACAAAACAAAAAAGGAATGAATAGGGACATGCTATCAGAACAGCGACAAACAAAAAACAGCGTATGGGAGGGTCTCGCTGGCATAGGCAGGACCCACAAACAAGGACTCCAGGAGTTGGAGGGGCAGCCAGAGCCCCCCAGCTGGGAAGCACTCAGTGCCTGCCTCTCCCAGGGATGGGGTTACAAAGTTTGTTAAAGATGGAATTAGTATGCCTGGCAGTTTTTCTCTGTATTTTAGTTTGTGTTAATAGTGCTTTCTTAATTTGTGTTACTCTTGCTTTCTTAATTTCTGTTAATCGCGCCTTCATAATTTGTGTTAAACCTGCTTTCTTAATTTGTGTTAATCGAGCTCTTTTATGTTAATAAAGAAGGGGGAGTTGTGGGAGCATGGCCATGGGGGTCAACAAGTCCCATGGTTGGTGATAACATCTGACTCTTAAAGATGAGGGCATCAGGAAAGTAAAGCCTTGAGAGGGAACAAAGAAGGGTGATTCAGGAGACACCTTAAACAGGGACATGAAGAACAGGAACAGGGACAGGCTAACAGAGCAGGGAGAAACAAAAAACAGCATATGGGAGGGTCCCACTGGCGTATGCTGGACCCACAAACAAGGACTCCAGGAGTTGGAGGGGCAGCCAGAGCCCCCCGGCTGGGCAGCACTCAGTGGAGATGTGGGAGTGTGGCCATGGGGGTTGTCAAGCCCCATGGTTGGTAATAACATAGGACTCTTAAGGATGAGACCATCAGGAATTTAAAGAGCTGGGAGGGAACAAAGAAGGGTGATTCAGGTGACACCTTGTTGTCTGGGGTGGCTTGTTCTCCAGCCATTAAAGCATGGAAGTTGCTGGGTGTTTGGTGTTGCCGGGCAAAGTTGTTGACCAATGACTAGTTAGTGGAAAGGTACTGCTGTGAGGCGGAAATTATAGGAAGGGAGCCTTTCCTGAATAAGGGATAGAATGAAGTTGTGCCCTCACTCTGAGAGATGAAGTTATGCCTTCAGTAAGAGAGAGTTCAAGATATGTCATCAATAAAGAGGTAGCAGTTACAGATCCTGAAAGAACCCCGTTGTCCGTGCGGTCTTTACGCCACAAATCGCCCCCCAACAGGGACATGAAAACGAACAGGGACGAGAAGAAAACAAACAGGGGAATGAAGAACAGGAACAGAGACAGGCAAACAGAACAAGGACAAAAACAAAAAAGGAATGAATAGGGACAGGCAAACGGAACAGGGACAAAAACAGAAAAGGAATGAATAGGTACAGGCTAACAGAACAGGGACGAACAAAAAGAGGGTAAGGGAGGGTCACGCTGGCTTACGCAGGACCCCCAAACAAGGACTCCAGGAGTTGGAGGGGCAGCCAGAGCCCCCCAGCTAGGCAGCACTCAGTGCCTGCCTCTCCCAGGGATGGGGTTACAAAGTTTGTAAAAGATGGAATTAGTATGCCTGGCAGTTTTTCTCTGTGTTTTAGTTTGTGTTAATAGTGCTTTCTTAATTTGTGTTACTCTTGCTTTCATAATTTCTGTTAATCGCGCCTTCTTAATTTGTGTTAATCCTGCTTTCTTAATTTGTGTTAATCAAGCTCTTTTATGTTAGTAAAGAAGGGGGAGATGTGGGAGCATGGCCATGGGGGTCGACAAGTCCCATGGTTGGTGATAACATCCAACTCTTAAAGATGAGGCCATCAGGAAAGTAAAGAGTTGAGAGGGAACAAAGAAGGGTGATTCAGGAGACACCTTAAACAGGGACATGAAGAACAGGAACAGGGATAGTCTAACAGAACAGGGACAAAAACAGAAAAGGAATGAATACGTACAGGCTAACAGAACAGGGACGAAAAAAAGAGCTTATGGGAGGGTCTCGCTGGCATAGGCAGGACCCACAAACAAGGACTCCAGGAGTTGGAGGGGCAGCCAGAGCCCCCCGGCTGGGCAGCACTCAGTGCCTGCCTCTCCCAGGGATGGGGTTACAAAGTTTGTTAAAGATGGAATTAGTATGCCTGGCAGTTTTTCTCTGTATTTTAGTTTGTGTTAATAGTGCTTTCTTAATTTGTGTTACTCCTCCTTTCTTAATTTCTGTTAATCGCGCCTTCTTAATTTGTGTTAAACCTGCTTTCTTAATTTGTGTTAATCAAGCTCTTTTATGTTAATAAAGAAGGGGGAGATGTGGGAGCATGGCCATGGGGGTCAACAAGTCCCATGGTTGGTGATAACATCCGACTATTAAAGTAGAGACATTCAGGAAAGTAAAGAGTTGAAAGGGAACAAAGAAGGGTGATTCAGGAGACACCTTAAGCAGGGACATGAAGAACAGGAACAGGGATAGTCTAACAGAACAGGGACGAAAACAAAAAAAGGAATGAATAGGGACAGGCTATCAGAACAGGGACAAACAAAAAACAGCGTATGGGAGGGTCTCGCTGGCATAGGCAGGACCCCCAAACAAGGACTCCAGGAGTTGGAGGGGCAGCCAGAGCCCCCCGGCTGGGCAGCACTCAGTGCCTGCCTCTCCCAGGGATGGTTTTACAAAGATTGTTAAAGATAGACTTAGTATGCCTGGCAGTTTTTCTCTGTGTTTTAGTTTGTGTTGATCCTGCCTTCTTAATATGTGTTAATCGCGCTTTCTTATGTTAATAAAGAAGGGGAAGATGTGGGAGTGTGGCCATGGGGGTCGACAAGCCCCATGGTTGGTGATAACATCGGACTCTTAAGGATGAGACCATCAGGAATTTAAAGAGTTGAGAGGGAACAAAGAAGGGTGATTCAGGTGACACCTTGTTGTCTGGGGTGGCTTGTTCTCCAGCCATTAAAGCATGGAAGTTGCTGGGTGTTTGCTGTTGCCGGGCAACGTTGTTGACCAATGACTAGTTAGTGGAAAGGTACTGCTGTGAGGCGGAAGTTATAGGAAGGGAGCCTTTCCTGAATAAGGGATAGAATGAAGTTGTGCCCTCACTCTGAGAGATGAAGTTATGCCTTCAGTAAGAGAGAGTTCAAGTTATGCCATCAATAAAGAGGTAGCAGTTACAGATCCTGAAAGAACCCCGTTGTCCGTACGGTCTTTACGCCACAAATCGCCCCCCAAAAGGGACATGAAAACGAACAGGGACAAGAAGAAAACAAACAGGGACATGAAGAACAGGAACAGGGACAGGCTAACAGCACAGGGACAAAAACAAAAAAGGAATGAATAGGGACAGGCTAACAGAACAGGGACGAACAAAAAGAGCTTATGGGAGGGTCACGCTGGCTTACGCAGGACCCACAAACAAGGACTCCAGGAGTTGGAGGGGCAGCCAGAGCCCCCCAGCTGGGCAGCACTCAGTGCCTGCCACTCCCAGGGAGGGTTTTACAAAGATTGTTAAAGATAGACTTAGTATGCCTGGCAGTTTTTCTCTGTGTTTTAGTTTGTGTTGATCCTGCCTTCTTAATACGTGTTAATCGCGCTTTCTTAAGTTAATGAAGAAGGGGAAGATGTGGGAGTGTGGCCATGGGGGTCGGCAAGCCCCATGGTTGGTGATAACATCCGACTCTTAAAGATGAGGCCATGAGGAAAGTAAAGCCTTGAGAGGGAACAAAGAAGGGTGATTCAGGAGACACCTTAAACAGGGACATGAAGAACAGGAACAGGGATAGTCTAACAGAACAGGGACAAATACAAAAAAGGAATGAATAGGGACAGGCTATCAGAACAGGGACAAACAAAAAACAGCCTATGGGAGGGTCTCGCTGGCATAGGCAGGACCCACAAACAAGGACTCCAGGAGTTGGAGGGGCAGCCAGAGCTCCCCGGCTGGGCAGCACTCAGTGCCTGCCTCTCCCAGGGATGGGGTTACAAAGTTTGTTAAAGATGGAATTAGTATGCCTGGCAGTTTTTCTCTGTGATTTAGTTTGTGTTAATAGTGCTTTCTTAATTTGTGTTACTCTTGCTTTCTTAATTTCTGTTAATCGCGCCTTCATAATTTGTGTTAAACCTGCTTTCTTAATTTGTGTTAATCGAGCTCTTTTATGTTAATAAAGAAGGGGAAGATGTGGGAGTGTGGCCATGGGGGTCGGCAAGCCCCATGGTTGGTGATAACATCCGACTCTTAAAGATGAGGCCATGAGGAAAGTAAAGCCTTGAGAGGGATCAAAGAAGGGTGATTCAGGAGACACCTTAAACAGGGACATGAAGAACAGGAACAGGGATAGTCTAACAGAACAGGGACAAATACAAAAAAGGAATGAATAGGGACAGGCTATCAGAACAGGGACAAACAAAAAACAGCCTATGGGAGGGTCTCGCTGGCATAGGCAGGACCCACAAACAAGGACTCCAGGAGTTGGAGAGGCAGCCAGAGCTCCCCGGCTGGGCAGCACTCAGTGCCTGCCTCTCCCAGGGATGGGGTTACAAAGTTTGTTAAAGATGGAATTAATATGCCTGGCAGTTTTTCTCTGTGTTTTAGTTTGTGTTAATAGTGCTTTCTTAATTTGTGTTACTCTTGCTTTCTTAATTTCTGTTAATCGCGCCTTCATAATTTGTGTTAAACCTGCTTTCTTAATTTGTGTTAATCGAGCTCTTTTATGTTAATAAAGAAGGGGGAGTTGTAGGAGTGTGGCCATGCGGGTTGACAAGTCCCATGGTTGGTGATAACATCGGACTCTTAAAGATGAGGCCATGAGGAAAGTAAAGCCTTGAGAGGGAACAAAGAAGGGTGATTCAGGAGACACCTTAAACAGGGACATGAAGAACAGGAACAGGGATAGTCTAACAGAACAGGGACAAATACAAAAAAGGAATGAATAGGGACAGGCTATCAGAACAGGGACAAACAAAAAACAGCCTATGGGAGGGTCTCGCTGGCATAGGCAGGACCCACAAACAAGGACTCCAGGAGTTGGAGAGGCAGCCAGAGCTCCCCGGCTGGGCAGCACTCAGTGCCTGCCTCTCCCAGGGATGGGGTTACAAAGTTTGTTAAAGATGGAATTAGTATGCCTGGCAGTTTTTCTCTGTGTTTTAGTTTGTGTTAATAGTGCTTTCTTAATTTGTGCTACTCTTGCTTTCTTAATTTCTGTTAATCGCGCCTTCATAATTTGTGTTAAACCTGCTTTCTTAATTTGTGTTAATCGAGCTCTTTTATGTTAATAAAGAAGGGGGAGTTGTAGGAGTGTGGCCATGGGGGTCGACAAGTCCCATGGTTGGTGATAACATCCGACTCTTAAAGATGAGGCCATGAGGAAAGTAAAGCCTTGAGAGGGAACAAAGAAGGGTGATTCAGGAGACACCTTAAACAGGGACATGAAGAACAGGAACAGGGATAGTCTAACAGAACAGGGACAAATACAAAAAAGGAATGAATAGGGACAGGCTATCAGAACAGGGACAAACAAAAAACAGCCTATGGGAGGGTCTCGCTGGCATAGGCAGGACCCACAAACAAGGACTCCAGGAGTTGGAGAGGCAGCCAGAGCCCCCCGGCTGGGCAGCACTCAGTGCCTGCCTCTCCCAGGGATGGGGTTACAAAGTTTGTTAAAGATGGAATTAGTATGCCTGGCAGTTTTTCTCTGTGTTTTAGTTTGTGTTAATAGTGCTTTCTTAATTTGTGTTACTCTTGCTTTCTTAATTTCTGTTAATCGCGCCTTCATAATTTGTGTTAAACCTGCTTTCTTAATTTGTGTTAATCGCGCTTTCTTAAGTTAATAAAGAAGGGGGAGATGTGGGAGTGTGGCCATGGGGGTCGACAAGCCCCATGGTTGGTGATAACATCAGACTCTTAATGATGAGACCATCAGGAAAGTAAAGCCTTGAGAGGGAACAAAGAAGGGTGATTCAGGAGACACCTTAAACAGGGACATGAAGAACAGGAACAGGGATAGTCTAACAGAACAGGGACAAAAACAAAAAAGTAATGAATAGGGACAGGCTATCAGAACAGGGACAAACAAAAAACAGCGTATGGGAGGGTCTCGCTGGCATAGGCAGGACCCCCAAACAAGGACTCCAGGAGTTGGAGGGGCAGCCAGAGCCCCCCTGCTGGGCAGCACTCAGTGCCTGCCTCTCCCAGGGATGGGGTTACAAAGTTTGTAAAAGATGGAATTAGTATGCCTGGCAGTTTTTCTCTGTGTTTTAGTTTGTGTTGATCATGCCTTCTTAATTTGTGTTAATCGCGCTTTCTTAAGTTAATGAAGAAGGGGAAGATGTGGGAGTGTGGCCATGGGGGTCGGCAAGCCCCATGGTTGGTGATAACATCCGACTCTTAAGGATGAGACCATCAGGAATTTAAAGAGCTGAGAGGGAACAAAGAAGGGTGATTCAGGTGACACCTTCTTGTCTGGGGTGGCTAGTTCTCCAGCCATTAATGCATGGAAGTGGCTGGGTGTTTGCTGTTGCCGGGCAAAGTTGTTGACCAATGACTAGTTAGTGGAAAGGTACTGCTGTGAGGCGGAAATTATAGGAAGGGAGCCTTTCAGGAATAAGGGATAGAATGAAGTTGTGCCCTCACTCTGAGAGATGAAGTTATGCCCTCAGTAAGAGAGAGTTCAAGTTATGTCATCAATAAAGAGGTAGCAGTTACAGATCCTGAAAGAACCCCGGTGTCCGTGCGGTCTTTACGCCACAAATCGCCCCCCAACAGGGACATGAAAACGAACAGGGACGAGAAGAAAACAAACAGGGACATGAAGAACAGGAACAGGGACAGGCTAACAGAACAGGGACAAAAACAAAAAAGGAATGAATAGGGACAGGCAAAGGGAACAGGGAAAAAAAAAAAAAGGAATGAATAGGTACAGGCTAACAGAACAGGGACGAACAAAAAGAGCTTATGGGAGGGTCACGCTGGGTTACGCAGGACCCACAAACAAGGACTCCAGGAGTTGGAGGGGCAGCCAGAGCCCCCCGGCTGGGCAGCACTCAGTGCCTGCCTCTCCCAGGGATGGTTTTACAAAGTTTGTTAAAGATAGTCTTAGTATGCCTGGCAGTTTTTCTCTGTGTTTTAGTTTGTGTTGATCCTGCCTTCTTAATTTGTGTTAATCGCGCTTTCTTATGTTAATAAAGAAGGAGGAGATGTGGGAGTGTGGCCATGGGGGTCGACAAGCCCCATGGTTGGTGATCACATCCGACTCTTAAATATGAGGCCATGAGGAAAGTAAAGCCTTGAGAGGGAACAAAGAAGGGTGATTCAGGAGACACCTTAAACAGGGACATGAAGAACAGGAACAGGGACAGGCTAACAGAACAGGGACAAATACAAAAAAGGAATGAATAGGGACAGGCTATCAGAACAGGGACAAACAAAAAACAGCGTATGGGAGGGTCTCGCTGGCATAGGCAGGACCCACAAACAAGGACTCCAGGAGTTGGAGAGGCAGCTAGAGCCCCCCGGCTGGGCAGCACTCAGTGCCTGCCACTCCCAGGGATGGGGTTGCAAAGTTTGTTAAAGATGGAATTAGTATGCCTGGCAGCTTTTCTCTGTGTTTTAGTTTGTGTTGATCCTGCCTTCTTAATTTGTGGTAATCGCGCTTTCTTAAGTTAATAAAGAAGGGGGAGATGTGGGAGTGTGGCCATGGGGGTCGACAAGCCCCATGGTTGGTGATAACATCAGACTCTTAATGATGAGACCATCAGGAAAGTAAAGCCTTGAGAGGGAACAAAGAAGGGTGATTCAGGAGACACCTTAAACAGGGACATGAAGAACAGGAACAGGGATAGTCTAACAGAACAGGGACAAAAACAAAAAAGGAATTAATAGGGACAGGCTATCAGAACAGGGACAAACAAAAAACAGCGTATGGGAGGGTCTCGCTGGCATAGGCAGGACCCACAAACAAGGACTCCAGGAGTTGGAGGGGCAGCCAGAGCCCCCCGGCTGGGCAGCACTCAGGTCCTGCCTCTCCCAGGGACGGGGTTACAAAGTTTGTTAAAGATGAAATTAGTATGCCTGGCAGTTTCTCTCTGTGTTTTAGTTTGTGTTGATCCTGCCTTCTTAATTTGTGTTAATCGCGCTTTCTTATGTTAATAAAGAAGGGGAAGATGTGGGAGTGTGGCCATGGGGGTCGACAAGCCCCTTGGTTTGTGATAACATCGGACTCTTAAAGTAGAGACCACCAGGAAAGTAAAGCCTTGACAGGGAACAAAGAAGGGTGATTCAGGAGACACCTTAAGCAGGGACATGAAGAACAGGAACAGGGACAGGCTAACAGAACAGGGACAAAACAAAAAAGGAATGAATAGGGACAGGCTATCAGAACAGGGGCAAACAAAAAACAGCGTATGGGAGGGTCTCGCTGGCATAGGCAGGACCCCCAAACAAGGACTCCAGGAGTTGGAGGGGCAGCCAGAGCCCCCCAGCTGGGAAGCACTCAGTGCCTGCCTCTCCCAGGGATGGGGTTACAAAGTTTGTTAAAGATGGAATTAGTATGCCTGGCAGTTTTTCTCTGTATTTTATTTTGTGTTAATAGTGCTTTCTTAATTTGTGTTACTCTTGCTTTCTTAATTTCTGTTAATCGCGCCTTCATAATTTGTGTTAAACCTGCTTTCTTAATTTGTGTTAATCGAGCTCTTTTATGTTAATAAAGAAGGGGGAGTTGTGGGAGTGTGGCCATGGGTGTCGACAAGCCCCTTGGTTTGTGATAACATCGGACTCTTAAAGTAGACACCACCAGGAAAGTAAAGCATTGACAGGGAACAAAGAAGGGTGATTCAGGAGACACCTTAAGCAGGGACATGAAGAACAGGAACAGGGACAGGCTAACAGAGCAGGGAGAAACAAAAAAACAGCATATGGGAGGGTCCCACTGGCATATACTGGACCCACAAACAAGGACTCCAGGAGTTGGAGGGGCAGCCAGAGCCCCCCGGCTGGGCAGCACTCAGTGCCTGCCTCTCCCAGGGATGGTTTTACAAAGATTGTTAAAGATAGACTTAGTATGCCTGGCAGTTTTTCTCTGTGTTTTAGTTTGTGTTGATCCTGCCTTCTTAATTTGTGTTAATTGCGCTTTCTTATGTTAATAAAGAAGGGGAAGATGTGGGAGTTTGGCCATGGGGGTCGGCAAGCCCCATGGTTGGTGATAACATCCGACTCTTAAGGATGAGACCATCAGGAATTTAAAGAGTTGAGAGGGAACAAAGAAGGGTGATTCAGGTGACACCTTCTTGTCTGGGGTGGCTAGTTCTCCAGCCATTAATGCATGGAAGTGGCTGGGTGTTTGCTGTTGCCGGGCAAAGTTGTTGACCAATGACTAGTTAGTGGAAAGGTACTGCTGTGAGGCGGAAGTTATAGGAAGGGAGCCTTTCCTGAATAAGGGATAGAATGAAGTTGTGCGCTCACTCTGAGAGATGAAGTTATGCCCTCAGTAAGAGAGAGTTCAAGTTATGTCATCAATAAAGAGGAAGCAGTTACAGATCCTGAAAGAACCCCGTTGTCCGTGCGGTCTTTACGCCACAAATCGCCCCCCAACAGGGACAAGAAAACGAACAGGGACGAGAAGAAAACAAACAGGGACATGAAGAACAGGAACAGGGACAGGCTAACAGAACAGGGATAAAAACAAAAAAGGAATGAATAGGGACAGGCAAACGGAACAGGAAAAAAAAAAAAAAGGAATGAATAGGTACAGGCTAACAGAACAGGGACGAACAAAAAGAGCTTATGGGAGGGTCACGCTGGCTTACGCAGGACCCACAAACAAGGACTCCAGGAGTTGGAGGGGCAGCCAGAGCCCCCCGGCTGGGCAGCACTCAGTGCCTGCCTCTCCCAGGGATGGGGTTGCAAAGTTTGTTAAAGATAGTCTTAGTATGCCTGGCAGCTTTTCTCTGTGTTTTAGTTTGTGTTGATCCTGCCTTCTTAATTTGTGTTAATTGCGCTTTCTTATGTTAATAAAGAAGGAGGAGATGTGGGAGTGTGGCCATGGGGGTCGACAAGCCCCATGGTTGGTGATCACATCCGACTCTTAAAGATGAGGCCGTGAGGAAAGTAAAGCCTTGAGAGGGAACAAAGAAGGGTGATTCAGGAGACACCTTAAACAGGGACATGAAGAACAGGAACAGGGACAGGCTAACAGAGCAGGGAGAAACAAAAAAGAGCATATGGGAGGGTCCCACTGGCATATGCTGGACCCACAAACAAGGACTCCAGGAGTTGGAGGGGCAGCCAGAGCCCCCCGGCTGGGCAGTACTCAGTGCCTGCCTCTCCCAGGGATGGTTTTACAAAGTTTGTTAAAGATGGAATTAGTATGCCTGGCAGTTTTTCTCTGTGTTTTAGTTTGTGTTAATAGTGCTTTCTTAATTTGTGTTACTCTTGCTTTCTTAATTTCTGTTAATCGCGCCTTCATAATTTGTGTTAAACCTGCTTTCTTAATTTGTGTTAATCGAGCTCTTTTATGTTAATAAAGAAGGGGGAGTTGAAGGAGTGTGGCCATGGGGGTCGACAAGTCCCATGGTTGGTGATAACATCCAACTCTTAAAGATGAGGCCATCAGGAAAGTAAAGAGTTGAGAGGGAACAAAGAAGGGTGATTCAGGAGACACCTTAAACAGGGACATGAAGAACAGGGACAGGCTAACAGAGCAGGGAGAAACAAAAAACAGCATATGGGAGGGTCCCACTGGCATATGCTGGACCCACAAAGAAGGACTCCAGGAGTTGGAGGGGCAGCCAGAGCCCCCCGGCTGGGCAGCACTCAGTGCCTGCCTCTCCCAGGGATGGGGTTACAAAGTTTGTAAAAGATGGAATTAGTATGCCTGGCAGTTTTTCTCTGTGTTTTAGTTTGTGTTGATCCTGCCTTCTTAATTTGTGTTAATCGCGCTTTCTTAAGTTAATGAAGAAGGGGAAGATGTGGGAGTGTGGCCATGGGGGTCGACAAGCCCCATGGTTGGTGATAACATCCGACTATTAAAGTAGAGACCATCAGGAAAGTACACCCTTGAGAGGGAACAAAGAAGGGTTATTCAAAAGACACCTTAACCAGGGACATGAAGAACAGGAACAGGGATAGTCTAACAGAACAGGGACAAAAACAAAAAAGGAATGAATAGGGAAAGGCTATCAGAACAGGGACAAACAAAAAACAGCGTATGGGAGGGTCTCGCTGGCATAGGCAGGACCCACAAACAAGGACTCCAGGAGTTGGAGGGGCAGCCAGAGCCCCCCGGCTGGGCAGCACTCAGTGCCTGCCTCTCCCAGGGTTGGGGTTACAAAGTTTGTAAAAGATGGAATTAGTATGCCTGGCAGTTTTTCTCTGTGTTTTAGTTTGTGTTGATCCTGCCTTCTTAATTTGTGTTAATTGCGCTTTCTTATGTTAATAAAGAAGGGGAAGATGTGGGAGTGTGGCAATGGGGGTAGACAAGCCCCATGGTTGGTGATAACATCGGACTCTTAAGGATGAGACCATCAGGAATTTAAAGAGTTGAGAGGGAACAAAGAAGGGTGATTCAGGTGACACCTTCTTGTCTGGGGTGGCTAGTTCTCCAGCCATTAATGCATGGAAGTGGCTGGGTGTTTGCTGTTGCCGGGCAAAGTTGTTGACCAATGACTAGTTAGTGGAAAGGTACTGCTGTGAGACGGAAGTTATAGGAAGGGAGCCTTTCCTGAATAAGGGATAGAATGAAGTTGTGCCCTCACTCTGAGAGATGAAGTTATGCCCTCAGTAAGAGAGAGTTCAAGTTATGTCATCAATAAAGAGGTAGCAGTTACAGATCCTGAAAGAACCCCGTTGTCCGTGCGGTCTTTACGCCACAAATCGCCCCCCAACAGGGACAAGAAAACGAACAGGGACGAGAAGAAAACAAACAGGGACATGAAGAACAGGAACAGGGACAGGCTAACAGAACAGGGACAAAAACAAAAAAGGAATGAATAGGGACAGGCAAACGGAACAGGAAAAAGAAAAAAAAAGGAATGAATAGGTACAGGCTAACAGAACAGGGACGAACAAAAAGAGCTTATGGGAGGGTCACGCTGGCTTACGCAGGACCCACAAACAAGGACTCCAGGAGTTGGAGGGGCAGCCAGAGCCCCCCGGCTGGGCAGCACTCAGTGCCTGCCTCTCCCAGGGATGGGGTTGCAAAGTTTGTTAAAGATAGTCTTAGTATGCCTGGCAGTTTTTCTCTGTGTTTTAGTTTGTGTTGATCCTGCCTTCTTAATTTGTGTTACTCGCGCTTTCTTAAGTTAATGAAGAAGGGGAAGATGTGGGAGTGTGGCCATGGGGGTCGGCAAGCCCCATGGTTGGTGATAACATCCGACTCTTAAGGATGAGACCATCAGGAATTTAAAGAGCTGAGAGGGAACAAAGAAGGGTGATTCAGGTGACACCCTCTTGTGTGGGGTGGCTAGTTCTCCAGCCATTAATGCATGGAAGTGGCTGGGTGTTTGCTGTTGCCGGGCAAAGTTGTTGACCAATGACTAGTTAGTGGAAAGGTACTGCTGTGAGGCGGAAGTTATAGGAAGGGAACCTTTCCTGAATAAGGGATAGAATGAAGTTGTGCCCTCCCTCTGAGAGATGAAGTTATGCCCTCAGTAAGAGAGAGTTCAAGTTATGTCATCAATAAAGAGGTAGCAGTTACAGATCCTGAAAGAACCCCGTTGTCCGTGCGGTCTTTACGCCACAAATCGCCCCCCAACAGGGACAAGAAAACGAACAGGGACGAGAAGAAAACAAACAGGGACATGAAGAACAGGAACAGGGACAGGCTAACAGAGCAGGGAGAAACAAAAAAGAGCATATGGGAGGGTCCCACTGGCATATGCTGGACCCACAAACAAGGACTCCAGGAGTTGGAGGGGCAGCCAGAGCCCCCCGGCTGGGCAGTACTCAGTGCCTGCCTCTCCCAGGGATGGTTTTACAAAGGTTGTTAAAGATAGACTTAGTATGCCTGGCAGTTTTTCTCTGTGTTTTAGTTTGTGTTGATCCTGCCTTCTTAATTTGTGTTAATTGTGCTTTCTTATGTTAATAAAGAAGGGGAAGATGTGGGAGTGTGGCCATGGGGGTCGACAAGCCCCTTGGTTTGTGATAACATCGGACTCTTAAAGTAGAGACCACCAGGAAAGTAAAGCCTTGCGAGGGAACAAAGAAGGGTGATTCAGGAGACACCTTAAGCAGGGACATGAAGAACAGGAACAGGGACAGGCTAACAGAACAGGGACAAAACAAAAAAGGAATGAATAGGGACATGCTATCAGAACAGCGGCAAACAAAAAACAGCGTATGGGAGGGTCTCGCTGGCATAGGCAGGACCCACAAACAAGGACTCCAGGAGTTGGAGGGGCAGCCAGAGCCCCCCAGCTGGGCAGCACTCAGTGCCTGCCTCTCCCAGGGATGGGGTTACAAAGTTTGTAAAAGATGGAATTAGTATGCCTGGCAGTTTTTCTCTGTGTTTTAGTTTGTGTTAATAGTGCTTTCTTAATTTGTGTTACTCTTGCTTTCTTAATTTCTGTTAATCGCGCCTTCTTAATTTGTGTTAAACCTGCTTTCTTAATTTGTGTTAATCGCGCTTTCTTAAGTTAATAAAGAAGGGGGAGATGTGGGAGTGTGGCCATGGGGGTCGACAAGCCCCATGGTTGGTGATAACATCAGACTCTTAATGATGAGACCATCAGGAAAGTAAAGCCTTGAGAGGGAACAAAGAAGGGTGATTCAGGAGACACCTTAAGCAGGGACATGAAGAACAGGAACAGGGATAGTCTAACAGAACAGGGACAAAAACAAAAAAGTAATGAATAGGGACAGGCTATCAGAACAGGGACAAACAAAAAACAGCGTATGGGAGGGTCTCGCTGGCATAGGCAGGACCCACAAACAAGGACTCCAGGAGTTGGAGGGGCAGCCAGAGCCCCCCAGCTGGGCAGCACTCAGGTCCTGCCTCTCCCAGGGACGGGGTTACAAGTTTGTTAAAGATGGAATTAGTATGCCTGGCAGTTTTTCTCTGTGTTTTATTTTGTGTTGATCCTGCCTTCTTAATTTGTGTTAATCGTGCTTTCTTATGTTAATAAAGAAGGGGAAGATGTGGGAGTGTGGCCATGGGGGCCGACAAGCCCCATGGTTGGTGGTAACATCAGACTCTTAATGATGAGACCATCAGGAAAGTAAAGAGTTGAGAGAGAACAAAGAAGGGTGATTCAGGAGACACCTTAAAAAGGGACATGAAGAACAGGAACAGGGACAGGCTAACAGAGCAGGGAGAAACACAAAACAGCATATGGGAGGGTCCCACTGGCATATGCTGGACCCAAAAACAAGGACTCCAGGAGTTGGAGGGGCAGCCAGAGCCCCCCGGCTGGGCAGCACTCAGTGCCTGCCTCTCCCAGGGATGGGGTTACAAAGTTTGTTAAAGATGGAATTAGTATGCCTGGCAGTTTTTCTCTGTATTTTAGTTTGTGTTAATAGTGCTTTCTTAATTTGTGTTACTCCTCCTTTCTTAATTTCTGTTAATCGCGCCTTCTTAATTTGTGTTAAACCTGCTTTCTTAATTTGTGTTAATCAAGCTCTTTTATGTTAATAAAGAAGGGGGAGATGTGGGAGCATGACCATGGGGGTGGACAAGTCCCATGGTTGGTGATAACATCCGACTATTAAAGTAGAGACATTCAGGAAAGTAAAGAGTTGAAAGGGAACAAAGAAGGGTGATTCAGGAGACACCTTAAGCAGGGACATGAAGAACAGGAACAGGGATAGTCTAACAGAACAGGGACAAAAACAAAAAAAGGAATGAATAGGGACAGGCTATCAGAACAGGGACAAACAAAAAACAGCGTATGGGAGGGTCTCGCTGGCATAGGCAGGACCCCCAAACAAGGACTCCAGGAGTTGGAGGGGCAGCCAGAGCCCCCCGGCTGGGCAGCACTCAGTGCCTGCCTCTCCCAGGGACGGGGTTACAAAGTTTGTTAAAGATGGAATTAGTATGCCTGGCAGTTTTTCTCTGTGTTTTAGTTTGTGTTGATCCTGCCTTCTTAATTTGTGTTAATCGCGCTTTCTTATGTTAATAAAGAAGGGGAAGATGTGGGAGTGTGGCAATGGGGGTCCACAAGCCCCATGGTTGGTGATAACATCGGACTCTTAAGGATGAGACCATCAGGAATTTAAAGAGTTGAGAGGGAACAAAGAAGGGTGATTCAGGTGACACCTTCTTGTCTGGGGTGGCTAGTTCTCCAGCCATTAAAGCATGGAAGTTGCTGGGTGTTTGCTGTTGCCGGGCAACGTTGTTGACCAATGACTAGTTAGTGGAAAGGTACTGCTGTGAGGCGGAAGTTATAGGAAGGGAGCCTTTCCTGAATAAGGGATAGAATGAAGTTGTGCCCTCACTCTGAGAGATGAAGTTATGCCTTCAGTAAGAGAGAGTTCAAGTTATGCCATCAATAAAGAGGTAGCAGTTACAGATCCTGAAAGAACCCCGTTGTCCGTGCGGTCTTTACGCCACAAATCGCCCCCCCAAAAGGGACATGAAAACGAACACGGACAAGAAGAAAACAAACAGGGACATGAAGAACAGGAACAGGGACAGGCTAACAGAACAGGGACAAAAACAAAAAAGGAATGAATAGGGACAGGCTAACAGAACAGGGACGAACAAAAAGAGCTTATGGGAGGGTCACGCTGGCTTACGCAGGACCCACAAACAAGGACTCCAGGAGTTGGAGGGGCAGCCAGAGCCCCCCGGCTGGGCAGCACTCAGTGCCTGCCACTCCCAGGGATAGGGTTGCAAAGTTTGTTAAAGATGGAATTAGTATGCCTGGCAGCTTTTCTCTGTGTTTTAGTTTGTGTTGATCCTGCCTTCTTAATTTGTGTTAATCGAGCTCTTTTATGTTAATAAAGAAGGGGGAGATGTGGGAGCATGGCCATGGGGGTCGGCAAGTCCCATGGTTGGTGATAACATCCAACTCTTAAAGATGAGGCCATCAGGAAAGTAAAGAGTTGAGAGGGAACAAAGAAGGGTGATTCAGGAGACACCTTAAACAGGGACATGAAGAACAGGAACAGGGATAGTCTAAGAGAACAGGGAGGAAAACAAAAAAGGAATTAATAGGGACAGGCTATCAGAACAGGGAGAAACAAAAAACAGCGTATGGGAGGGTCTCGCTGGCATAGGCAGGACCCCCAAACAAGGACTCCAGGAGTTGGAGGGGCAGCCAGAGCCCCCCAGCTGGGCAGCACTCAGTGCCTGCCTCTCCCAGGGATGGGGTTACAAAGTTTGTAAAAGATGGAATTAGTATGCCTGGCAGTTTTTCTCTGTGTTTTAGTTTGTGTTAATAGTGCTTTCTTAATTTGTGTTACTCTTGCTTTCTTAATTTCTGTTAATCGCGCCTTCTTAATTTGTGTTAAACCTGCTTTCTTAATTTGTGTTAATCGCGCTTTCTTAAGTTAATAAAGAAGGGGGAGATGTGGGAGTGTGGCCATGGGGGTCGACAAGCCCCATGGTTGGTGATAACATCAGACTCTTAATGATGAGACCATCAGGAAAGTAAAGCCTTGAGAGGGAACAAAGAAGGGTGATTCAGGAGACACCTTAAACAGGGACATGAAGAACAGGAACAGGGATAGTCTAACAGAACAGGGACAAAAACAAAAAAGTAATGAATAGGGACAGGCTATCAGAACAGGGACAAACAAAAAACAGCGTATGGGAGGGTCTCGCTGGCATAGGCAGGACCCACAAACAAGGACTCCAGGAGTTGGAGGGGCAGCCAGAGCCCCCCAGCTGGGCAGCACTCAGTGCCTGCCTCTCCCAGGGACGGGGTTAGAAGTTTGTTAAAGATGGAATTAGTATGCCTGGCAGTTTTTCTCTGTGTTTTATTTTGTGTTGATCCTGCCTTCTTAATTTGTGTTAATCGTGCTTTCTTATGTTAATAAAGAAGGGGAAGATGTGGGAGTGTGGCCATGGGGGCCGACAAGCCCCATGGTTGGTGGTAACATCAGACTCTTAATGATGAGACCATCAGGAAAGTAAAGAGTTGAGAGAGAACAAAGAAGGGTGATTCAGGAGACACCTTAACCAGGGACATGAAGAACAGGAACAGGGATAGTCTAACAGAACAGGGAGGAAAACAAAAAAGGAAGGAATAGGGACAGGCTATCAGAACAGGCACAAACAAAAAACAGCGTATGGGAGGGTCTCGCTGGCATAGGCAGGACCCACAAAGAAAGACTCCAGGAGTTAAAGGGGCAGCCAGAGCCCCCCTGCTGGGCAGCACTCAGTGCCTGCCTCTCCCAGGGATGGGGTTACAAAGTTTGTAAAAGATGGAATTAGTATGCCTGGCATTTTTTCTCTGTGTTTTAGTTTGTGTTGATCCTGCCTTCTTAATTTGTGTTAATCGCGCTTTCTTAAGTTAATGAAGAAGGGGAAGATGTGGGAGTGTGGCCATGGGGGTCGACAAGCCCCATGGTTGGTGATAACATCCGACTATTAAAGTAGAGACCATCAGGAAAGTAAAGAGTTGAGAGGGAACAAAGAAGGGTGATTCAGGAGACACCTTAAACAGGGACATGAAGAACAGGGGCAGGCTAACAGAGCAGGGAGAAACAAAAAACAGCATATGGGAGGGTCCCACTGGCATATGCTAGACCCACAAACAAGGACTCCAGGAGTTGGAGGGGCAGCCAGAGCTCCCCGGCTGGGCAGCACTCAGTGCCTGCCTCTCCCAGGGATGGGGTTACAAAGTTTGTTAAAGATGGAATTAGTATGCCTGGCAGTTTTTCTCTGTATTTTAGTTTGTGTTAATAGTGCTTTCTTAATTTGTGTTACTCTTGCTTTCTTAATTTCTGTTAATCGCGCCTTCATAATTTGTGTTAAACATGCTTTCTTAATTTGTGTTAATCGAGCTCTTTTATGTTAATAAAGAAGGGGGAGTTGTAGGAGTGTGGCCATGGGGGTCGACAAGTCCCATGGTTGGTGATAACATCGGACTCTTAAAGTAGAGACCATCAGGAAAGTAAAGCCTTGAGAGGGAACAAAGAAGGGTGATTCAGGAGACACCTTAAGCAGGGACATGAAGAACAGGAACACGGACAGCCTAACAGAACAGGGACAAAACAAAAAAGGAATGAATAGGGACATGCTATCAGAACAGGGACAAACAAAAAACAGCGTATGGGAGGGTCTCGCTGACATAGGCAGGACCCACAAACAAGGACTCCAGGAGTTGGAGGGGCAGCCAGAGCTCCCCGGCTGGGCAGCACTCAGTGCCTGCCTCTCCCAGGGATGGGGTTACAAAGTTTGTTAAAGATGGAATTAGTATGCCTGGCAGTTTTTCTCTGTATTTTAGTTTGTGTTAATAGTGCTTTCTTAATTTGTGTTACTCTTGCTTTCTTAATTTCTGTTAATCGCGCCTTCATAATTTGTGTTAAACATGCTTTCTTAATTTGTGTTAATCGAGCTCTTTTATGTTAATAAAGAAGGGGGAGTTGTAGGAGTGTGGCCATGGGGGTCGACAAGTCCCATGGTTGGTGATAACATCGGACTCTTAAAGTAGAGACCATCAGGAAAGTAAAGCCTTGAGAGGGAACAAAGAAGGGTGATTCAGGAGACACCTTAAGCAGGGACATGAAGAACAGGAACACGGACAGCCTAACAGAACAGGGCCAAAAACAAAAAAGGAATGAATAGGGACAGGCTATCAGAACAGGGACAAACAAAAAACAGCGTATGGGAGGGTCTCGCTGACATAGGCAGGACCCACAAACAAGGACTCCAGGAGTTGGAGGGGCAGCCAGAGCCCCCCGGCTGGGCAGCACTCAGTGCCTGCCTCTCCCAGGGACAGTTTTACAAAGATTGTTAAAGATAGACTTAGTATGCCTGGCAGTTTTTCTCTGTTTTTTAGTTTGTGTTGTTCCTGCCTTCTTAATTTGTGTTAATCGCGCTTTCTTATGTTAATAAAAAAGGAGGAGATGTGGGAGTGTGGCCATGAGGGTCGTCAAGCCCCATGGTTGGTAATAACATAGGACTCTTAAGGATGAGACCATCAGGAATTTAAAGAGCTGGGAGGGAACAAAGAAGGGTGATTCAGGTGACACCTTCTTGTCTGGGGTGGCTAGTTCTCCAGCCATTAAAGCATGGAAGTTGCTGGGTGTTTGGTGTTGTCGGGCAAAGTTGTTGACCAATGACTAGTTAGTGGAAAGTTACTGCTGTGAGGCGGAAGTTATATGAAGGGAGCCTTTCCTGAATAAGGGATAGAATGAAGTTGTGCCCTCACTCTGAGAGATGAAGTTATGCCCTCAGTAAGAGAGAGTTCAAGATATGTCATCAATAAAGAGGTAGCAGTTACAGATCCTGAAAGAACCCCGTTGTCCGTGCGGTCTTTACGCCACAAATCGCCCCCCAACAGGGACATGAAAACGAACAGGGACGAGAAGAAAACAAACAGGGGAATGAAGAACAGGAACAGAGACAGGCAAACAGAACAAGGACAAAAACAAAAAAGGAATGAATAGGGACAGGCAAACGGAACAGGGACAAAAACAGAAAAGGAATGAATAGGTACAGGCTAACAGAACAGGGACGAACAAAAAGAGGGTAAGGGAGGGTCACGCTGGCTTACGCAGGACCCCCAAACAAGGACTCCAGGAGTTGGAGGGGCAGCCAGAGCCCCCCAGCTGGGCAGCACTCAGTGCCTGCCTCTCCCAGGGATGGGGTTACAAAGTTTGTAAAAGATGGAATTAGTATGCCTGGCAGTTTTTCTCTGTGTTTTAGTTTGTGTTAATAGTGCTTTCTTAATTTGTGTTACTCTTGCTTTCTTAATTTCTGTTAATCGCGCCTTCTTAATTTGTGTTAAACCTGCTTTCTTAATTTGTGTTAATCGAGCTCTTTTATGTTAATAAGGCAGGGGGAGATGTGGGAGCATGGCCATGGGGGTCCACAAGTCCCATGGTTGGTGATAACATCCAACTCTTAAAGATGAGGCCATCAGGAAAGTAAAGAGTTGAGAGGGAACAAAGAAGGGTGATTCAGGAGACACCTTAAACAGGGACATGAAGAACAGGAACAGGGACAGGCTGACGGAGCAGGGAGAAACAAAAAACAGCATATGGGAGAGTCCCACTGGCATATGCTGAACCCACAAACAAGGACTCCAGGAGTTGGAGGGGCAGCCAGAGCCCCCCGGCTGGGCAGCACTCAGTGCCTGCCTCTCCCAGGGATGGTTTTACAAAGGTTGTTAAAGATAGACTTAGTATGCCTGGCAGTTTTTCTCTGTGTTTTAGTTTGTGTTGATCCTGCCTTCTTAATATGTGTTAATCGCGCTTTCTTAAGTTAATAAAGAAGGGGGAGATGTGGGAGTGTGGCCATGGGGGTCGACAAGCCTCATGGTTGGTGATAACATCAGACTCTTAATGATGAGACCATCAGGAAAGTAAAGCCTTGAGAGGGAACAAAGAAGGGTGATTCAGGAGACACCTTAAACAGGGACATGAAGAACAGGAACAGGGATAGTCTAACAGAACAGGGAGAAAAACAAAAAAGGAATGAATAGGGACAGGCTATCAGAACAGGGACAAACAAAAAATAGCCTATGGGAGGGTCTCGCTGGCATAGGCAGGACCCACAAACAAGGACTCCAGGAGTTGGAGGGGCAGCCAGAGCCCCCCAGCTGGGAAGCACTCAGTGCCTGCCTCTCCCACGGATGGGGTTACAAAGTTTGTTAAAGATGGAATTAGTATGCCTGGCAGTTTTTCTCTGTGTTTTAGTTTGTGTTGATCCTGCCTTCTTAATTTGTGTTAATCGCGCTTTCTTATGTTAATAAAGAAGGGGAAGATGTGGGAGTGTGGCCATGGGGGTCGACAAGCCCCATGGTTGGTGGTAACATCAGACTCTTAATGATGAGACCATCAGGAAAGTAAAGAGTTGAGAGAGAACAAAGAAGGGTGATTCAGGAGACACCTTAAAAAGGGACATGAAGAACAGGAACAGGGACAGGCTAACAGAGCAGGGAGAAACACAAAACAGCATATGGGAGGGTCCCACTGGCATATGCTGGACCCAAAAACAAGGACTCCAGGAGTTGGAGGGGCAGCCAGAGCCCCCCGGCTGGGCAGCACTCAGTGCCTGCCTCTTCCAGGGATGGGGTTACAAAGTTTGTTAAAGATGGAATTAGTATGCCTGGCAGTTTTTCTCTGTATTTTAGTTTGTGTTAATAGTTTGTCCTGGTTCCAGTTAGGACAGAGTTAATGTTCCCTCATAGTAGCTGGTAGGGTGCTATGTTTTGGATTAGGATGAGAAGAGCGCTGATAACATGCTGATGTTTTAATTGTTGCAGAGCAGTGTTTACACCAGGCCAAGGACTTTTCGGCTTCTCGCTCTGTCCTGCCAGCGAGCAGGCTGGGCGTGCAGCAGGAGCTGGGAGGGGACAGACCCAGGACAGCTGACCCAAACTGGCCAAAGGGGTATTCCATACCATCTGACGTCATGCTAAACAATATATAGGGGTGGCTGGCCGGGGTGGGGGGGCCGGCTGCTCGGGAATAGACTGGGCATCGGTCAGCGGGTGGTGAGCAATTGCATTGTGCATCACTTGTTTTCTTACACATTATTATTGTTAATACTATTACCATTATCACTATTATTATTATTATTGTTATTATTATTTTCCTGTCTTAATAAACTGTCTTTATCTCAACTCACAGGCTTCACTTTCCCGTTTCTCTCCCCCCATCCCAGAGAGGGAGGGGGGAGGGTGAGCGAACGGCTGTGTGGTGTTTAGCTGCCAGCCGGGTTAAACCACAACATAGTTCTTTCTTAATTTGTGTTACCTTTCCTTTCTTAATTTCTGTTAATCGCGCCTTCTTAATTTGTGTTAAACCTGCTTTCTTAATTTGTGTTAATCAAGCTCTTCTATGTTAATAAAGAAGGGGGAGATGTGGGAGCGTGGCCATGGGGGTGGACAAGTCCCATGGTTGGTGATAACATCCGACTATTAAAGTAGAGACCATCAGGAAAGTAAACCCTTGAGAGGGAACAAAGAAGGGTTATTCAAAAGACACCTTAACCAGGGACATGAAGAACAGGAACAGGGATAGTCTAACAGAACAGGGAGGAAAACAAAAAAGGAATGAATAGGGACAGGCTATCAGAACAGGGACAAACAAAAAACAGCGTATGGGAGGGTCTCGCTGGCATAGGCAGGACCCACAAACAAGGCATAGCCAGAGCCCCCCTTCTGGGCAGCACTCAGTGCCTGCCTCTCCCAGGGATGGGGTTACAAAGTCTGTAAAAGATGGAATTAGTATGCCTGGCAGTTTTTCTCTGTGTTTTAGTTTGTGTTGATCCTGCCTTCTTAATTTGTGTTAATCGCGCTTTCTTAAGTTAATGAAGAAGGGGAAGATGTGGGAGTGTGGCCATGGGGGTCGACAAGCCCCATGGTTGGTGATAACATCGGACTCTTAAAGTAGAGACCATCAGGAAAGGAAAGCCTTGAGAGGGAACAAAGAAGGGTGATTCAGGAGACACCTTAAGCAGGGACATGAAGAACAGGAACAGGGAGAGGCTAACAGAACAGGGACAAAACAAAAAAGGAATGAATAGGGACATGCTATCAGAACAGCGACAAACAAAAAACAGCGTATGGGAGGGTCTCGCTGGCATAGGCAGGACCCACAAACAAGGACTCCAGGAGTTGGAGGGGCAGCCAGAGCCCCCCAGCTGGGAAGCACTCAGTGCCTGCCTCTCCCAGGGATGGGGTTACAAAGTTTGTTAAAGATGGAATTAGTATGCCTGGCAGTTTTTCTCTGTATTTTAGTTTGTGTTAATAGTGCTTTCTTAATTTGTGTTACTCTTGCTTTCTTAATTTCTGTTAATCGCGCCTTCATAATTTGTGTTAAACATGCTTTCTTAATTTGTGTTAATCGAGCTCTTTTATGTTAATAAAGAAGGGGGAGTTGTGGGAGCATGGCCATGGGGGTCAACAAGTCCCATGGTTGGTGATAACATCTGACTCTTAAATATGAGGGCATCAGGAAAGTAAAGCCTTGAGAGGGAACAAAGAAGGGTGATTCAGGAGACACCTTAAACAGGGACATGAAGAACAGGAACAGGGACAGGCTAACAGAGCAGGGAGAAACAAAAAACAGCATATGGGAGGGTCCCACTGGCGTATGCTGGACCCACAAACAAGGACTCCAGGAGTTGGAGGGGCAGCCAGAGCCCCCCGGCTGGGCAGCACTCAGTGGAGATGTGGGAGTGTGGCCATGGGGGTTGTCAAGCCCCATGGTTGGTAATAACATAGGACTCTTAAGAATGAGACCATCAGGAATTTAAAGAGCTGGGAGGGAACAAAGAAGGGTGATTCAGGTGACACCTTGTTGTCTGGGGTGGCTTGTTCTCCAGCCATTAAAGCATGGAAGTTGCTGGGTGTTTGGTGTTGCCGGGCAAAGTTGTTGACCAATGACTAGTTAGTGGAAAGGTACTGCTGTGAGGCGGAAATTATAGGAAGGGAGCCTTTCCTGAATAAGGGATAGAATGAAGTTGTGCCCTCACTCTGAGAGATGAAGTTATGCCTTCAGTAAGAGAGAGTTCAAGATATGTCATCAATAAAGAGGTAGCAGTTACAGATCCTGAAAGAACCCCGTTGTCCGTGCGGTCTTTACGCCACAAATCGCCCCCCAACAGGGACATGAAAACGAACAGGGACGAGAAGAAAAGAAACAGGGGAATGAAGAACAGGAACAGAGACAGGCAAACAGAACAAGGACAAAAACAAAAAAGGAATGAATAGGGACAGGCAAACGGAACAGGGACAAAAACAGAAAAGGAATGAATAGGTACAGGCTAACAGAACAGGGACGAACAAAAAGAGGGTAAGGGAGGGTCACGCTGGCTTACGCAGGACCCCCAAACAAGGACTCCAGGAGTTGGAGGGGCAGCCAGAGCCCCCCAGCTAGGCAGCACTCAGTGCCTGCCTCTCCCAGGGATGGGGTTACAAAGTTTGTAAAAGATGGAATTAGTATGCCTGGCAGTTTTTCTCTGTGTTTTAGTTTGTGTTAATAGTGCTTTCTTAATTTGTGTTACTCTTGCCTTCATAATTTCTGTTAATCGCGCCTTCTTAATTTGTGTTAATCAAGCTCTTTTATGTTAGTAAAGAAGGGGGAGATGTGGGAGCATGGCCATGGGGGTCGACAAGTCCCATGGTTGGTGATAACATCCGACTCTTAAAGATGAGGCCATCAGGAAAGTAAAGAGTTGAGAGGGAACAAAGAAGGGTGATTCAGGAGACACCTTAAACAGGGACATGAAGAACAGGAAAAGGGATAGTCTAACAGAACAGGGACAAAAACAGAAAAGGAATGAATACGTACAGGCTAACAGAACAGGGACGAAAAAAAGAGCTTATGGGAGGGTCTCGCTGGCATAGGCAGGACCCACAAACAAGGACTCCAGGAGTTGGAGGGGCAGCCAGAGCCCCCCGGCTGGGCAGCACTCAGTGCCTGCCTCTCCCAGGGATGGGGTTACAAAGTTTGTTAAAGATGGAATTAGTATGCCTGGCAGTTTTTCTCTGTATTTTAGTTTGTGTTAATAGTGCTTTCTTAATTTGTGTTACTCCTCCTTTCTTAATTTCTGTTAATCGCGCCTTCTTAATTTGTGTTAAACCTGCTTTCTTAATTTGTGTTAATCAAGCTCTTTTATGTTAATAAAGAAGGGGGAGATGTGGGAGCATGGCCATGGGGGTCAACAAGTCCCATGGTTGGTGATAACATCCGACTATTAAAGTAGAGACATTCAGGAAAGTAAAGAGTTGAAAGGGAACAAAGAAGGGTGATTCAGGAGACACCTTAAGCAGGGACATGAAGAACAGGAACAGGGATAGTCTAACAGAACAGGGACGAAAACAAAAAAAGGAATGAATAGGGACAGGCTATCAGAACAGGGACAAACAAAAAACAGCGTATGGGAGGGTCTCGCTGGCATAGGCAGGACCCCCAAACAAGGACTCCAGGAGTTGGAGGGGCAGCCAGAGCCCCCCGGCTGGGCAGCACTCAGTGCCTGCCTCTCCCAGGGATGGTTTTACAAAGATTGTTAAAGATAGACTTAGTATGCCTGGCAGTTTTTCTCTGTGTTTTAGTTTGTGTTGATCCTGCCTTCTTAATATGTGTTAATCGCGCTTTCTTATGTTAATAAAGAAGGGGAAGATGTGGGAGTGTGGCCATGGGGGTCGACAAGCCCCATGGTTGGTGATAACATCGGACTCTTAAGGATGAGACCATCAGGAATTTAAAGAGTTGAGAGGGAACAAAGAAGGGTGATTCAGGTGACACCTTGTTGTCTGGGGTGGCTTGTTCTCCAGCCATTAAAGCATGGAAGTTGCTGGGTGTTTGCTGTTGCCGGGCAACGTTGTTGACCAATGACTAGTTAGTGGAAAGGTACTGCTGTGAGGCGGAAGTTATAGGAAGGGAGCCTTTCCTGAATAAGGGATAGAATGAAGTTGTGCCCTCACTCTGAGAGATGAAGTTATGCCTTCAGTAAGAGAGAGTTCAAGTTATGCCATCAATAAAGAGGTAGCAGTTACAGATCCTGAAAGAACCCCGTTGTCCGTACGGTCTTTACGCCACAAATCGCCCCCCAAAAGGGACATGAAAACGAACAGGGACAAGAAGAAAACAAACAGGGACATGAAGAACAGGAACAGGGACAGGCTAACAGCACAGGGACAAAAACAAAAAAGGAATGATTAGGGACAGGCTAACAGAACAGGGACGAACAAAAAGAGCTTATGGGAGGGTCACGCTGGCTTACGCAGGACCCACAAACAAGGACTCCAGGAGTTGGAGGGGCAGCCAGAGCCCCCCAGCTGGGCAGCACTCAGTGCCTGCCACTCCCAGGGAGGGTTTTACAAAGATTGTTAAAGATAGACTTAGTATGCCTGGCAGTTTTTCTCTGTGTTTTAGTTTGTGTTGATCCTGCCTTCTTAATACGTGTTAATCGCGCTTTCTTAAGTTAATGAAGAAGGGGAAGATGTGGGAGTGTGGCCATGGGGGTCGACAAGCCCCATGGTTGGTGATAACATCAGACTCTTAATGATGAGACCATCAGGAAAGTAAAGAGTTGAGAGGGAACAAAGAAGGGTGATTAAGGAGACACCATAAACAAGGACATGAAGAACAGGAACAGGGATAGTCTAACAGAACAGGGACAAAAACAAAAAAGGAATGAATAGGGACAGGCTATCAGAACAGGGACAAACAAAAAACAGCGTGTGGGAGGGTCTCGCTGGCATAGGCAGGACCCCCAAACAAGGACTCCAGGAGTTGGAGGGGCAGCCAGAGCTCCCCGGCTGGGCAGCACTCAGTGCCTGCCTCTCCCAGGGACGGGGTTACAAAGTTTGTTAAAGATGGAATTAGTATGCCTGGCAGTTTTTCTCTGTGTTTTAGTTTGTGTTGATCCTGCCTTCTTAATTTGTGTTAATCGCGCTTTCTTATGTTAATAAAGAAGGGGAAGATGTGGGAGTGTGGCCATGGGGGTCGGCAAGCCCCATGGTTGGTGATAACATCCGACTCTTAAAGATGAGGCCATGAGGAAAGTAAAGCCTTGAGAGGGAACAAAGAAGGGTGATTCAGGAGACACCTTAAACAGGGACATGAAGAACAGGAACAGGGATAGTCTAAAAGAACAGGGACAAATACAAAAAAGGAATGAATAGGGACAGGCTATCAGAACAGGGACAAACAAAAAACAGCCTATGGGAGGGTCTCGCTGGCATAGGCAGGACCCACAAACAAGGACTCCAGGAGTTGGAGGGGCAGCCAGAGCTCCCCGGCTGGGCAGCGCTCAGTGCCTGCCTCTCCCAGGGATGGGGTTACAAAGTTTGTTAAAGATGGAATTAGTATGCCTGGCAGTTTTTCTCTGTGATTTAGTTTGTGTTAATAGTGCTTTCTTAATTTGTGTTACTCTTGCTTTCTTAATTTCTGTTAATCGCGCCTTCATAATTTGTGTTAAACCTGCTTTCTTAATTTGTGTTAATCGAGCTCTTTTATGTTAATAAAGAAGGGGAAGATGTGGGAGTGTGGCCATGGGGGTCGGCAAGCCCCATGGTTGGTGATAACATCCGACTCTTAAAGATGAGGCCATGAGGAAAGTAAAGCCTTGAGAGGGATCAAAGAAGGGTGATTCAGGAGACACCTTAAACAGGGACATGAAGAACAGGAACAGGGATAGTCTAACAGAACAGGGACAAATACAAAAAAGGAATGAATAGGGACAGGCTATCAGAACAGGGACAAACAAAAAACAGCCTATGGGAGGGTCTCGCTGGCATAGGCAGGACCCACAAACAAGGACTCCAGGAGTTGGAGAGGCAGCCAGAGCTCCCCGGCTGGGCAGCACTCAGTGCCTGCCTCTCCCAGGGATGGGGTTACAAAGTTTGTTAAAGATGGAATTAATATGCCTGGCAGTTTTTCTCTGTGTTTTAGTTTGTGTTAATAGTGCTTTCTTAATTTGTGTTACTCTTGCTTTCTTAATTTCTGTTAATCGCGCCTTCATAATTTGTGTTAAACCTGCTTTCTTAATTTGTGTTAATCGAGCTCTTTTATGTTAATAAAGAAGGGGGAGTTGTAGGAGTGTGGCCATGCGGGTTGACAAGTCCCATGGTTGGTGATAACATCGGACTCTTAAAGATGAGGCCATGAGGAAAGTAAAGCCTTGAGAGGGAACAAAGAAGGGTGATTCAGGAGACACCTTAAACAGGGACATGAAGAACAGGAACAGGGATAGTCTAACAGAACAGGGACAAATACAAAAAAGGAATGAATAGGGACAGGCTATCAGAACAGGGACAAACAAAAAACAGCCTATGGGAGGGTCTCGCTGGCATAGGCAGGACCCACAAACAAGGACTCCAGGAGTTGGAGAGGCAGCCAGAGCTCCCCGGCTGGGCAGCACTCAGTGCCTGCCTCTCCCAGGGATGGGGTTACAAAGTTTGTTAAAGATGGAATTAGTATGCCTGGCAGTTTTTCTCTGTGTTTTAGTTTGTGTTAATAGTGCTTTCTTAATTTGTGTTACTCTTGCTTTCTTAATTTCTGTTAATCGCGCCTTCATAATTTGTGTTAAACCTGCTTTCTTAATTTGTGTTAATCGAGCTCTTTTATGTTAATAAAGAAGGGGGAGTTGTAGGAGTGTGGCCATGGGGGTCGACAAGTCCCATGGTTGGTGATAACATCCGACTCTTAAAGATGAGGCCATGAGGAAAGTAAAGCCTTGAGAGGGAACAAAGAAGGGTGATTCAGGAGACACCTTAAACAGGGACATGAAGAACAGGAACAGGGATAGTCTAACAGAACAGGGACAAATACAAAAAAGGAATGAATAGGGACAGGCTATCAGAACAGGGACAAACAAAAAACAGCCTATGGGAGGGTCTCGCTGGCATAGGCAGGACCCACAAACAAGGACTCCAGGAGTTGGAGAGGCAGCCAGAGCCCCCCGGCTGGGCAGCACTCAGTGCCTGCCTCTCCCAGGGATGGGGTTACAAAGTTTGTTAAAGATGGAATTAGTATGCCTGGCAGTTTTTCTCTGTGTTTTAGTTTGTGTTAATAGTGCTTTCTTAATTTGTGTTACTCTTGCTTTCTTAATTTCTGTTAATCGCGCCTTCATAATTTGTGTTAAACCTGCTTTCTTAATTTGTGTTAATCGCGCTTTCTTAAGTTAATAAAGAAGGGGAAGATGTGGGAGTGTGGCCATGGGGGTCGGCAAGCCCCATGGTTGGTGATAACATCCGACTCTTAAGGATGAGACCATCAGGAATTTAAAGAGCTGAGAGGGAACAAAGAAGGGTGATTCAGGTGACACCTTCTTGTCTGGGGTGGCTAGTTCTCCAGCCATTAATGCATGGAAGTGGCTGGGTGTTTGCTGTTGCCGGGCAAAGTTGTTGACCAATGACTAGTTAGTGGAAAGGTACTGCTGTGAGGCCGAAATTATAGGAAGGGAGCCTTTCAGGAATAAGGGATAGAATGAAGTTGTGCCCTCACTCTGAGAGATGAAGTTATGCCCTCAGTAAGAGAGAGTTCAAGTTATGTCATCAATAAAGAGGTAGCAGTTACAGATCCTGAAAGGACCCCGTTGTCCGTGCGGTCTTTACGCCACAAATCGCCCCCCAACAGGGACATGAAACGAACAGGGACGAGAAGAAAACAAACAGGGACATGAAGAACAGGAACAGGGACAGGCTAACAGCACAGGGACAAAAACAAAAAAGGAATGAATAGGGACAGGCAAAGGGAACAGGGAAAAAAAAAAAAAGGAATGAATAGGTACAGGCTAACAGAACAGGGACGAACAAAAAGAGCTTATGGGAGGGTCACGCTGGGTTACGCAGGACCCACAAACAAGGACTCCAGGAGTTGGAGGGGCAGCCAGAGCCCCCCGGCTGGGCAGCACTCAGTGCCTGCCTCTCCCAGGGATGGTTTTACAAAGTTTGTTAAAGATAGTCTTAGTATGCCTGGCAGTTTTTCTCTGTGTTTTAGTTTGTGTTGATCCTGCCTTCTTAATTTGTGTTAATCGCGCTTTCTTATGTTAATAAAGAAGGAGGAGATGTGGGAGTGTGGCCATGGGGGTCGACAAGCCCCATGGTTGGTGATAACATCAGACTCTTAATGATGAGACCATCAGGAAAGTAAAGCCTTGAGAGGGAACAAAGAAGGGTGATTCAGGAGACACCTTAAACAGGGACATGAAGAACAGGAACAGGGATAGTCTAACAGAACAGGGACAAAAACAAAAAAGGAATTAATAGGGACAGGCTATCAGAACAGGGACAAACAAAAAACAGCGTATGGGAGGGTCTCGCTGGCATAGGCAGGACCCACAAACAAGGACTCCAGGAGTTGGAGGGGCAGCCAGAGCCCCCCGGCTGGGCAGCACTCAGGTCCTGCCTCTCCCAGGGACGGGGTTACAAAGTTTGTTAAAGATGAAATTAGTATGCCTGGCAGTTTCTCTCTGTGTTTTAGTTTGTGTTGATCCTGCCTTCTTAATTTGTGTTAATCGCGCTTTCTTATGTTAATAAAGAAGGGGAAGATGTGGGAGTGTGGCCATGGGGGTCGACAAGCCCCTTGGTTTGTGATAACATCGGACTCTTAAAGTAGAGACCACCAGGAAAGTAAAGCCTTGACAGGGAACAAAGAAGGGTGATTCAGGAGACACCTTAAGCAGGGACATGAAGAACAGGAACAGGGACAGGCTAACAGAACAGGGACAAAACAAAAAAGGAATGAATAGGGACAGGCTATCAGAACAGGGGCAAACAAAAAACAGCGTATGGGAGGGTCTCGCTGGCATAGGCAGGACCCCCAAACAAGGACTCCAGGAGTTGGAGGGGCAGCCAGAGCCCCCCAGCTGGGAAGCACTCAGTGCCTGCCTCTCCCAGGGATGGGGTTACAAAGTTTGTTAAAGATGGAATTAGTATGCCTGGCAGTTTTTCTCTGTATTTTATTTTGTGTTAATAGTGCTTTCTTAATTTGTGTTACTCTTGCTTTCTTAATTTCTGTTAATCGCGCCTTCATAATTTGTGTTAAACCTGCTTTCTTAATTTGTGTTAATCGAGCTCTTTTATGTTAATAAAGAAGGGGGAGTTGTGGGAGTGTGGCCATGGGTGTCGACAAGCCCCTTGGTTTGTGATAACATCGGACTCTTAAAGTAGACACCACCAGGAAAGTAAAGCATTGACAGGGAACAAAGAAGGGTGATTCAGGAGACACCTTAAGCAGGGACATGAAGAACAGGAACAGGGACAGGCTAACAGAGCAGGGAGAAACAAAAAACAGCATATGGGAGGGTCCCACTGGCATATACTGGACCCACAAACAAGGACTCCAGGAGTTGGAGGGGCAGCCAGAGCCCCCCGGCTGGGCAGCACTCAGTGCCTGCCTCTCCCAGGGTTGGTTTTACAAAGTTTGTTAAAGATGGAATTAGTATGCCTGGCAGTTTTTATCTGTGTTTTAGTTTGTGCTGATCCTGCCTTCTTAATTTGTGTTAATCGCGCTTTCTTAAGTTAATAAAGAAGGGGAAGATGTGGGAGTGTGGCCATGGGGGTCGACAAGCCCCATGGTTGGTGATAACATCAGACTCTTAAAGATGAGACCATCAGGAAAGTAAAGCCCTGAGAGGGAACAAAGGGTGATTCAGGAGACACCTTAAATAGGGACATGAAGAACAGGAACAGGGACAGGCTAACAGAACAGGGACAAACAAAAAACAGCGTATGGGAGGGTCTCGCTGGCATAGGCAGGACCCAGAAACAAGGACTCCAGGAGTTGGAGGGGCAGCCAGAGCCCCCCGGCTGGGCAGCACTCAGTGCCTGCCTCTCCCAGGGATGGGGTTACAAAGTTTGTAAAAGATGGAATTAGTATGCCTGGCAGTTTTTCTCTGTATTTTAGTTTGTGTTAATAGTGCTTTCTTAATTTGTGTTTCTCTTGCTTTCTTAATTTCTGTTAATCGCGCCTTCTTAATTTGTGTTAAACCTGCTTTCTTAATTTGTGTTAATCGAGCTCTTTTATGTTAATAAATTAGGAGGAGATGTGGGAGCGTGGCCATGGGGGTCGACAAGTCCCATGGTTGGTGATAACATCCAACTCTTAAGGATGAGACCATCAGGAATTTAAAGAGTTGAGAGGGAACAAAGAAGGGTGATTCAGGTGACACCTTCTTGTCTGGGGTGGCTATTTCTCCAGCCATTAATGCATGGAAGTGGCTGGGTGTTTGCTGTTGCCGGGCAAAGTTGTTGACCAATGACTAGTTAGTGGAAAGGTACTGCTGTGAGGCGGAAGTTATAGGAAGGGAGCCTTTCCTGAATAAGGGATAGAATGAAGTTGTGCCCTCACTCTGAGAGATGAAGTTATGCCCTCAGTAAGAGAGAGTTGAAGTTATGTCATCAATAAAGAGGTAGCAGTTACAGATCCTGAAAGAACCCCGTTGTCCGTGCGGTCTTTACGCCACAAATCGCCCCCCAACAGGGACAAGAAAACGAACAGGGACGAGAAGAAAACAAACAGGGACATGAAGAACAGGAACAGGGACAGGCTAACAGAACAGGGACAAAAACAAAAAAGGAATGAATAGGGACAGGCAAACGGAACAGGAAAAAGAAAAAAAAAGGAATGAATAGGTACAGGCTAACAGAACAGGGACGAACAAAAAGAGCTTATGGGAGGGTCACGCTGGCTTACGCAGGACCCCCAAACAAGGACTCCAGGAGTTGGAGGGGCAGCCAGAGCCCCCCAGCTGGGAAGCACTCAGTGCCTGCCTCTCCCAGGGATGGGGTTAAAAAGTTTGTTAAAGATGGAATTACTATGCCTGGCACTTTTTCTCTGTATTTTAATTTGTGTTAATAGTGCTTTCTTAATTTGTGTTTCTCTTGCTTTCTTAATTTCTGTTAATCGTGCCTTCTTAATTTGTGTTAAACCTGCTTTCTTAATTTGTGTTAATCGAGCTCTTTTATGTTAATAAAGGAGGGGGAGATGTGGGAGCCTGGCCATGGGGTTAGACAAGCCCCATGGTTGGTGATAAGATCTGACTAATAAAGTAGAGACCATCAGGAAAGTAAAGCCTTGAGAGGGAACAAAGAAGGGTGATTCAGGAGACACCTTAAACAGGGACATGAAGAACAGGAACAGGGACAGGCTAACAGAACAGGGACAAAAACATAAAAGGAATGAATAGGTACAGGCTAACAGAACAGGGACGAACAAAAAGAGCTTATGGGAGGGTCACGCTGGCTTACGCAGGACCCACAAACAAGGACTCCAGGAGTTGGAGGGGCAGCCAGAGCCCCCCGGCTGGGCAGCACTCAGTGCCTGCCTCTCCCAGGGATGGGGTTGCAAAGTTTGTTAAAGATAGTCTTAGTATGCCTGGCAGTTTTTCTCTGTGTTTTAGTTTGTGTTGATCCTGCCTTCTTAATTTGTGTTACTCGCGCTTTCTTAAGTTAATGAAGAAGGGGAAGATGTGGGAGTGTGGCCATGGGGGTCGGCAAGCCCCATGGTTGGTGATAACATCCGACTCTTAAGGATGAGACCATCAGGAATTTAAAGAGCTGAGAGGGAACAAAGAAGGGTGATTCAGGTGACACCTTAAAAAGGGACATGAAGAACAGGAACAGGGACAGGCTAACAGAGCAGGGAGAAACAAAAAACAGCATAGGGGAGGGTCTCATTGGCATATGCTGGACCCAAAAACAAGGACTCCAGGAGTTGGAGGGGCAGCCAGAGCCCCCCGGCTGGGCAGCACTCAGTGCCTGCCTCTCCCAGGGATGGTTTTACAAAGATTGTTAAAGATAGACTTAGTATGCCCGGCAGTTTTTCTCTGTGTTTTAGTTTGTGTTGATCCTGCCTTCTTAATTTGTGTTAATTGCGCTTTCTTATGTTAATAATGAAGGGGAAGTTGTGGGAGTGTGGCAATGGGGGTCAACAAGCCCCATGGTTGGTGATAACATCGGACTCTTAAGGATGAGACCATCAGGAATTTAAAGAGTTGAGAGGGAACAAAGAAGGGTGATTCAGGTGAAACCTTCTTGTCTGGGGTGGCTAGTTCTCCAGCCATTAATGCATGGAAGTGGCTGGGTGTTTGCTGTTGCCGGGCAAAGTTGTTGACCAATGACTAGTTAGTGGAAAGGTACTGCTGTGAGGCGGAAATTATAGGAAGGGAGCCTTTCCTGAATAAGGGATAGAATGAAGTTGTGCCCTCACTCTGAGAGATGAACTTATGCCCTCAGTAAGAGAGAGTTCAAGTTATGTCATCAATAAAGAGGTAGCAGTTACAGATCCTGAAAGGACCCCGTTGTCCGTGCGGTCTTTACGCCACAAATCGCCCCCCAACAGGGACATGAAACGAACAGGGACGAGAAGAAAACAAACAGGGACATGAAGAACAGGAACAGGGACAGGCTAACAGAACAGGGACAAAAACAAAAAAGGAATTAATAGGGACAGGCAAACGGAACAGGAAAAAAAAAAAAAGGAATGAATAGGGAAAGCCTATCAGAACAGGGACAAACAAAAAACAGCGTATGGGAGGGTCACGCTGGCATAGGCAGGACCCACAAACAAGGACTCCAGGAGTTGGAGGGGCAGCCAGAGCCCCCCTGCTGGGCAGCACTCAGTGCCTGCCTCTCCCAGGGATGGGGTTACAAAGTTTGTAAAAGATGGAATTAGTATGCCTGGCAGTTTTTCTCTGTGTTTTAGTTTGTGTTGATCCTGCCTTCTTAATTTGTGTTAATCGCGCTTTCTTAAGTTAATGAAGAAGGGGAAGATGTGGGAGTGTGGCCATGGGGGTCGGCAAGCCCCATGGTTGGTGATAACATCCGACTCTTAAGGATGAGACCATCAGGAATTTAAAGAGCTGAGAGGGAACAAAGAAGGGTGATTCAGGTGACACCTTAAGCAGGGACATGAAGAACAGGAACAGGGATAGTCTAACAGAACAGGGACAAAAACAAAAAAGGAATGAATAGGGACAGGCTATCAGAACAGCGACAAACAAAAAACAGCGTATGGGAAGGTCTCGCTGGCATAGGCAGGACCCCCAAACAAGGACTCCAGGAGTTGGAGGGGCAGCCAGAGCCCCCCAGCTGGGCAGCACTCAGTGCCTGCCTCTCCCAGGGACGGGGTTACAAAGTTTGTTAAAGATGGAATTAGTATGCCTGGCCGTTTTTCTCTGTATTTTAGTTTGTGTTAATAGTTCTTTCTTAATTTGTGTTACTTTTCCTTTCTTATTTTCTGTTAATCGCGCCTTCTTAATTTGTGTTAAACCTGCTTTCTTAATTTGTGTTAATCGAGCTCTTTTATGTTAATAAAGAAGGGGGAGTTGTGGGAGCATGGCCATGGGGGTCGACAAGTCCCATGGTTGGTGATAACATCCGACTCTTAAAGATGAGGCCATCAGGAAAGTAAAGAGTTGAGAGGGAACAAAGAAGGGTGATTCAGGAGACACCTTAAGCAGGGACATGAAGAACAGGAACAGGGGCAGACTCACAGAGCAAGGAGAAACAAAAAACAGCATATGGGAGGGTCCCACTGGCGTATGCTGGACCCACAGACAAGGACTCCAGGAGTTGGAGGGGCAGCCAGAGCCCCCTGGCTGGGCAGCACTCAGTGCCTGCCTCTCCCAGGGATGGTTTTGCAAAGGTTGTTAAAGATAGACTTAGTATGCCTGGCAGTTGTTCTCTGTGTTTTAGTTTGTGTTGATCCTGCCTTCTTAATTTGTGATAATCGCGCTTTCTTATGTTAATAAAGAAGGAGGAGATGTGGGAATGTGGCCATGGGGGTCGACAAGCCCCATGGTTGGTAATAACATCCGACTCTTAAGGATGAGACCATCAGGAATTTAAAGAGTTGAGAGGGAACAAAGAAGGGTTATTCAGGTGACACCTTCTTGTCTGGGGTGGCTAGTTCTCCAGCCATTAAAGCATGGAAGTTGCTGGGTGTTTGCTGTTGCCGGGCAAAGTTGTTGACCAATGACTAGTTAGTGGAAAGGTACTGCTCTGAGGCGGAAATTATAGGAAGGGAGCCTTTCCAGAATAAGGGATAGAATGAAGTTGTGCCCTCACTCTTAGAGATGAAGTTATGCCTTCAGTAAGAGAGAGTTCAAGATATGTCGTCAATAAAGAGGTAGCAGTTACAGATCCTGAAAGAACCCCGTTGTCCGTGCGGTCTTTACGCCACAAATCGCCCCCCAACAGGGACATGAAAACGAACAGGGACGAGAAGAAAACAAACAGGGACATGAAGAACAGGAACAGGGACAGGCTAACAGAACAGGGACAAAAACAAAAAAGGAATGAATAGGGACAGGCAAACGGAACAGGGACAAAAACAGAAAAGGAATGAATAGGTACAGGCTAACAGAAATGGGACGAACAAAAAGAGCTTATGGGAGGGTCACGCTGGCTTACGCAGGACCCCCAAACAAGGACTCCAGGAGTTGGAGGGGAAGCCAGAGCCCCCCGGCTGGGCAGCACTCAGTGCCTGCCACTCCCAGGGATGGGGTTGCAAAGTTTGTTAAAGATAGTCTTAGTATGCCTGGCAGCTTTTCTCTGTGTTTTAGTTTGTGTTGATCCTGCCTTCTAAATTTGTGTTAATCGTGCTTTCTTATTTTAATAAAGAAGGGGGAGATGTGGGAGTGTGGCCATGGGGGTCGACAAGCCCCATGGTTGGTGATAACAACTGACTCTTAAAGTAGAGACCATCAGGAAAGTAAAGCCTTGAGAGGGAACAAAGAAGGGTGATTCAGGAGACACCTTAACCAGGGACATGAAGAACAGGAACAGGGACAGGCTAACAGAACAGGGACAAAACAAAAAAGGAATGAATAGGGACAAGCTATCAGAAAAGCGACAAACAAAAAGCAGCGTATGGGAGGGTCTCGCTGGCATAGGCAGGACCCACAAACAAGGACTCCAGGAGTTGGAGGGGCAGCCAGAGCCCCCCAGCTGGGAAGCACTCAGTGCCTGCCTCTCCCAGGGATGGGGTTACAAAGTTTTTTAAAGATGGAATTAGTATGCCTGGCAGTTTTTCTCTGTATTTTAGTTTGTGTTAATAGTGCTTTCTTAATTTGTGTTACTCTTGCTTTCTTAATTTCTGTTAATCGCGCCTTCTTAATTTGTGTTAAACCTGCTTTCTTAATTTGTGTTAATCGAGCTCTTTTGTGTTAATAAAGAAGGGGGAGATGTGGGAGCATGGCCATGGGGGCCGACAAGTCCCATGGTTGGTGATAACAACCGACTCTTAAAGATGAGGCCATCAGGAAAGTAACGAGTTGAGAGGGAACAAAGAAGGGTGATTCAGGAGACACCTTAAACAGGGACATGAAGAACAGGAACAGGGACAGGCTAACAGAGCAGGGAGAAACATAAATCAGCATATGGGAGGGTCCCACTGGCATAGGCAGGACCCACAAACAAGGACTCCAGGAGTTGGAGGGGCAGCCAGAGCCCCCCAGCTGGGCAGCACTCAGTGCCTGCCTCTCCCAGGGACGGGGTTACAAAGTTTGTTAAAGATGGAATTAGTATGCCTGGCAGTTTTTCTCTGTATTTTAGTTTGTGTTAATAGTGCTTTCTTAATTTGTGTTACTCTTGCTTTCTTAATTTCTGTTAATCGCGCCTTCTTAATTTGTGTTAAACCTGCTTTCTTAATTTGTGTTAATCGAGCTCTTTTATGTTAATAAAGGAGGGGGAGATGTGGGAGCCTGGCCATGGGGTTAGACAAGCCCCATGGTTGGTGATAAGATCTGACTAATAAAGTAGAGACCATCAGGAAAGTAAAGCCTTGAGAGGGAACAAAGAAGGGTGATTCAGGAGACACCTTAAACAGGGACATGAAGAACAGGAACAGGGATAGTCTAACAGAACAGGGAGAAACATAAATCAGCATATGGGAGGGTCCCACTGGCATAGGCAGGACCCAAAAACAAGGACTCCAGGAGTTGGAGGGGCAGCCAGAGCCCCCCGGCTGGGCAGCACTCAGTGCCTGCCTCTCCCAGGGATGGTTTTACAAAGATTGTTAAAGATAGACTTAGTATGCCTGGCAGTTTTTCTCTGTGTTTTAGTTTGTTTTGATCCTGCCTTCTTAATTTGTGTTAATTGCGCTTTCTTATGTTAATAAAGAAGGGGAAGATGTGGGAGTGTGGCAATGGGGGTAGACAAGCCCCATGGTTGGTGATAACATCGGACTCTTAAGGATGAGACCATCAGGAATTTAAAGAGTTGAGAGGGAACAAAGAAGGGTGATTCAGGTGACACCTTCTTGTCTGGGGTGGCTAGTTCTCCAGCCATTAATGCATGGAAGTGGCTGGGTGTTTGCTGTTGCCGGGCAAAGTTGTTGACCAATGACTAGTTAGTGGAAAGGTACTGCTGTGAGGCGGAAGTTATAGGAAGGGAGCCTTTCCTGAATAAGGGATAGAATGAAGTTGTGCCCTCACTCTGAGAGATGAAGTTATGCCCTCAGTAAGAGAGAGTTCAAGTTATGTCATCAATAAAGAGGTAGCAGTTACAGATCCTGAAAGAACCCCGTTGTCCGTGCGGTCTTTACGCCACAAATCGCCCCCCAACAGGGACAAGAAAACGAACAGGGACGAGAAGAAAACAAACAGGGACATGAAGAACAGGAACAGGGACAGGCTAACAGAACAGGGACAAAAACAAAAAAGGAATGAATAGGGACAGGCAAACGGAACAGGAAAAAGAAAAAAAAAGGAATGAATAGGTACAGGCTAACAGAACAGGGACGAACAAAAAGAGCTTATGGGAGGGTCACGCTGGCTTACGCAGGACCCACAAACAAGGACTCCAGGAGTTGGAGGGGCAGCCAGAGCCCCCCGGCTGGGCAGCACTCAGTGCCTGCCTCTCCCAGGGATGGGGTTGCAAAGTTTGTTAAAGATAGTCTTAGTATGCCTGGCAGTTTTTCTCTGTGTTTTAGTTTGTGTTGATCCTGCCTTCTTAATTTGTGTTAATTGCGCTTTCTTATGTTAATAAAGAAGGAGGACATGTGGGAGTGTGGCCATGGGGGTCGACAAGCCCCATGGTTGGTGATCACATCCGACTCTTAAAGATGAGGCCATGAGGAAAGTAAAGCCTTGAGAGGGAACAAAGAAGGGTGATTCAGGAGACACCTTAAACAGGGACATGAAGAACAGGAACAGGGACAGGCTAACGGAGCAGGGAGAAACAAAAAACAGCATATGGGAGGGTCCCACTGGCATAGCCAGGACCCACAAAAAAGGACTCCAGGAGTTGGAGGGGCAGCCAGAGCCCCCCGGCTGGGCAGCACTCAGTGCCTGCCTCTCCCAGGGATGGGGTTACAAAGTTTGTTAAAGTTAGACTTAGTATGCCTGGCAGTGTTTCTCTGTGTTTTAGTTTGTGTTGATCCTGCCTTCTTAATTTGTGTTAATCGCGCTTTCTTATGTTAATAAAGAAGGGGAAGATGTGGGAGTGTGGCCATGGGGGTCGACAAGCCCCATGGTTGGTGATAACATCCGACTATTAAAGTAGAGACCATCAGGAAAGTAAAGCCTTGAGAGGGAGCAAAGAAGGGTGATTCAGGAGACACCTTAAACAGGGACATGAAGAACAGGAACAGGGATAGTCTAACAGAACAGGGACAAAAACAAAAAAGGAATGAATAGGGACAGGCTATCAGAACAGGGACAAACAAAAAACAGCATATGGGAGGGTCTCGCTGGCATAGGCAGGACCCCCAAACAAGGACTCCAGGAGTTGGAGGGGCAGCCAGAGCTCCCCGGCTGGGCAGCACTCAGTGCCTGCCTCTCTCAGGGATGGGGTTACAAAGTTTGTTAAAGATGGAATTAGTATGCTTGGCAGTTTTTGTCTGTATTTTAGTTTGTGTTAATAGTGCTTTCTTAATTTGTGTTACTCTTGCTTTCTTAATTTCTGTTAATCGAGCCTTCTTAATTTGTGTTAATTCCGCTTTCTTATGTTAATAAAGAAGGGGAAGATGTGGGAGTGTTGCCATGGGGGTCGACAAGCCCCATGGTTGGTGATAACATCAGACTCTTAATGATGAGACCATCAGGAAAGTAAAGCCTTGAGAGGGAACAAAGAAGGGTGATTCAGGAGACACCTTAAACAGGGACATGAAGAACAGGAACAGGGATAGTCTAACAGAACAGGGACAAAAACAAAAAAGTAATGAATAGGGACAGGCTATCAGAACAGGGACAAACAAAAAACAGCGTATGGGAGGGTCTCGCTGGCATAGGCAGGACCCCCAAACAAGGACTCCAGGAGTTGGAGGGGCAGCCAGAGCCCCCCGGCTGGGCAGCACTCAGTGCCTGCCTCTCCCAGGGATGGGTTTACAAAGGTTGTTAAAGATAGACTTAGTATGCCTGGCAGTTTTTCTCTGTGTTTTAGTTTGTGCTGTTCCTGCCTTCTTAATTTGTGTTAATCGCGCTTTCTTATGTTAATAAAGAAGGGGAAGATGTGGGAGTGTGGCCATGGGGGTCGACAAGATCCATGGTTGGTGATAACATCAGACTCTTAATGATGAGGCCATCAGGAATGGAAACCCTTGAGAGGGAACAAAGAAGGGTGATTCAGGAGACACCTTAAAAAGGGACATGAAGAACAGGAACAGGGACAGGCTAACAGAGCAGGGAGAAACAAAAAAGAGCATATGGGAGGGTCCCACTGGCATAGGCAGGACCCACAAACAAGGACTCCAGGAGTTGGAGGGGCAGCCAGAGCCCCCTGGCTGGGCAGCACTCAGTGCCTGCCTCTCCCAGGGATGTTTTTACAAAGGTTGTTAAAAGATAGACTTAGTATGCCTGGCAGTTTTTCTCTGTGTTTTAGTTTGTGTTGATCCTGCCTTCTTAATTTGTGTTAATCGTGCTTTCTTAAGTTAATAAAGAAGGGGGAGATGTGGGAGTGTGGCCATGGGGGTCGAAATGCCCCATGGTTGGTGATAACATAGGACTCTTAAGGATGAGACCATCAGGAATTTAAAGAGTTGAGAGGGAACAAAGAAGGGTGATTCAGGTGACACCTTGTTTTCTGGGGTGGCTTGTTCTCCAGCAATTAATGCATGGAAGTGGCTGGGTGTTTGGTGTTGCCGGGCAAAGTTGTTGACCAATGACTAGTTAGTGGAAAGGTACTGCTGTGAGGCGGAAATTATAGGAAGGGAGCCTTTCCTGAATAAGGGATAGAATGAAGTTGTGCCCTCACTCTGAGAGATGAACTTATGCCCTCAGTAAGAGAGAGTTCAAGTTATGTCATCAATAAAGAGGTAGCAGTTACAGATCCTGAAAGAACCCCGTTGTCCGTGCGGTCTTTACGCCACAAATCGCCCCCCAACAGAAACATGAAACGAACAGGGACGAGAAGAAAACAAACAGGGGAATGAAGAACAGGAACAGGGACAGGCTAACAGAACAGGGACAAAAACAAAAAAGGAATGAATAGGGACAGGCAAACGGAACAGGGACAAAAACAGAAAAGGAATGAATACGTACAGGCTAACAGAACAGGGACGAACAAAAAGAGCTTATGGGAGGGTCACGCTGGCATAGGCAGGAGCCCCAAACAAGGACTCCAGGAGTTGGAGGGGCAGCCAGAGCCCCCCGACTGGGCAGCACTCAGTGCCTGCCTCTCCCAGGGACGGGGTTACAAAGTTTGTTAAAGATGGAATTAGTATGCCTGGCAGTTTTTCTCTGTATTTTAGTTTGTGTTAATAGTGCTTTCTTAATTTGTGTTACTCTTGCTTTCTTAATTTCTGTTAATCGCGCCTTCTTAATTTGTGTTAAACCTGCTTTCTTAATTTGTGTTAATCGATCTCTTTTATGTTAATAAAGGAGGGGGAGATGTGGGAGCCTGGCCATGGTGTTAGACAAGCCCCATGGTTGGTGATAAGATCTGACTAATAAAGTAGAGACCATGAGGAAAGTAAAGCCTTGAGAGGGAACAAAGAAGGGTGATTCAGGAGACACCTTAAGCAGGGACATGAAGAGCAGGAACAGGGATAGTCTAACAGAACAGGGACAAAAACAAAAAAGGAATGAATAGGGACAGGAAAACGAAACAGGGACAAAAACAGAAAAGAAATGATCAGGTACAGGCTAACAGAACAGGGATGACCAAAAAGAGCATATGGGAGGGTCACGATGGTTTACGCAGGACCCACAAACAAGGACTCCAGGAGTTGGAGGGGCAGCCAGAGCCCCCCAGCTGGGCAGCACTCAGTGCCTGCCTCTCCCAGGGATGGGGTTGCAAAGTTTGTTGAAGATGGAATTAGTATGCCTGGCAGTTTTTCCCTGTGTTTTAGTTTGTGTTGATCCTGCCTTCTTAATTTGTGTTAATCGCGCTTTCTTAAGTTAATAAAGAAGGGGAAGATGTGGGAGTGTGGCCATGGGGGTCGACAAGCCCCATGGTTGGTGATCACATCCGACTCTTAAAGATGAGTCCATCAGGAAAGTAAAGCCTTGACAGGGAACAAAGAAGGGTGATTCAGGAGACACCTTAAGCAGGGACATGAAGAACAGGAACAGGGATAGTCTAACAGAACAGGGACAAAAACAAAAAAGGAATGAATAGGGACAGGCTATCAGAAGAGGGACAAACAAAAAACAGCGTATGGGAGGGTCTCGCTGGCATAGGCAGGACCCCCAAAACAAGGACTCCAGGAGTTGGAGGGGCAGCCAGAGCCCCCCGGATGGGCAGCACTCAGTGCCTGCCTCTCCCAGGGTTGTGGTTACAAAGTTTGTTAAAGATGGAATTAGTATGCCTGGCAGTTTTTCTCTGTATTTTAATTTGTGTTAATAGTGCTTTCTTAATTTGTGTTACTCTTGCTTTCTTAATTTCTGTTAATCGCGCCTTCTTAATTTGTGTTAAACCTGCTTTCTTAATTTGTGTTAATCCAGCTCTTTTATGTTAATAAAGAAGGGGGAGATGTGGGAGTGTGGCCATGGGGGTCGACAAGCCCCATGGTTGTTGATAACATCCAACTGTTGAAGTAGAGACCATCAGGAAAGTAAAGCCTTGAGAGGGAACAAAGAAGGGTGATTCAGGAGACACCTTAAACAGGGACATGAAGAACAGGAACAGGGATAGTCTAACAGAACAGGGACAAAAACAAAAAAGGAATGAATAGGGACAGGCTATCAGAACAGGGACAAACAAAAAACAGCGTATGGGAGGGTCTCGCTGGCATAGGCAGGACCCACAAACAAGGACTCCAGGAGTTGGAGGGGCAGCCAGAGCCCCCCGGCTGGGCAGCACGCAGTGCCTGCCTCTCAAAAGGCTGGTTTTACAAAGATTGTTAAAGACAGACTTAGTATGCCTGGCAGCTTTTCTCTGTTTTAGTTTGTGTTGATCCTGCCTTCTTAATTTGTGTTAATCGCGCTTTCTTGTGTTAATAAAGAAGGGGAAGATGTGGGAGTGTGGCCATGGGGGTCGACAAGCCCCATGGTTGGTGATAACATCGGACTCTTAAAGATGAGACCATGAGGAAAGTAAAGCCTTGAGAGGGAACAAAGAAGGGTGATTCAGGAGACACCTTAAACAGGGACATGAAGAACAGGAACAGGGATAGTCTAACAGAACAGGGACAAAAACAAAAAAGGAATGAATAGGGACAGGCTATCAGAACAGGGACAAACAAAAAACAGCGTATGGGAGGGTCTCGCTGGCATAGGCAGGACCCACAAACAAGGACTCCAGGAGTTGGAGGGGCAGCCAGAGCCCCCCGGCTGGGCACCACTCAGTGCCTGCCTCTCCCAGGGATGGTTTTACAAAGGTTGTTAAACATAGACTTAGTATGCCTGGCAGTTATTCTCTGTGTTTTAGTTTGTGTTGATCCTGCCTTCTTATTTTGTGTTAATCGCGCTTTCTTATGTTAATAAAGAAGGGGGAGATGTGGGAGTGTGGCCATGGGGGTAGACAAGCCCCATGGTTGGTGATAACATCGGACTCTTAAGGATGAGACCATCAGGAATTTAAAGAGTTGAGAGGGAACAAAGAAGGGTGATTCAGGTGACACCTTCTTGTCTGGGGTGGCTAGTTCTCCAGCCATTAATGCATGGAAGTGGCTGGGTGTTTGCTGTTGCCGGGCAAAGTTGTTGACCAATGACTAGTTAGTGGAAAGTTACTGCTGTGAGGCGGAAGTTATAGGAAGGGAGCCTTTCCTGAATAAGGGATAGAATGAAGTTGTGCCCTCACTCTGAGAGATGAAGTTATGCCCTCAGTAAGAGAGAGTTCAAGTTATGTCATCAATAAAGAGGTAGCAGTTACAGATCCTGAAAGAACCCCGTTGTCCGTGCGGTCTTTACGCCACAAATCGCCCCCCAACAGGGACATGAAAACGAACAGGGACGAGAAGAAAACAAACAGGGACATGAAGAACAGGAACAGGGACAGGCTAACAGAACAGGGACAAAAACAAAAAAGGAATGAATAGGGACAGGCAAACGGAACAGGGACAAAAACAGAAAAGGAATGAATAGGTACAGGCTAACAGAACAGGGACGAACAAAAAGAGCTTATGGGAGGGTCACGCTGGCTTACGCAGGACCCACAAACAAGGACTCCAGGAGTTGGAGGGGCAGCCAGAGCCCCCCGGCTGGGCAGCACTCAGTGCCTGCCTCTCCCAGGGATGGTTTTACAAAGGTTGTTAAAGATAGACTTAGTATGCCTGGCAGTTTTTCTCTGTGTTTTAGTTTGTGTTGATCCTGCCTTCTTAATTTGTGTTAATTGCGCTTTCTTATGTTAATAAAGAAGGGGGAGATGTGGGAGTGTGGCCATGGGGGTCGACAAGCCCCATGGTTGGTGATCACATCCGACTCTTAAAGATGAGACTGTTAGTGTTGGGGAGAATCGAATGGATGTTTTACTAATGTCTCTTAGGTGACGGGACATACAGTATAATTAAATATCATTAAATGTACTTACATTATCAAGTAATCTATGTACACTGGAAACTTAGGGAGTACATTGAACAATCAAAAGAATCGTTGGAGGGGAACCCCGGGAGGGAATAGGTACAACCTGACCTTGGATAAGGGCCTGGAGATGATGAAATGAGTTGAAGCAGAACCAAGGAGCGGAGGGAGCATGCGTCGAGTGAGAAAGGTGAAAGAGTTCAGCGGAGAGGAAGACTCCTTACTTCATCTGGACGACCACCTGGATGACCACCAGAGTGCGCCACGCATGTGCAAAGGGGAGGGGAGCTAATTAGAATGAAAAGCGAGGCTGATGTTGCAACCTGTAATGAATATGTATACCTGACGCAATATTGTATGTATAAATAACGGCTGGGAAGTAACGGGACTTGAAGCCAGATTTGGGCACCTGCCCCGGCTTCCAGCGCTGAATAAAGCACCTTCATATAATCACTTGGTGGTTATGTGGTTGCTACGCTAACATTTTGGCGACCCAGATGGGACAGCGTGGGCACTGCTGAGGCGGATCGTGTCTCGGTTTCGCTCCAGCCGGCACCGAGGGATTCTCGGGGAGCAGTCGACCACGACCGACCTCCGCTGCTCACGACGTACCACTGGAGTGGTAAGCAAAGGTGCTTTCAACTTTGGGTATTCGGTACCGATTTGGTTGGGAAAGCCTGCCGGTCAGACGCGGCGAAAGCCACGCTCGGTTGGGCAGGGAGCTCCCGGGGTAAGCCTAGGCGCCGTCCGTTAGACAGAGCGAAAGCTCTGCAGGTTCGGCATTGGTAATTGTATTGGTTTGTGCTGAAGGGTCAGCACCTGGTATTATTGGTATGTAAAAAGCGTGCTGCTGCTGCTCCGGCAGCTTTTGGGAAAGCACGCTGCTGCTCCGGCAGCTTTTGGGAAAGCACGCTGCTGCTCCGGCAGCTTCCGGAAAGTGTGCTGTTGCTGCTCCGGCAGCTTTCGGGAGAGTGTGTTGCTGCTCCGGCAGCTTTCGGGAGAGTGTGTTGCTGCTCCGGCAGCTTTTGGGAGAGTGTGTTGCTGCTCCGGCAGCTTTCGGGAGAGTGTGTTGCTGCTCCGGCAGCTTTCGGGAGAGTGTGTTGCTGCTCCGGCAGCTTTTGGGTCCGTATCATAAGCTCAAAATGAAAAAGATTAAAGAAATTCTGGGAAAAGATGTACCTATCCCGCGGACATCCCCGCTGGGGTGTTTGCTAGCACACTGGAAAGAGGGAGGTTTTGGTCAAGAAATGCGGAAAGGAAAGCTGATTGATTATTGTAACATTTGGTGGCCACAGTATAAACTAGAGGACCAAGAAACTTGGCCTGAGAATGGGACATTGCAATATAATACAATTTTACAATTAATGCTATTTTGTAAGTGGGAAGGAAAATATGATGAACTGCCGTATGTGGAATTATTCTTTTATTTGCGCCGAAAGCCTGAATGGCAGCATGCTTGTGGAATAATGGTGCTTGAAGTTTAAACTGAGGAACGTTGTTGTGCATGTACTAAGGAGGGACGCTGTATACAGCATCAGGCAATAGAGAATAATAAGTATTATGGGGAAATGAATAATGGAAATATTGACTTGGAAGTTGCGCCGTCGGCTCCGCCGGAAGAGCCAGGACAGAGAGAAAAAGAAAAGGAAGATAGCAGTAGTAATGGAGAATCCCCGACTTTAGCCTCCCCTGTGTCACATAGGACCCGGCAACAGCGAAGGGCAGGGGAAACTATAAATGAAGAGGGAGGGAAAATAATCGCTCCCCTCAGGCAAGGAGTGGGGACAGAAGGACCGGTATATGTCAAGGTGCCTTTTTCAGCTGGGGATTTAATGATATGGAAGCAAGCAGCCGGCACCTACAGGGAAAACCCAGATAAAGTAGCTAGGATAATGAAAATGATAATTAAAACCCAAAATCCCGATTGGGATGATCTCCAGGTGATCCTGGATACTTTGATGGATTCAACAGAAAAGGACATGGTATTACGGGCAGCCAGAGAGAGAGCCCGAGAAGATATACGTAATGGATTAGTGCTTGGAAATCTAGATCAAAACTTCCCCACCGAGGATCCCCAATGGGATTATAACACAGGGGATGGAATAAGGAGGCTGAAGAGATATCAAGATTGGGTACAAATCGGGGTACAGAATGCCATGCCCCGGACCATAAATTGGTCAAAATTGTATAATGTCAGGCAAGAAAAAGCGGAATCACCTTCCGCCTTTTTAGAGAGATTGAAAGAAACTAAAGAGCCCTTGGTAAAAAAATTCAAATAGGAAATAAGGAAGTAAAATTTTTAATTGATACAGGGGCCACATATTCAGTACTCAATAGATTAAGTGGTAAGATAGGGGAAAGGAAAACTACTATTGTAGGTGCCACCGGGAAGGAGGAAATACGGCCGTTCTTACAACCCCTTGATTTACAGTTTGGAGGTAAAGAAATTACGCATGAATTTTTATATGTACCAGAATGCCGTATTCCTCTTTTGGGACGGGATTTGCTAACTAAACTATAATGTTTGAAGATGGAGAATTGATTATGAGAATCCCAGAATCAAAAGTGGGACAAATATTAATGATTAAAGAGAAGGCTGTTCCTCATATCCCAAAAGAGGTAGAAAATGCAGTAATGCCTGCAATTTGGGAAACGGACGTGCCTGGAAAATCAAAAGTAGCCCAGCCAGTAAAAATTGAACTTAAGGAAGGGGCCCGACCGGTACGGATTAAACAGTACCCGTTGAAGCTAGAAGCTAGGCTAGGGATAGTAAAGATTATAGATAAATTTCTTAGCTACCACATTCTGGAGGAATGCAAATCTGAATATAATACCCCAATTTTCCCAGTAAAGAAACCTAATGGGGAATACAGGCTAGTGCAGGACCTTAGGGCAATAAACGAAATAACAAAAGATATTCACCCAGTGGTGGCTAATCCTTATACATTGTTAACATCTGTAAAAGAAAAATATAAGTGGTTTACTGTAATTGATTTAAAAGATGCCTTCTTCTGCATACCCATTGACAAGGATAGTAGAAAACTTTTTGCTTTTGAATGGGAAAGTCCACGGAACGGACGAAAGATGCAACTGACCTGGACAAGATTGCCTCAAGGATTCAAGAATAGCCCGACCCTCTTCGGCAGTCAACTAGCTAAAGAAATAGAAGATTGGATTAACCAAGGACAAATTCAGGTACCAAAGGATCGATACCTGCTGTTACAATATGTGGACGATATATTAATAGCTACCGAAGGAGAGTCAGAATGTATTCAGGTAACTGTTGATATTTTGAATCAATTGGGACTAAATGGGTACAAGGTTTCTAAACAAAAGGCACAAATCGCGTGCACAACAGTAATTTATTTGGGATGTGAAATTTCTCAAGGACAAAGAAAATTGGGAGTTAACCGAATACAAGCTATTTGTGAAATCCCCGAGCCGCGAAATCTGCACGAACTACGGGCTTTCCTAGGTATGGCCGGGTGGTGTAGACTGTGGGTAATGGACTATGGACTCATAGCAAAGCCCCTCTATGAAACCCAAAAGGCCTGTACATTTACCTGGGGAAAGCCACAACAAGAGGCCTTTAAGAAATTAAAAGAAGCCCTGATAAAGGCGCCTGCCTTGGGCTTGCCGGACTTATCAAAGGACTTTCAGCTGTTTGTGCATGAGAGACAACGATTGGCATTAGGAGTACTGACCCAGCGACTTGGGAGCTGGAAAAGACCTGTGGGGTATTTTTCTAAACAATTGGATGCGGTAAGCGCCGGATGGCCCTCGTGTTTAAGGGCCGTGGCAGCCACAGTCCTTTTAATACAGGAAGCCAGGAAGCTCACATTAGGGAAACAAATTGAAGTGTTCGTGCCACATATGGTGACTACGGTATTGGAGCAAAAGGGGGGCCATTGGCTATCGCCCAGCCGAATGATGAAATATCAAGCTATATTAACTGAGCAAGATGATGTAATCTTAAGAACTACTAACCTATTGAACCCAGCAGTGTTTCTAGGAACAACTACGGAGGAAGGAGACCTCAGTCATGATTGCGTGGAGATCATCGAATATACCTATGCCAGCAGAACAGACTTAAAGGATCAGCCTCTGGGGAGACCGGATTGGGAACTTTTCACGGATGGAAGCAGCTTTGTGGAAAATGGGACTCGTTATGCAGGATACACGGTAACTACATCAAAGGTAGTGATTGAGGCAAATTCCCTACCTCCGGGGACTTCAGCCCAACGAGCAGAAATAGTCGCCCTGACGCGGGCCCTGGAACTAAGCGAGGGTAAGAATGTGAATATTTGGACAGATTCAAAATATGCATTCGGGGTAGTCCACGTACATGGGGCATTATGGAAAGAAAGGGGAATGCTATCCTCATAAGGGACTAATATAAAATATCAGGAAGAAATATTGAAATTAATAACAGCTGTACAGAAACCCCAACAGGTGGCCATAATGCATTGTAAAGCTCATCAAGGAGGGATGTCAGAGATTGCAGAAGGTAACAGATTGGCAGATTTGACGGCCCGGAAGGTCGCGCGTGAAGTACGGAAAGTAATGGCTCTAATTCCATCGAAGGTAGGCCTCTCTTGTTTCAAATTACCTAAAAACCCAAAGTATTCAGCAGAAGATGAGAGACTTGCAAATTTGATGAAGGCCCAGAAGAATCCTGACGGCTGGTATGTGACTGCGACAGGACAACTTATAGTGCCTCCTATAGTAATGCGAGAAATCTTACAAATAAAACATAATGAATGTCACTGGGGTGCAGGAGCAATGGTGACCTATTTGAAACGAGGTGTCATCTCGGTACACATGTTAACAATGGCAAAGTCAGTAATGTCAAAATGTGAGCTTTGCTTAAAGAATAACCCGGTAGCAAGGAAACATGCTGAGATGGGAAGAACTAGAGCTGGGATAGAGCCTGGAGATTACTGGCAAATAGACTTCGTAGAACTGCCTAAAGCAAGAGGTTATAAATACCTATTGGTAGGGGTTGATACTTTTTCAGGATGGCCGGAGGCCCTTCCCTGTCGCACCAACCAAGCAAAGGAAACGGTAAAATGGTTACTACGGGAAATAATCCCTAGATTTGGTGTACCGTTGGGTATTTCTTCAGACAGGGGACCACATTTCATTGCCAATGTGGTTAAGGAGGTTAGTAGGTTAGTGGGAATCACCCAGAACACCCTATCCCACTTACTCCACCCCCATCCTATAGTACTAGCGTTAACAAGCAGGATAAGAGGAATCAATAAGATAGTAGACTAACGAAGATACGTTAAGATTATACTTACTAATCTCTATATCAAGTTATACTCACTAACCTCTACTAACCTGATTCAACCTAATAGTAATGAAAATACTTGCTCTTGGTATGAGTGAAGTATTTTCAAAGGGGGGAAATGTTAGTGTTGGGGAGAATCGAATGGATGTTTTACTAATGTCTCTTAGGTGACGGGACATACAGTATAATTAAATATCATTAAATGTACTTACATTATCAAGTAATCTATGTACACTGGAAACTTAGGGAGTACATTGAACAATCAAAAGAATCGTTGGAGGGGAACCCCGGGAGGGAATAGGTACAACCTGACCTTGGATAAGGGCCTGGAGATGATGAAATGAGTTGAAGCAGAACCAAGGAGCGGAGGGAGCATGCGTCGAGTGAGAAAGGTGAAAGAGTTCAGCGGAGAGGAAGACTCCTTACTTCATCTGGACGACCACCTGGACGACCACCAGAGTGCGCCACGCATGTGCAAAGGGGAGGGGAGCTAATTAGAATGAAAAGCGAGGCTGATGTTGCAACCTGTAATGAATATGTATACCTGACGCAATATTGTATGTATAAATAACGGCTGGGAAGTAACGGGACTTGAAGCCAGATTTGGGCACCTGCCCCGGCTTCCAGCGCTGAATAAAGCACCTTCATAAAATCACTTGGTGGTTATGTGGTTGCTACGCTAACAAGACCATCAGGAAAGGAAAGCCTTGAGAGGGAACAAAGAAGGGTGATTCAGGAGACACCTTAAGCAGGGACATGAAGAACAGGAACAGGGACAGGCTAACAGAGCAGGGAGAAACAAAAAACAGCATATGGGAGGGTCCCACTGGCATATGCTGGACCCAAAAACAAGGACTCCAGGATTTCGAGGGGCAGCCAGAGCCCCCCGGCTGGGCAGCACTCAGTGCCTGCCTCTCCCAGGGATGGGGTTGCAAAGTTTGTTAGATAGCCTTAGTATGCCTGGCAGTTTTTCTCTGTGTTTTAGTTTGTGTTTATCCTGCCTTCTTAATTTGTGTTAATCGCGCTTTCTTATGTTAATAAAGAAGGGGAAGATGTGGGAGTGTGTCCATGGGGGTCGACAAGCCCCATGGTTGGTGATCACATCCGACTATTAAAGTAGAGGCCATCAGGAAAGTAAAGCCTTGAGAGGGAACAAAGAAGGGTGATTCAGGAGACACCTTAAACAGGGACATGAAGAAGAGGAACAGGGATAGTCTAACAGAACAGGGACAAAAACAAAAAAGGAATGAATAGGGACAGGCTATCAGAACAGGGACAAACAAAAAGCAGCGTATGGGAGGGTCTCGCTGCCATAGGCCGGACCCACAAACAAGGACTCCAGGAGTTGGAGGGGCAGCCAGAGCCCCCCGGCTGGGCAGCACTCAGTGCCTGCCTCTCCCAGGGATGGGGTTACAAAGTTTGTTAAAGATGGAATTAGTATGCCTGGCAGTTTTTCTCTGTATTTTAGTTTGTGTTAAGAGTGCTTTCTTAATTTGTGTTTCTCTTTCTTTCTTAATTTCTGTTAATCGCGCCTTCTTAATTTGTGTTAAACCTGCTTTCTTAATTTGTGTTAATCGAGCTCTTTTATGTTAATAAAGAAGGGGGAGATGTGGGAGCATGGCCATGGGGGTCGACAAGCCCCATGGTTGGTGATAACATCCCACTCTTAAAGATGAGGCCATCAGGAAAGTAAAGAGTTGAGAGGGAACAAAGAAGGGTGATTCAGGAGACACCTTAAACAGGGACATGAAGAACAGGAACAGGGACAGGCTAACAGAGCAGGGAGAAACAAAAAACAGCATATGGGAGGGTCCCACTGGCATATGCTGGACCCACAAACAAGGACTCCAGGAGTTGGAGGGGCAGCCAGAGCCCCCCGGCTGGGCAGCACTTAGTGTCTCCCTCTGCCAGGGATGGGTTTACAAAGTTTGTTAAAGATGGAATTAGTATGCCTGGCAGTTTTTCTCTGTGTTTTAGTTTGTGTTGATCCTGCCTTCTTAATTTGTGTTAATTGCGCTTTCTTATGTTAATAAAGAAGGGGGAGATGTGGGAGTGTGGCCATGGGGGTGGACAAGCCCCATGGTTTGTGATAACATCAGACTATTAAGGATGAGACCATCAGGAATGTAAAGAGTTGAGAGGGAACAAAGAAGGGTGATTCAGGAGACACCTTAAACAGGGACATGAAGAACAGGAACAGGGACAGGCTATCAGAACAGGGACAAACAAAAAACAGCATATGGGAGGGTCACGCTGGTATAGGCAGGACCCACAAACAAGGACTCCAGGAGTTGGAGGGGTAGCCAGAGCCCCCCGTCTGGGCAGCACTCAGTGCCTACCTCTCCCAGGGATGGTTTTACAAAGGTTGTTAAAGATAGACTTAGTATGCCTGGCAATTTTTCTCTGTGTTTAAGTTTGTGTTGATCCTGCCTTCTTAATTTGTGTTAATTGCGCTTTCTTATGTTAATAAAGAAGGAGGAGGTGTGGGAGTGTGGCCATGGGGGTCGACAAGCCCCATGGTTGGTGATCACATCCGACTATTAAAGTAGAGGCCATCAGGAAAGTAAAGCCTTGAGAGGGAACAAAGAAGGGTGATTCAGGAGACACCTTAAGCAGGGACATGAGGAACAGGAACAGGGATAGTCTAACAGAACAGGGACAAAAACAAAAAGGGAATGAATAGGGACAGGTTATCAGAACAGGGACAAACAAAAAACAGCATATGGGAGGGTCACGCTGGTATAGGCAGGACCCACAAACAAGGACTCCAGGAGTTGGAGGGGTAGCCAGAGCCCCCCGTCTGGGCAGCACTCAGTGCCTGCCTCGCCCAGGGATGGTTTTACAAAGATTGTTAAAGATAGACTTAGTATGCCTGGCAGTTTTTCTCTGTGTTTAAGTTTGTGTTGATCCTGCCTTCTTAATTTGTGTTAAACGCGCTTTCTTATGTTAATAAAGAAGGGGAAGATGTGGGAGTGTGGCCATGGGGGTCGACAAGCCCCATGGTTGGTAATAACATCCGACTCTTAAGGATGAGACCATCAGGAATTTAAAGAGTTGAGAGGGAACAAAGAAGGGTGATTCAGGTGACACCTTCTTGTCTGGGGTGGCTTGTTCTCCAGCCATTAAAGCATGGAAGTTGCTGGGTGTTTGCTGTTACCGGGCAAAGTTGTTGACCAATGACTAGTTAGTGGAAAGGTACTGCTGTGAGGCGGAAATTATAGGAAGGGAGCCTTTCCTGAATAAGGGATAGAATGAAGTTGTGCCCTCACTCTGAGAGATGAAGTTATGCCCTCAGTAAGAGAGAGTTCAAGTTATGTCATCAATAAAGAGGTAGCAGTTACAGATCCTGAAAGAACCCCGTTGTCCGTGCGGTCTTTACGCCACAAATCGCCCCCCAACAGGGACATGAAAACGAACAGGGACGAGAAGAAAACAAACAGGGACATGAAGAACAGGAAGAGGGACAGGCTAACAGAACAGGGACAAAAACAAAAAAGGAATGAATAGGGACAGGCAAACGGAACAGGGACAAAAACAGAAAAGGAATGAATAGGTACAGGCTAACAGAACAGGGACGAACAAAAAGAGCTTATGGGAGGGTCACGCTGGCTTACGCAGGACCCCCAAACAAGGACTCCAGGAGTTGGAGGGGCAGCCAGAGCCCCCCGGCTGGGCAGCACTCAGTGCCTGCCTCTCCCAGGGTTGGTTTTACAAAGTTTGTTAAAGATGGAATTAATATGCCTGGCAGTTTTTCTCTGTGTTTTAGTTTGTGTTAATAGTGCTTTCTTAATTTGTGTTACTCTTGCTTTCTTAATTTCTGTTAATCGCGCCTTCATAATTTGTGTTAAATCTGCTTTCTTAATTTGTGTTAATCGAGCTCTCTTATGTTAATAAAGAAGGGGGAGATGTGGGAGCATGGCCATGGGGGTCGACAAGTCCCATGGTTGGTGATAACATGCGACTCTTAAAGATGAGGCCATCAGGAAAGTAAAGAGTTGAGAGGGAACAAAGAAGGGTGATGCAGGAGACACCTTAAACAGGGACATGAAGAACAGGAACAGGGATAGTCTAACAGAACAGGGACAAATACAAAAAAGGAATGAATAGGGACAGGAAAACGGAACAGGGACAAACAAAAAACAGCATATGGGAGGGTCTCGCTGGCATAGGCAGGACCCACAAACAAGGACTCCAGGAGTTGGAGGGTCAGCCAGAGCCCCCCGGCTGGGCAGCACTCAGTGCCTGCCTCTCCCACGGCTGGTTTTACAAAGATTGTTAAAGATAGACTTAGTATGCCTGGCAGTTTTTATCTGTGTTTTAGTTTGTGCTGATCCTGCCTTCTTAATTTGTGTTAATCGCGCTTTCTTAAGTTAAGAAAGAAGGGGAAGATGTGGGAGTGTGGCCATGGGGGTCGACAAGCCCCATGGTTGGTGATAACATCAGACTCTTAAAGATGAGGCCATGAGGAAAGTAAAGCCCTGAGAGGGAACAAAGGGTGATTCAGGAGACACCTTAAACAGGGACATGAAGAACAGGAACAGGGACAGGCTAACAGAACAGGGACAGACAAAAAACAGCGTATGGGAGGGTCTCGCTGGCATAGGCAGGACCCAGAAACAAGGACTCCAGGAGTTGGAGGGGCAGCCAGAGCCCCCCGGCTGGGCAGCACTCAGTCCCTGCCTCTCCCAGGGATGGGGTTACAAAGTTTGTTAAAGATGGAATTAGTATGCCTGGCAGTTTTTCTCTGTATTTTAGTTTGTGTTAATAGTGCTTTCTTAATTTGTGTTACTCTTGCTTTCTTAATTTCTGTTAATCGCGCCTTCATAATTTGTGTTAAACCTGCTTTCTTAATTTGTGTTAATCGAGCTCTTTTATGTTAATAAAGAAGGAGGAGATGTGGGAGCGTGGCCATGGGGGTCGACAAGTCCCATGGTTGGTGATAACATCCAACTCTTAAGGATGAGACCATCAGGAATTTAAAGAGTTGAGAGGGAACAAAGAAGGGTGATTCAGGTGACACCTTCTTGTCTGGGGTGGCTAGTTCTCCAGCCATTAATGCATGGAAGTGGCTGGGTGTTTGCTGTTGCCGGGCAAAGTTGTTGACCAATGACTAGTTAGTGGAAAGGTACTGCTGTGAGGCGGAAGTTATAGGAAGGGAGCCTTTCCTGAATAAGGGATAGAATGAAGTTGTGCCCTCACTCTGAGAGATGAAGTTATGCCCTCAGTAAGAGAGAGTTCAAGTTATGTCATCAATAAAGAGGTAGCAGTTACAGATCCTGAAAGAACCCCGTTGTCCGTGCGGTCTTTACGCCACAAATCGCCCCCCAACAGGGACAAGAAAACGAACAGGGACGAGAAGAAAACAAACAGGGACATGAAGAACAGGAACAGGGACAGGCTAACAGAACAGGGACAAAAACAAAAAAGGAATGAATAGGGACAGGCAAAGGGAACAGGAAAAAGAAAAATAAAGGAATGAATAGGTACAGGCTAACAGAACAGGGACGAACAAAAAGAGCTTATGGGAGGGTCACGCTGGCTTACGCAGGACCCACAAACAAGGACTCCAGCAGGTGGAGGGGCAGCCAGAGCCCCACGGTTGGGCAGCACTCAGTGCCTGCCTCTCCCAGGGATGGGGTTGCAAAGTTTGTTAAAGATAGTCTTAGTATGCCTGGCAGTTTTTCTCTGTGTTTTAGTTTGTGTTGATCCTGCCTTCTTAATTTGTGTTAATTGCGCTTTCTTATGTTAATAAAGAAGGAGGAGATGTGGGAGTGTGGCCATGGGGGTCGACAAGCCCCATGGTTGGTGATCACATCCGACTCTTAAAGATGAGGCCATGAGGAAAGTAAAGCCTTGAGAGGGAACAAAGAAGGGTGATTCAGGAGACACCTTAAACAGGGACATGAAGAACAGGAACAGGGACAGGCTAACAGAGCAGGGAGAAACAAAAAACAGCATATGGGAGGGTCCCACTGGCATAGGCAGGACCCACAAACAAGGACTCCAGGAGTTGGAGGGGCAGCCAGAGCCCCCCAGCTGGGAAGCACTCAGTGCCTGTCTCTCCCAGGGATGGGGTTACAAAGTTTGTTAAAGATGGAATTAGTATGCCTGGCACTTTTTCTCTGTATTTTAATTTGTGTTGAGTGCTTTCTTAATTTGTGTTTCTCTTGCTTTCTTAATTTCTGTTAATCGCGCCTTCTTAATTTGTGTTAAACCTGCTTTCTTAATTTGTGTTAATCGAGCTCTTTTATGTTAATAAAGAAGGGGGAGATGTGGGAGCATGGCCATGGGGGTCCACAAGCCCTATGGTTGGTGATAACATCCAACTCTTAAAGATGAGGCCATCAGGAAAGTAAAGAGTTGAGAGGGAACAAAGTAGGGTGATTCAGGAGACACCTGAAACAGGGACATGAAGAACAGGAACAGGGACAGGCTAACAGAGCAGGGAGAAACAAAAAACAGCATATGGGAGGGTCCCACTGGCACAGGCAGGACCCACAAAGAAGGACTCCAGGAGTTGGAGGGGCAGCCAGAGCCCCCCAGCTGGGCAGCACTCAGCGCCTGCCTCTCCCAGGGATGGGGTTGCAAAGTTTGTTGAAGATAGACTTAGTATGCCTGGCAGTTTTTCTCTGTGTTTTAGTTTGTGCTGATCCTGCCTTCTTAATTTGTGTTAATCGCGCTTTCTTAAGTTAATAAAGAAGGGGAAGATGTGGGAGTGTGGCCATGGGGGTCGACAAGCCCCATGGTTGGTAATAACATCCGACTCTTAAGGATGAGACCATCAGGAATTTAAAGAGTTGAGAGGGAACAAAGAAGGGTGATTCAGGAGACACCTTAAACAGGGACATGAAGAACAGGAACAGGGACAGGTTAACAGAACAGGGACAAACAAAAAACAGCATATGGGATGGTCCCGCTGGCATAGCCAGGACCCACAAAAAAGGACTCCAGGAGTTGGAGGGGCAGCCAGAGCCCCCCGGCTGGGCAGCACTCAGTGCCTGCCTCTCCCAGGGATGGGGTTACAAAGTTTGTTAAAGTTAGACTTAGTATGCCTGGCAGTGTTTCTCTGTGTTTTAGTTTGTGTTGATCCTGCCTTCTTAATTTGTGTTAATCGCGCTTTCTTATGTTAATAAAGAAGGGGAAGATGTGGGAGTGTGGCCATGGGGGTCGACAAGCCCCATGGTTGGTGATAACATCCGACTATTAAAGTAGAGACCATCAGGAAAGTAAAGCCTTGAGAGGGAGCAAAGAAGGGTGATTCAGGAGACACCTTAAACAGGGACATGAAGAACAGGAACAGGGACAGGCTAACAGAACAGGGACAAAAACAAAAAAGGAATGAATAGGGACAGGCTATCAGAACAGGGACAAACAAAAAACAGCATATGGGAGGGTCTCGCTGGCATAGGCAGGACCCCCAAACAAGGACTCCAGGAGTTGGAGGGGCAGCCAGAGCTCCCCGGCTGGGCAGCACTCAGTGCCTGCCTCTCTCAGGGATGGGGTTACAAAGTTTGTTAAAGATGGAATTAGTATGCTTGGCAGTTTTTGTCTGTATTTTAGTTTGTGTTAATAGTGCTTTCTTAATTTGTGTTACTCTTGCTTTCTTAATTTCTGTTAATCGAGCCTTCTTAATTTGTGTTAATTCCGCTTTCTTATGTTAATAAAGAAGGGGAAGATGTGGGAGTGTTGCCATGGGGGTCGACAAGCCCCATGGTTGGTGATCACATCCGACTCTTAAAGTAGAGACCATCAGGAAAGTAAAGCCTTGAGAGGGAACAAAGAAGGGTGATTCAGGAGACACCTTAAACAGGGACATGAAGAACAGGAACAGGGATAGTCTAACAGAACAGGGACAAAAACAAAAAAGTAATGAATAGGGACAGGCTATCAGAACAGGGACAAACAAAAAACAGCGTATGGGAGGGTCTCGCTGGCATAGGCAGGACCCCCAAACAAGGACTCCAGGAGTTGGAGGGGCAGCCAGAGCCCCCCGGCTGGGCAGCACTCAGTGCCTGCCTCTCCCAGGGATGGGTTTACAAAGGTTGTTAAAGATAGACTTAGTATGCCTGGCAGTTTTTCTCTGTGTTTTAGTTTGTGCTGTTCCTGCCTTCTTAATTTGTGTTAATCGCGCTTTCTTATGTTAATAAAGAAGGGGAAGATGTGGGAGTGTGGCCATGGGGGTCGACAAGATCCATGGTTGGTGATAACATCAGACTCTTAATGATGAGGCCATCAGGAATGGAAACCCTTGAGAGGGAACAAAGAAGGGTGATTCAGGAGACACCTTAAAAAGGGACATGAAGAACAGGAACAGGGACAGGCTAACAGAGCAGGGAGAAACAAAAAAGAGCATATGGGAGGGTCCCACTGGCATAGGCAGGACCCACAAACAAGGACTCCAGGAGTTGGAGGGGCAGCCAGAGCCCCCTGGCTGGGCAGCACTCAGTGCCTGCCTCTCCCAGGGATGTTTTTACAAAGGTTGTTAAAAGATAGACTTAGTATGCCTGGCAGTTTTTCTCTGTGTTTTAGTTTGTGTTGATCCTGCCTTCTTAATTTGTGTTAATCGTGCTTTCTTAAGTTAATAAAGAAGGGGGAGATGTGGGAGTGTGGCCATGGGGGTCGAAATGCCCCATGGTTGGTGATAACATAGGACTCTTAAGGATGAGACCATCAGGAATTTAAAGAGTTGGTGGGAGCATGGCCATGGGGGTCGACAAGTCCCATGGTTGGTGATAACATGCGACTCTTAAAGATGAGGCCATCAGGAAAGTAAAGAGTTGAGAGGGAACAAAGAAGGGTGATTCAGGAGACACCTTAAACAGGGTCATGAAGAACAGGAACAGGGATAGTCTAACAGAACAGGGACGAAAACAAAAAAGGAATGAATAGGGACAGGAAAACGGAACAGGGACAAACAAAAAACAGCGTATGGGAGGGTCTCGCTGGCATAGGCAGGACCCACAAACAAGGACTCCAGGAGTTGGAGAGGCAGCCAGAGCCCCCCGGCTGGGCAGCACTCAGTGCCTGCCTCGCCCAGGGATGGTTTTACAAAGATTGTTAAAGATAGACTTAGTATGCCTGGCAGTTTTTCTCTGTGTTTTAGTTTGTGTTGATCCTGCCTTCTTAATTTGTGTTAAACGCGCTTTCTTATGTTAATAAAGAAGGGGAAGATGTGGGAGTGTGGCCATGGGGGTCGACAAGCCCCATGGTTGGTAATAACATCTGACTCTTAAGGATGAGACCATCAGGAATTTAAAGAGTTGAGAGGGAACAAAGAAGGGTGATTCAGGTGACACCTTGTTGTCTGGGGTGGCTTGTTCTCCAGCCATTAAAGCATGGAAGTTGCTGGGTGTTTGCTGTTGCCGGGCAAAGTTGTTGACCAATGACTAGTTAGTGGAAAGGTACTGCTGTGAGGCGGAAATTATAGGAAGGGAGCCTTTCCTGAATAAGGGATAGAATGAAGTTGTGCCCTCACTCTGAGAGATGAAGTTATGCCCTCAGTAAGAGAGAGTTCAAGTTATGTCATCAATAATGAGGTAGCAGTTACAGATCCTGAAAGAACCCCGTTGTCCGTGCGGTCTTTACGCCACAAATCGCCCCCCAACAGGGACATGAAAACGAACAGGGACGAGAAGAAAACAAACAGGGACATGAAGAACAGGAACAGGGACAGGCTAACAGAACAGGGACAAAAACAAAAAAGGAATGAATAGGGACAGGCAAACGGAACAGGGACAAAAACAGAAAAGGAATGAATAGGTACAGGCTAACAGAACAGGGACGAACAAAAAGAGCTTATGGGAGGGTCACGCTGGCTTACGCAGGACCCACAAACAAGGACTCCAGGAGTTGGAGGGGCAGCCAGAGCCCCCCGGCTGGGCAGCACTCAGTGCCTGCCTCTCCCAGGGATGGGGTTGCAAAGTTTGTTAAAGATAGTCTTAGTATGCCTGGCAGTTTTTCTCTGTGTTTTAGTTTGTGTTGATCCTGCCTTCTTAATTTGTGTTAATTGCGCTTTCTTATGTTAATAAAGAAGGGGAAGATGTGGGAGTGTGGCCATGGGGGTCGACAAGCCCCATGGTTGGTGATCACATCCGACTCTTAAAGATGAGGCCATGAGGAAAGTAAAGCCTTGAGAGGGAACAAAGAAGGGTGATTCAGGAGACACCTTAAACAGGGACATGAAGAACAGGAACAGGGACAGGCTAACAGAGCAGGGAGAAACAAAAAACAGCATATGGGAGGGTCCCACTGGCATAGGCAGGACCCACAAACAAGGACTCCAGGAGTTGGAGGGGCAGCCAGAGCCCCCCAGCTGGGAAGCACTCAGTGCCTGCCTCTCCCAGGGATGGGGTTACAAAGTTTGTTAAAGATGGAATTAGTATGCCTGGCACTTTTTCTCTGTATTTTAATTTGTGTTAATAGTGCTTTCTTAATTTGTGTTTCTCTTGCTTTCTTAATTTCTGTTAATCGCGCCTTCTTAATTTGTGTTAAACCTGCTTTCTTAATTTGTGTTAATCGAGCTCTTCTATGTTAATAAAGAAGGGGGAGATGTGGTAGCCTGGCCATGGGGGTCGACAAGTCCCATGGTTGGTGATAACATCCGACTCTTAAAGATGAGGCCATCAGGAATTTAAAGAGTTGAGAGGGAACAAAGAAGGGTGATTCAGGAGACACCTTAAACAGGGACATGAAGAACAGGAACAGGGATAGTCTAACAGAACAGGGACGAAAACAAAAAAGGAATGAATAGGGACAGGAAAACGGAACAGGGACAAACAAAAAACAGCGTATGGGAGGGTCTCGCTGGCATAGGCAGGACCCACAAACAAGGACTCCAGGAGTTGGAGGGGCAGCCAGAGCCCCCCAGCTGGGCAGCACTCAGTGCCTGCCTCTCCCAGGGATGGGGTTACAAAGGTTGTTAAAGATGGAATTAGTATGCCTGGCAGTTTTTCTCTGTATTTTAGTTTGTTTTAATAGTGCTTTCTTAATTTGTGTTACTCTTGCTTTCTTAATTTCTGTTAATCACGCCTTCATAATTTCTGTTAAACCTGCTTTCTTAATTTGTGTTAATCGAGCTCTTTTATGTTAATAAAGAAGGGGGAGTTGTGGGAGCATGGCCATGGGGGTCGACAAGTCCCATGGTTGGTGATAACATCCGACTCTTAAAGATGAGGCCATCAGGAAAGTAAAGAGTTGAGAGGGAACAAAGAAGGGTGATTCAGGTGACACCTTCTTGTCTGGGGTGGCTAGTTCTCCAGCCATTAATGCATGGAAGTGGCTGGGTGTTTGCTGTTGCCGGGCAAAGTTGTTGACCAATGACTAGTTAGTGGAAAGGTACTGCTGTGAGGCGGAAGTTATAGGAAGGGAGCCTTTCCTGAATAAGGGATAGAATGAAGTTGTGCCCTCACTCTGAGAGATGAAGTTATGCCCTCAGTAAGAGAGAGTTCAAGTTATGTCATCAATAAAGAGGTAGCAGTTACAGATCCTGAAAGAACCCCGTTGTCCGTGCGGTCTTTACGCCACAAATCGCCCCCCAACAGGGACAAGAAAACGAACAGGGACGAGAAGAAAACAAACAGGGACATGAAGAACAGGAACGGGACAGGCTAACAGAACAGGGACAAAAACAAAAAAGGAATGAATAGGGACAGGCAAAGGGAACAGGAAAAAGAAAAATAAAGGAATGAATAGGTACAGGCTAACAGAACAGGGACGAACAAAAAGAGCTTATGGGAGGGTCACGCTGGCTTACGCAGGACCCACAAACAAGGACTCCAGCAGGTGGAGGGGCAGCCAGAGCCCCACGGTTGGGCAGCACTCAGTGCCTGCCTCTCCCAGGGATGGGGTTGCAAAGTTTGTTAAAGATAGTCTTAGTATGCCTGGCAGTTTTTCTCTGTGTTTTAGTTTGTGTTGATCCTGCCTTCTTAATTTGTGTTAATTGCGCTTTCTTATGTTAATAAAGAAGGAGGAGATGTGGGAGTGTGGCCATGGGGGTCGACAAGCCCCATGGTTGGTGATCACATCCGACTCTTAAAGATGAGGCCATGAGGAAAGTAAAGCCTTGAGAGGGAACAAAGAAGGGTGATTCAGGAGACACCTTAAGCAGGGACATGAAGAACAGGAACAGGGACAGGCTAACAGAGCAGGGAGAAACAAAAAACAGCATATGGGAGGGTCCCACTGGCATAGGCAGGACCCACAAACAAGGACTCCAGGAGTTGGAGGGGCAGCCAGAGCCCCCCAGCTGGGAAGCACTCAGTGCCTGCCTCTCCCAGGGATGGGGTTACAAAGTTTGTTAAAGATGGAATTAGTATGCCTGGCACTTTTTCTCTGTATTTTAATTTGTGTTGAGTGCTTTCTTAATTTGTGTTTCTCTTGCTTTCTTAATTTCTGTTAATCGCGCCTTCTTAATTTGTGTTAAACCTGCTTTCTTAATTTGTGTTAATCGAGCTCTTTTAGGTTAATAAAGAAGGGGGAGATGTGGGAGCGTGGCCATGGGGGTCCACAAGCCCTATGGTTGGTGATAACATCCAACTCTTAAAGATGAGGCCATCAGGAAAGTAAAGAGTTGAGAGGGAACAAAGAAGGGTGATTCAGGAGACACCTTAAACAGGGACATGAAGAACAGGAACAGGGACAGGCTAACAGAGCAGGGAGAAACAAAAAACAGCATATGGGAGGGTCCCACTGGCATAGGCAGGACCCAAAAAGAAGGACTCCAGGAGTTGGAGGGGCAGCCAGAGCCCCCCGGCTGGGCAGCACTCAGTGCCTGCCTCTCCCAGGGATGGGGTTGCAAAGTTTGTTGAAGATAGACTTAGTATGCCTGGCAGTTTTTCTCTGTGTTTTAGTTTGTGCTGATCCTGCCTTCTTAATTTGTGTTAATCGCGCTTCCTTAAGTTAATAAAGAAGGGGAAGATGTGGGAGTGTGGCCATGGGGGTCGACAAGCCCCATGGTTGGTAATAACATCCGACTCTTAAGGATGAGACCATCAGGAATTTAAAGAGTTGAGAGGGAACAAAGAAGGGTGATTCAGGAGACACCTTAAACAGGGACATGAAGAACAGGAACAGGGACAGGCTAACAGAACAGGGACAAACAAAAAACAGCATATGGGATGGTCCCGCTGGCATATGCAGGACCCACAAACAAGGACTCCAGGAGTTGGAGGGGCAGCCAGAGCCCCCCGGCTGGGCAGCACTCAGTGCCTGCCACTCCCAGGGATGGGGTTGCAAAGTTTGTTAGATAGCCTTAGTATGCCTGGCAGTTTTTCTCTGTGTTTTAGTTTGTGTTGATCCTGCCTTCTTAATTTGTGTTAATCGAATTTTCTTATGTTAATAAAGAAGGGGAAGATGTGGGAGTGTGGCCATGGGGGTCGACAAGCCCCATGGTTGGTCATCACATCCGACTATTAAAGTAGAGGCCATCAGGAAAGTAAAGCCTTGAGAGGGAACAAAGAAGGGTGATTCAGGAGACACCTTAAGCAGGGACATGAAGAACAGGAACAGGGATAGTCTAACAGAACAGGGACAAAAACAAAAAAGGAATGAATAGGGACATGCTATCAGAACAGGGACAAACAAAAAACAGCGTATGGGAGGGTCTCGCTGGCACAGGCCGGACCCACAAACAAGGACTCCAGGAGTTGGAGGGGCAGCCAGAGCCCCCCGGCTGGGCAGCACTCAGTGCCTGCCTCTCCCAGGGATGGGGTTACAAAGTTTGTAAAAGATGGAATTAGTATGCCTGGCAGTTTTTCTCTGTGTTTTAGTTTGTGTTAATAGTGCTTTCTTAATTTGTGTTACTCTTGCTTTCTTAATTTCTGTTAATCGCGCCTTCTTAATTTGTGTTAAACCTGCTTTCTTAATTTGTGTTAATCGAGCTCTTCTATGTTAATAAAGAAGGGGGAGATGTGGGAGCCTGGCCATGGGGGTCGACAAGTCCCATGGTTGGTGATAACATCCGACTCTTAAAGATGAGGCCATCAGGAAAGTAAAGAGTTGAGAGGGAACAAAGAAGGGTGATTCAGGAGACACCTTAAACAGGGACATGAAGAACAGGAACAGGGACAGGCTAACAGAGCAGGGAGAAACAAAAAACAGCATATGGGAGGGTCCCACTGGCATAGGCAGGACCCACAAACAAGGACTCCAGGAGTTGGAGGGGCAGCCAGAGCCCCCCGGCTGGGCAGTACTCAGTGCCTGCCTCTCCCAGGGATGGTTTTACAAAGGTTGTTAAAGATAGACTTAGTATGCCTGGCAGTTTTTCTCTGTGTTTTTGTTTGTGTTGATCCTGCCTTCTAAATTTGTGTTAATTGTGCTTTCTTATGTTAATAAAGAAGGGGAAGATGTGGGAGTGTGGCCATGGGGGTCGACAAGCCCCATGGTTGGTGATAACATCCGACTCTTAAGGATGAGACCATCAGGAAAGGAAAGCCTTGAGAGGGAACAAAGAAGGGTGATTCAGGAGACACCTTAACCAGGGACATGAAGAACAGGAACAGGGATAGTCTAACAGAACAGGGAGGAAAACAAAAAAGGAATGAATAGGGACAGGCTATCAGAACAGGGACAAACAAAAAACAGCGTATGGGAGGGTCTCGCTGGCATAGGCAGAACCCACAAACAAGGACTCCAGGAGTTGGAGGGGCAGCCAGAGCCCCCCGGCTGGGCAGCACTCAGTGCCTGCCTCTCCCAGGGATGGTTTTACAAAGGTTGTTAAAGATAGACTTAGTATGCCTGGCAGTTTTTCTCTGTGTTTTAGTTTGTGTTGATCCTGCCTTCTTAATTTGTGTTAATCGCGCTTTCTTATGTTAATAAAGAAGAAGGAGATGTGGGAGTGTGGCCATGGGGGTCGACAAGCCCCATGGTTGGTGATAACATAGGACTCTTAAGGATGAGACCATCAGGAATTTAAAGAGTTGAGAGGGAACAAAGAAGGGTGATTCAGGTGACACCTTCTTGTCTGGGGTGGCTAGTTCTCCAGCCATTAATGCATGGAAGTGGCTGGGTGTTTGCTGTTGCCGGGCAAAGTTGTTGACCAATGACTAGTTAGTGGAAAGGTACTGCTGTGAGGTGAAAGTTATAGGAAGGGAGCCTTTCCTGAATAAGGGATAGAATGAAGTTGTGCCCTCACTCTGAGAGATGAAGTTATGCCCTCAGTAAGAGAGAGTTCAAGTTATGTCATCAATAAAGAGGTAGCAGTTACAGATCCTGAAAGAACCCCGTTGTCCGTGCGGTCTTTACGCCACAAATCGCCCCCCAACAGGGACATGAAAACGAACAGGGACGAGAAGAAAACAAAGAGGGACATGAAGAACAGGAACAGGGACAGGATAACAGAACAGGGACAAAAACAAAAAAGGAATGAATAGGGACAGGCAAACGGAACAGGGAAAAAAAAAAAAAAAGAATGAATAGGTACAGGCTAACAGAACAGGGACGAACAAAAAGAGCTTATGGGAGGGTCACGCTGGCTTACGCAGGACCCCCAAACAAGGACTCCAGGAGTTGGAGGGGCAGCCAGAGCCCCCCGGCTGGGCAGCACTCAGTGCCTGCCTCTCCCAGGGATGGGGTTGCAAAGTTTGTTAAAGATAGTCTTAGTATGCCTGGCAGTTTTTCTCTGTGTTTTAGTTTGTGTTGATCCTGCCTTCTTAATTTGTGTTAATTGCGCTTTCTTATGTTAATAAAGAAGGAGGAGATGTGGGAGTTTGGCCATGGGGGTCGACAAGCCCCATGGTTGGTGATCACATCCGACTCTTAAAGATGAGGCCATGAGGAAAGTAAAGCCTTGAGAGGGAACAAAGAAGGGTGATTCAGGAGACACCTTAAACAGGGACATGAAGAACAGGAACAGGGATAGTCTAACAGAACAGGGACAAAAACAAAAAAGGAATGAATAGGGACAGGCTATCAGAACAGCGACAAACAAAAAACAGCGTATGGGAGGGTCTCGCTGGCATAGGCAGGACCCACAAACAAGGACTCCAGGAGTTGGAGGGGCAGCCAGAGCCCCCCAGCTGGGCAGCACTCAGTGCCTGCCTCTCCCAGGGATGGGGTTACAAAGTTTGTTAAAGATGGAATTAGTATGCCTGGCAGTTTTTCTCTGTATTTTAGTTTGTGTTAATAGTGCTTTTTTAATTTGTGTTACTCTTGCTTTCTTAATTTCTGTTAATCGCGCCTTCTTAATTTGTGTTAAACCTGCTTTCTTAATTTGTGTTAATCGAGCTCTTTTATGTTAATAAAGAAGGGGGAGATGTGGGAGCATGGCCATGGGGGTCCACAAGTCCCATGGTTGGTGATAACAACCCACTCTTAAAGATGAGGCCATCAGGAAAGTAAAGAGTTGAGAGGGAACAAAGAAGGGTGATTCAGGAGACACCTTAAACAGGGACATGAAGAACAGGAACAGGGACAGGCTAACAGAGCAGGGAGAAACAAAAAACAGCATATGGGAGGGTCCCACTGGCATATGCTGGACCCACAAACAAGGACTCCAGGAGTTGGAGGTTTAGCCAGAGCCCCCCGGCTGGGCAGCACTCAGTGCCTGCCTCTCCCAGGGATGGTTTTACAAAGATTGTTAAAGATAGACTTAGTATGCCTGGCAGTTTTTCTCTGTGTTTTAGTTTGTGTTGATCCTGCCTTCTTAATTTGTGTTAATCGCGCTTTCTTATGTTAATAAAGAAGGGGAAGATGTGGGCGTGTGGCAATGGGGGTCCACAAGCCCCATGGTTGGTGATAACATCCGACTCTTAAGGATGAGACCATCAGGAATTTAAAGAGTTGAGAGGGAACAAAGAAGGGTGATTCAGGTGACACCTTCTTGTCTGGGGTGGCTAGTTCTCCAGCCATTAATGCATGGAAGTGGCTGGGTGTTTGCTGTTGCCGGGCAAAGTTGTTGACCAATGACTAGTTAGTGGAAAGGTACTGCTGTGAGGCGGAAGTTATAGGAAGGGAGCCTTTCCTGAATAAGGGATAGAATGAAGTTGTGCCCTCACTCTGAGAGATGAACTTATGCCCTCAGTAAGAGAGAGTTCAAGTTATGTCATCAATAAAGAGGTAGCAGTTACAGATCCTGAAAGAACCGCGTTGTCCGTGCGGTCTTTACGCCACAAATCGCCCCCCAACAGGGACATGAAAACTAACAGGGACCAGAAGAAAACAAACAGGGACATGAAGAACAGGAACAGGGACAGGCTAACAGAACAGGGACAAAAACAAAAAAGGAATGAATAGGGACAGGCAAACGGAACAGGGACAAAAACAGAAAAGGAATGATCAGGTACAGGCTAACAGAACAGGGATGACCAAAAAGAGCATATGGGAGGGTCACGATGGTTTACGCAGGACCCCCAAACAAGGACTCCAGGAGTTGGAGGGGCAGCCTAAGCCCCCCAGCTGGGCAGCACTCAGGTCCTGCCTCTCCCAGGGACGGGGTTACAAAGTTTGTTAAAGATGGAATTAGTATGCCTGGCAGCGTTTCTCTGTGTTTTAATTTGTGTTGATCCTGCCTTCTTAATTTGTTTTAGTTGCGCTTTCTTATGTTAATAAAGAAGGAGGAGGTGTGGGAGTGTGGCCATGGGGGTCGACAAGCCCCATGGTTGGTGATCACATCTGACTCTTAAAGATGAGACCATCAGGAAAGTAAAGCCCTGAGAGGGAACAAAGAAGGGTGATTCAGGAGACACCTTAACCAGGGACATGAAGAACAGGAACAGGGACAGGCTAACAGAGCAGGGAGAAACAAAAAACAGCATATGGAAGGGTCCCACTGGCATATGCTGGACCCACAAACAAGGACTCCAGGAGTTGGAGGGGCAGCCAGAGCCCCCTGGCTGGGCAGTACTCAGTGCCTGCCTCTCCCAGGGATGGTTTTACAAAGGTTGTTAAACATAGACTTAGTATGCCTGGCAGTTTTTCTCTGTGTTTTAGTTTGTGTTGATCCTGCCTTCTTAATTTGTGTTAAACGCGCTTTCATATGTTAATAAAGAAGGGGAAAATGTGGGAGTGTGGCCATGGGGGTCGACAAGCCCCATGGTTGGTAATAACATCCGACTCTTAAGGATGAGACCATCAGGAATTTAAAGAGTTGAGAGGGAACAAAGAAGGGTGATTCAGGAGACACCTTAAACAGGGACATGAAGAACAGGAACAGGGACAGGCTAACAGAACAGGGACAAACAAAAAACAGCATATGGGATGGTCCCGCTGGCATATGCAGGACCCACAAACAAGGACTCCAGGAGTTGGAGGGGCAGCCAGAGCCCCCCGGCTGGGCAGCACTCAGTGCCTGCCACTCCCAGGGATGGGGTTGCAAAGTTTGTTAGATAGCCTTAGTATGCCTGGCAGTTTTTCTCTGTGTTTTAGTTTGTGTTGATCCTGCCTTCTTAATTTGTGTTAATCGCGCTTTCTTATGTTAATAAAGAAGGGGAAGATGTGGGAGTGTGGCAATGGGGGTCGACAAGCCCCATGGTTGGTGATAACATCCGACTCTTAAGGATGAGACCATCAGGAATTTAAAGAGTTGAGAGGGAACAAAGAAGGGTGATTCAGGTGACACCTTCTTGTCTGGGGTGGCTAGTTCTCCAGCCATTAATGCATGGAAGTGGCTGGGTGTTTGCTGTTGCCGGGCAAAGTTGTTGACCAATGACTAGTTAGTGGAAAGGTACTGCTGTGAGGCGGAAGTTATAGGAAGGGAGCCTTTCCTGAATAAGGGATAGAATGAAGTTGTGCCCTCACTCTGAGAGATGAAGTTATGCCCTCAGTAAGAGAGAGTTCAAGTTATGTCATCAATAAAGAGGTAGCAGTTACAGATCCTGAAAGAACCCCGTTGTCCGTGCGGTCTTTACGCCACAAATCGCCCCCCAACAGGGACATGAAAACGAACAGGGACGAGAAGAAAACAAAGAGGGACATGAAGAACAGGAACAGGGACAGGCTAACAGAACAGGGACAAAAACAAAAAAGGAATGAATAGGGACAGGCAAACGGAACAGGGAAAAAAAAAAAAAAGAATGAATAGGTAGAGGCTAACAGAACAGGGACGAACAAAAAGAGCTTATGGGAGGGTCACGCTGGCTTACGCAGGACCCACAAAAAAGGACTCCAGGAGTTGGAGGGGCAGCCAGAGCCCCCCGGCTGGGCAGCACTCAGTGCCTGCCTCTCCCAGGGATGGGGTTGCAAAGTTTGTTAAAGATAGTCTTAGTATGCCTGGCAGTTTTTCTCTGTGTTTTAGTTTGTGCTGATCCTGCCTTCTTAATTTGTGTTAATCGCGCTTTCTTATGTTAATAAAGAAGGGGGAGATGTGGGAGTGTGGCCATGGGGGTCGACAAGTCCCATGGTTGGTGATAACATCCGACTCTTAATGATGAGACCATAAGGAAAGTAAAGCCTTGAGAGGGAACAAAGAAGGGTGATTCAGGAGACACCTTAAAAAGGGACATGAAGAACAGGAACAGGGACAGGCTAACAGAGCAGGGAGAAACAAAAAACAGCATATGGGAGGGTCCCACTGGCATATGCTGGACCCAAAAACAAGGACTCCAGGAGTTGGAGGGGCAGCCAGAGCCCCCCAGCTGGGCAGCACTCAGTGCCTGCCTCTCCCAGGGATGGGGTTACAAAGTTTGTTAAAGATGGAATTAGTATGCCTGGCAGTTTTTCTCTGTATTTTAGTTTGTGTTAATAGTGCTTTCTTAATTTGTGTTACTCTTGCTTTCTTAATTTCTGTTAATCGCGCCTTCATAATTTGTGTTAAACCTGCTTTCTTAATTTGTGTTAATCGAGCTCTTTTATGTTAATAAAGAAGGGGGAGATGTGGGAGCCTGGCCATGGGGGTCGACAAGTCCCATGGTTGGTGATAACATCCGACTCTTAAAGATGAGGCCATCAGGAAAGTAAAGAGTTGAGAGGGAACAAAGAAGGGTGATTCAGGAGACACCTTAACCAGGGACATGAAGAACAGGAACAGGGACAGGCTAACAGAGCAGGGAGAAACAAAAATCAGCATATGGGAGGGTCCCACTGGCATAGGCAGGACCCACAAACAAGGACTCCAGGAGTTGGAGGGGCAGCCAGAGCCCCCCGGCTGGGCAGCACTCAGTGCCTGCCTCTCCCAGGGATGGTTTTACAAAGGTTGTTAAAGATGGAATTAGTATGCCTGGCAGTTTTTCTCTGTGTTTTATTTTGTGTTGATCCTGCCTTCTTAATTTGTGTTAATCGCGCTTTCTTATGTTAATAAAAAAGAAGGAGATGTGGGAGTGTGGCCATGGGGGTCGACAAGTCCCATGGTTGGTGATAACATCCAACTCTTAAGGATGAGACCATCAGGAATTTAAAGAGTTGAGAGGGAACAAAGAAGGGTGATTCAGGTGACACCTTCTTGTCTGGGGTGGCTAGTTCTCCAGCCATTAATGCATGGAAGTGGCTGGGTGTTTGCTGTTGCCGGGCAAAGTTGTTGACCAATGACTAGTTAGTGGAAAGGTACTGCTGTGAGGCGGAAGTTACAGGAAGGGAGCCTTTCCAGAATAAGGGATAGAATGAAGTTGTGCCCTCACTCTGAGAGATGAAGTTATGCCCTCAGTAAGAGAGAGTTCAAGTTATGTCATCAATAATGAGGTAGCAGTTACAGATCCTGAAAGAACCCCGGTGTCCGTGCGGTCTTTACGCCACAAATCGCCCCCCAACAGGGACATGAAAACGAACAGGGACGAGAAGAAAACAAAGAGGGACATGAAGAACAGGAACAGGGACAGGCAAACAGAACAGGGACAAAAACAAAAAAGGAATGAATAGGGACAGGCAAACGGAACAGGGACAAAAACAGAAAAGGAATGATCAGGTACAGGCTAACAGAACAGGGATGACCAAAAAGAGCATATGGGAGGGTCACGATGGTTTACGCAGGACCCCCAAACAAGGACTCCAGGAGTTGGAGGGGCAGCCTAAGCCCCCCAGCTGGGCAGCACTCAGGTCCTGCCTCTCCCAGGGACGGGGTTACAAAGTTTGTTAAAGATGGAATTAGTATGCCTGGCAGCGTTTCTCTGTGTTTTAATTTGTGTTGATCCTGCCTTCTTAATTTGTTTTAATTGCGCTTTCTTATGTTAATAAAGAAGGAGGAGATGTGGGAGTGTGGCCATGGGGGTCGACAAGCCCCATGGTTGGTGATCACATCTGACTCTTAAAGATGAGACCATCAGGAAAGTAAAGCCCTGAGAGGGAACAAAGAAGGGTGATTCAGGAGACACCTTAAACAGGGACATGAAGAACAGGAACAGGGACAGGCTAACAGAGCAGGGAGAAACAAAAAACAGCTTATGGGAGGGTCCCACTGGCATATGCTGGACCCACAAACAAGGACTCCAGGAGTTGGAGGGGCAGCCAGAGCCCCCTGGCTGGGCAGTACTCAGTGCCTGCCTCTCCCAGGGATGGTTTTACAAAGGTTGTTAAACATAGACTTAGTATGCCTGGCAGTTTTTCTCTGTGTTTTAGTTTGTATTGATCCTGCCTTCTTAATTTGTGTTAAATGCGCTTTCATATGTTAATAAAGAAGGGGAAAACGTGGGAGTGTGGCCATGGGGGTCGACAAGCCCCATGGTTGGTAATAACATCCGACTCTTAAGGATGAGACCATCAGGAATTTAAAGAGTTGAGAGGGAACAAAGAAGGGTGATTCAGGAGACACCTTAAACAGGGACATGAAGAACAGGAACAGGGACAGGCTAACAGAACAGGGACAAACAAAAAACAGCATATGGGATGGTCCCGCTGGCATATGCAGGACCCACAAACAAGGACTCCAGGAGTTGGAGGGGCAGCCAGAGCCCCCCGGCTGGGCAGCACTCAGTGCCTGCCACTCCCAGGGATGGGGTTGCAAAGTTTGTTAGATAGCCTTAGTATGCCTGGCAGTTTTTCTCTGTGTTTTAGTTTGTGTTTATCCTGCCTTCTTAATTTGTGTTAATCGCGCTTTCTTATGTTAATAAAGAAGGGGAAGATGTGGGAGTGTGGCCATGGGGGTCGACAAGCCCCATGGTTGTTGATCACATCCGACTATTAAAGTAGAGGCCATCAGGAAAGTAAAGCCTTGAGAGGGAACAAAGAAGGGTGATTCAGGAGACACCTTAAGCAGGGACATGAAGAACAGGAACAGGGATAGTCTAACAGAACAGGGACAAAAACAAAAAAGGAATGAATAGGGACATGCTATCAGAACAGCGACAAACAAAAAACAGCGTATGGGAGGGTCTCGCTGGCATAGGCCGGACCCACAAACAAGGACTCCAGGAGTTGGAGGGGCAGCCAGAGCCCCCCGGCTGGGCAGCACTCAGTGCCTGCCTCTCCCAGGGATGGGGTTACAAAGTTTGTTAAAGATGGAATTAGTATGCCTGGCAGTTTTTCTCTGTATTTTAATTTGTGTTAAGAGTGCTTTCTTAATTTGTGTTTCTCTTGCTTTCTTAATTTCTGTTAATCGCGCCTTCTTAATTTGTGTTAAACCTGCTTTCTTAATTTGTGTTAATCGAGCTCTTCTATGTTAATAAAGAAGGGGGAGATGTGGGAGCGTGGCCATGGGGGTCGACAAGCCCCATGGTTGGTGATAACATCCCACTCTTAAAGATGAGGCCATCAGGAAAGTAAAGAGTTGAGAGGGAACAAAGAAAGGTGATTCAGGAGACACCTTAAAGAGGGACATGAAGAACAGGAACAGGGACAGGCTAACAGAGCAGGGAGAAACAAAAAACAGCATATGGGAGGGTCCCACTGGCATATGCTGGACCCACAAACAAGGACTCCAGGAGTTGGAGGGGCAGCCAGAGCCCCCCGGCTGGGCAGCACTCAGTGCCTGCCTCTCCCAGGGATGGTTTTACAAAGGTTGTTAAAGATAGACTTAGTATGCCTGGCAGTTTTTCTCTGTGTTTTAGTTTGTGTTGATCCTGCCTTCTTAATTTGTGTTAATCGCGCTTTCTTATGTTAATAAAGAAGGGGAAGATGTGGGAGTGTGGCCATGGGGGTCGACAAGCCCCATGGTTGGTGATAACATCGGACTCTTAAGGATGAGACCATCAGGAATTTAAAGAGTTGAGAGGGAACAAAGAAGGGTGATTCAGGTGACACCTTCTTGTCTGGGGTGGCTAGTTCTCCAGCCATTAATGCATGGAAGTGGCTGGGTGTTTGCTGTTGCCGGGCAAAGTTGTTGACCAATGACTAGTTAGTGGAAAGGTACTGCTGTGAGGCGGAAGTTATAGGAAGGGAGCCTTTCCTGAATAAGGGATAGAATGAAGTTGTGCCCTCACTCTGAGAGATGAAGTTATGCCCTCAGTAAGAGAGAGTTCAAGTTATGTCATCAATAAAGAGGTAGCATTTACAGATCCTGAAAGAACCCCGTTGTCCGTGCGGTCTTTACGCCACAAATCGCCCCCCAACAGGGACAAGAAAACGAACAGGGACGAGACCAAAACAAACAGGGACATGAAGAACAGGAACAGGGACAGGCTAACAGAACAGGGACAAAAACAAAAAAGGAATGAATAGGGACAGGCAAACGGAACAGGAAAAAGAAAAAAAAAGGAATGAATAGGTACAGGCTAACAGAACAGGGACGAACAAAAAGAGCTTATGGGAGGGTCACGCTGGCTTACGCAGGACCCACAAACAAGGACTCCAGGAGTTGGAGGGGCAGCCAGAGCCCCCCGGCTGGGCAGCACTCAGTGCCTGCCTCTCCCAGGGATGGGGTTGCAAAGTTTGTTAAAGATAGTCTTAGTATGCCTGGCAGTTTTTCTCTGTGTTTTAGTTTGTGTTGATCCTGCCTTCTTAATTTGTGTTAATTGCGCTTTCTTATGTTAATAAAGAAGGAGGAGATGTGGGAGTGTGGCCATGGGGTCGACAAGCCCCATGGTTGGTGATCACATCCGACTCTTAAAGATGAGGCCATGAGGAAAGAAAAGCCTTGAGAGGGAACAAAGAAGGGTGATTCAGGAGACACCTTAAACAGGGACATGAAGAACAGGAACAGGGACAGGCTAACAGAGCAGGGAGAAACAAAAAACAGCGTATGGGAGGGTCTCGCTGGCATAGGCCGGACCCACAAACAAGGACTCCAGGAGTTGGAGGGGCAGCCAGAGCCCCCCAGCTGGGAAGCACTCAGTGCCTGCCTCTCCCAGGGATGGGGTTACAAAGTTTGTTAAAGATGGAATTAGTATGCCTGGCACTTTTTCTCTGTATTTTAATTTGTGTTAAGAGTGCTTTCTTAATTTGTGTTTCTCTTGCTTTCTTAATTTCTGTTAATCGCGCCTTCATAATTTGTGTTAAACCTGCTTTCTTAATTTGTGTTAATCGTGCTCTTCTATGTTAATAAAGAAGGGGGAGATGTGGGAGCGTGGCCATGGGGGTCGACAAGTCCCATGGTTGGTGATAACATCCGACTCTTAAAGATGAGGCCATCAGGAAAGTAAAGAGTTGAGAGGGAACAAAGAAGGGTGATTCAGGAGACACCTTAACCAGGGACATGAAGAACAGGAACAGGGACAGGCTAACAGAGCAGGGAGAACCAAAAAAGAGCATATGGGAGGGTCCCACTGGCATATGCTGGACCCACAAACAAGGACTCCAGGAGTTGGAGGGGCAGCCAGAGCCCCCCGGCTGGGCAGTACTCAGTGCCTGCCTCTCCCAGGGATGGTTTTACAAAGGTTGTTAAAGATAGAATTAGTATGCCTGGCAGTTTTTCTCTGTGTTTCTGTTTGTGTTGATCCTGCCTTCTAAATTTGTGTTAATCGCGCTTTCTTATGTTAATAAAGAAGGGGAAGATGTGGGAGTGTGGCCATGGGGGTCGACAAGCCCCATGGTTGGTGATAACATCGGACTCTTAAGGATGAGACCATCAGGAAAGGAAAGCCTTGAGAGGGAACAAAGAAGGGTGATTCAGGAGACACCATAAACAGGGACATGAAGAACAGGAACAGGGATAGTCTAACAGAACAGGGAGGAAAACAAAAAAGGAATGAATAGGGACAGGCTATCAGAACAGGGACAAACAAAAAACAGCATATGGGAGGGTCTCGCTGGCATAGGCAGGACCCACAAACAAGGACTCCAGGAGTTGGAGGGGCAGCCAGAGCCCCCCAGCTGGGAAGCACTCAGTGCCTGCCTCTCCCAGGGATGGGGTTACAAAGTTTGTTAAAGATGGAATTAGTATGCCTGGCAGTTTTTCTCTGTTTTTTAGTTTGTGTTGATCCTGCCTTCTTAATTTGTGTTAATCGCGCTTTCTTATGTTAATAAAGAAGGGGAAGATGTGGGAATGTGGCCATGGGGGTCGACAAGCCCCATGGTTGGTGATAACATCGGACTCTTAAGGATGAGACCATCAGGAATTTAAAGAGTTGAGAGGGAACAAAGAAGGGTGATTCAGGTGACACCTTCTTGTCTGGGGTGGCTAGTTCTCCAGCCATTAATGCATGGAAGTGGCTGGGTGTTTGCTGTTGCCGGGCAAAGTTGTTGACCAATGACTAGTTAGTGGAAAGGTACTGCTGTGAGGCGGAAGTTATAGGATGGGAGCCTTTCCTGAATAAGGGATAGAATGAAGTTGTGCCCTCACTCTGAGAGATGAAGTTATGCCCTCAGTAAGAGAGAGTTCAAGTTATGTCATCAATAAAGAGGTAGCATTTACAGATCCTGAAAGAACCCCGTTGTCCGTGCGGTCTTTACGCCACAAATCGCCCCCCAACAGGGACATGAAAACGAACAGGGACGAGAAGAAAACAAACAGGGACATGAAGAACAGGAACAGGGACAGGCTAACAGAACAGGGACAAAAACAAAAAAGGAATGAATAGGGACAGGCAAACGGAACAGGAAAAAGAAAAAAAAAGGAATGAATAGGTACAGGCTAACAGAACAGGGACGAACAAAAAGAGCTTATGGGAGGGTCACGCTGGCTGACGCAGGACCCACAAACAAGGACTCCAGGAGTTGGAGGGGCAGCCAGAGCCCCCCGGCTGGGCAGCACTCAGTGCCTGCCTCTCCCAGGGATGGGGTTGCAAAGTTTGTTAAAGATAGTCTTAGTATGCCTGGCAGTTTTTCTCTGTGTTTTAGTTTGTGTTGATCCTGCCTTCTTAATTTGTGTTAATTGCGCTTTCTTATGTTAATAGAGAAGGAGGAGATGTGGGAGTGTGGCCATGGGGGTTGACAAGTCCCATGGTTGGTGATAACATCCGACTCTTAAAGATGAGGCCATCAGGAAAGTAAAGAGTTGAGAGGGAACAAAGAAGGGTGATTCAGGAGACACCTTAACCAGGGACATGAAGAACAGGAACAGGGATAGTCTAACAGAACAGGGAGGAAAACAAAAAAGGAATGAATAGGGACAGGCTATCAGAACAGGGACAAACAAAAAACAGCGTATGGGAGGGTCTCGCTGGCATAGGCAGGACCCACAAACAAGGACTCCAGGAGTTGGAGGGGCAGCCAGAGCCCCCCAGCTGGGAAGCACTCAGTGCCTGCCTCTCCCAGGGATGGGGTTACAAAGTTTGTTAAAGATGGAATTAGTATGCCTGGCAGTTTTTCTCTGTGTTTTAGTTTGTGTTGATCCTGCCTTCTTAATTTGTGTTAATCGCGCTTTCTTATGTTAATAAAGAAGGGGAAGATGTGGGAGTGTGGCCATGGGGGTCGACAAGCCCCATGGTTGGTTATAACATCCGAATATTAAAGTAGAGACCATCAGGAAAGTAAAGCCTTGAGAGGGAGCAAAGAAGGGTGATTCAGGAGACACCTTAAACAGGGACATGAAGAACAGGAACAGGGATAGTCTAACAGAACAGGGACAAAAACAAAAAAGGAATGAATAGGGACAGGCTATCAGAACAGGGACAAACAAAAAACAGCATATGGGAGGGTCTCGCTGGCATAGGCAGGACCCACAAACAAGGACTCCAGGAGTTGGAGGGGCAGCCAGAGCCCCCCGGCTGGGCAGCACTCAGTGCCTGCCTCTCCCAGGGATGGGGTTGCAAAGTTTGTTAAAGATAGTCTTAGTATGCCTGGCAGTTTTTCTCTGTGTTTTAGTTTGTGTTGATCCTGCCTTCTTAATTTGTGTTAATTGTGCTTTCTTATGTTAATAAAGAAGGGGAAGATGTGGGAGTGTGGCCATGGGGGTCGACAAGCCCCATGGTTGGTGATAACATCCGACTCTTAAGGATGAGACCATAAGGAAAGGAAAGCCTTGAGAGGGAACAAAGAAGGGTGATTCAGGAGACACCTTAAACAGGGACATGAAGAACAGGAACAGGGATAGTCTAACAGAACAGGGACAAATACAAAAAAGGAATGAATAGGGACATGCTATCAGAACAGGGACAAACAAAAAACAGCGTATGGGAGGGTCTCGCTGGCATAGGTAGGACCTACAAACAAGGACTCCAGGAGTTGGAGGGGCAGCCATAGCCCCCCAGCTGGGCAGCACTCAGTGTCTGCCTCTCCCAGGGATGGGGTTACAAAGTTTGTTAAAGATGGAATTAGTATGCCTGGCAGTTTATCTCTGTATTTTAGTTTGTGTTAATAGTGCTTTCTTAATTTGTGTTACTCTTGCTTTCTTAATTTCTGTTAATCGCGCCTTCATAATTTGTGTTAAACCTGCTTTCTTAATTTGTGTTAATCAAGCTCTTTTATGTTAATAAAGAAGGGGGAGATGTGGGAGCATGGCCATGGGGGTCGACAAGCCCCATGGTCGGTGATAACATCCAACTCTTAAGGATGAGACCATCAGGAATTTAAAGAGTTGAGAGGGAACAAAGAAGGGTGATTCAGGTGACACCTTCTTGTCTGGGGTGGCTAGTTCTCCAGCCATTAATGCATGGAAGTGGCTGGGTGTTTGCTGTTGCCGGGCAAAGTTGTTGACCAATGACTAGTTAGTGGAAAGGTACTGCTGTGAGGCAGAAGTTATAGGAAGGGAGCCTTTCCTGAATAAGGGATAGAATGAAGTTGTGCCCTCACTCTGAGAGATGAAGTTATGCCCTCAGTAAGAGAGAGTTCAAGTTATGTCATCAATAAAGAGGTAGCAGTTACAGATCCTGAAAGAACCCCGTTGTCCGTGCGGTCTTTACGCCACAAATCGCCCCCCAACAGGGACATGAAAATGAACAGGGACGAGAAGAAAACAAACAGGGACATGAAGAACAGGAACAGGGACAGGCTAACAGAACAGGGACAAAAACAAAAAAGGAATGAATAGGTATAGGCTAACAGAACAGGGACGAACAAAAAGAGCGTATGGGAGGGTCACGCTGGCTTACGCAGGACCCACAAACAAGGACTCCAGGAGTTGGAGGGGCAGCCAGAGCCCCCCGGCTGGGCAGCACTCAGTGCCTGCCTCTCCCAGGGATGGGGTTGCAAAGTTTGTTAAAGATAGTCTTAGTATGCCTGGCAGTTTTTCTCTGTGTTTTAGTTTGTGTTGATCCTGCCTTCTTAATTTGTGTTAATTGCGCTTTCTTATGTTAATAGAGAAGGAGGAGATGTGGGAGTGTGGCCATGGGGGTCGACAAGCCCCATGGTTGGTGATCACATCCGTCTCTTAAAGATGAGGCCATCAGGAAAGTAAACCCTTGAGAGGGAACAAAGAAGGGTGATTCAGGAGACACCTTAAACAGGGACATGAAGAACAGGAACAGGGACAGGCTAACAGAGCAGGGAGAAACAAAAAACAGCATATGGGAGGGTCCCACTGGCATATGCTGGACCCAAAAACAAGGACTCCAGGAGTTGGAGGGGCAGCCAGAGCCCCCCGGCTGGGCAGTACTCAGTGCCTGCCTCTCCCAGGGATGGTTTTACAAAGGTTGTTGAAGATAGAATTAGTATGCCTGGCAGTTTTTCTCTGTGTTTTTGTTTGTGTTGATCCTGCCTTCTAAATTTGTGTTATTTGTGCTTTCTTATGTTAATAAAGAAGGGGAAGATGTGGGAGTGTGGCCATGGGGGTCGACAAGCCCCATGGTTGGTGATAACATCCGACTCTTAAGGATGAGACCATCAGGAAAGGAAAGCCTTGAGAGGGAACAAAGAAGGGTGATTCAGGAGACACCTTAACCAGGGACATGAAGAACAGGAACAGGGATAGTCTAACAGAACAGGGAGGAAAACAAAAAAGGAATGAATAGGGACAGGCTATCAGAACAGGGACAAACAAAAAACAGCGTATGGGAGGGTCTCGCTGGCATAGGCAGGACCCACAAACAAGGACTCCAGGAGTTGGAGAGGCAGCCAGAGCCCCCCAGCTGGGAAGCACTCAGTGCCTGCCTCTCCCAGGGATGGGGTTACAAAGTTTGTTAAAGATGGAATTAGTATGCCTGGCAGTTTTTCTCTGTGTTTTAGTTTGTGTTGATCCTGCCTTCTTAATTTGTGTTAATCGCGCTTTCTTATGTTAATAAAGAAGGGGAAGATGTGGGAGTGTGGCCATGGGGGTCGACAAGCCCCATGGTTGGTTATAACATCCGAATATTAAAGTAGAGACCATCAGGAAAGTAAAGCCTTGAGAGGGAGCAAAGAAGGGTGATTCAGGAGACACCTTAACCAGGGACATGAAGAACAGGAACAGGGATAGTCTAACAGAACAGGGACAAATACAAAAAAGGAATGAATAGGGACATGCTATCAGAACAGGGACAAACAAAAAACAGCGTATGGGAGGGTCTCGCTGGCGTAGGCAGGACCTACAAACAAGGACTCCAGGAGTTGGAGGGGCAGCCATAGCCCCCCAGCTGGGCAGCACTCAGTGCCTGCCTCTCCCAGGGATGGGGTTACAAAGTTTGTAAAAGATGGAATTAGTATGCCTGGCAGTTTTTCTCTGTGTTTTAGTTTGTGTTAATAGTGCTTTCTTAATTTGTGTTACTCTTGCTTTCTTAATTTCTGTTAATCGCGCCTTCTTAATTTGTGTTAAACCTGCTTTCTTAATTTGTGTTAATCGAGCTCTTCTATGTTAATAAAGAAGGGGGAGATGTGGGAGCCTGGCCATGGGGGTCGACAAGTCCCATGGTTGGTGATAACATCCGACTCTTAAAGATGAGGCCATCAGGAAAGTAAAGAGTTGAGAGGGAACAAAGAAGGGTGATTCAGGAGACACCTTAAACAGGGACATGAAGAACAGGAACAGGGACAGGCTAACAGAGCAGGGAGAAACAAAAAACAGCATATGGGAGGGTCCCACTGGCATAGGCAGGACCCACAAACAAGGACTCCAGGAGTTGGAGGGGCAGCCAGAGCCCCCCGGCTGGGCAGTACTCAGTGCCTGCCTCTCCCAGGGATGGTTTTACAAAGGTTGTTAAAGATAGACTTAGTATGCCTGGCAGTTTTTCTCTGTGTTTTTGTTGGTGTTGATCCTGCCTTCTAAATTTGTGTTAATTGTGCTTTCTTATGTTAATAAAGAAGGGGAAGATGTGGGAGTGTGGCCATGGGGGTCGACATGCCCCATGGTTGGTGATAACATCCGACTCTTAAGGATGAGACCATCAGGAAAGGAAAGCCTTGAGAGGGAACAAAGAAGGGTGATTCAGGAGACACCTTAACCAGGGACATGAAGAACAGGAACAGGGATAGTCTAACAGAACAGGGAGGAAAACAAAAAAGGAATGAATAGGGACAGGCTATCAGAACAGGGACAAACAAAAAACAGCGTATGGGAGGGTCTCGCTGGCATAGGCAGGACCCACAAACAAGGACTCCAGGAGTTGGAGGGGCAGCCAGAGCCCCCCAGCTGGGAAGCACTCAGTGCCTGCCTCTCCCAGGGATGGGGTTACAAAGTTTGTTAAAGATGGAATTAGTATGCCTGGCAGTTTTTCTCTGTGTTTTAGTTTGTGTTGATCCTGCCTTCTTAATTTGTGTTAATCGCGCTTTCTTATGTTAATAAAGAAGGGGAAGATGTGGGAGTGTGGCCATGGGGGTCGACAAGCCCCATGGTTGGTTATAACATCCGAATATTAAAGTAGAGACCATCAGGAAAGTAAAGCCTTGAGAGGGAGCAAAGAAGGGTGATTCAGGAGACACCTTAACCAGGGACATGAAGAACAGGAACCGGGACAGGCTAACAGAGCAGGGAGAAACAAAAAACAGCATATGGGAGGGTCCCACTGGCATATGCTGGACCCACAAACAAGGACTCCAGGAGTTGGAGGGGCAGCCAGAGCCCCCCGGCTGGGCAGCACTCCGTGCCTGCCTCTCCCAGGGATGGTTTTACAAAGATTGTTAAAGATAGACTTAGTATGCCTGGCAGTTTTTCTCTGTGTTTTAGTTTGTGTTGATCCTGCCTTCTTAATTTGTGTTAATCGCGCTTTCTTATGTTAATAAAGAAGGGGAAGTTGTGGGAGTGTGGCCATGGGGGTCGACAAGCCCCATGGTTGGTGATAACATCGGACTCTTAAGGATGAGACCATCAGGAATTTAAAGAGTTGAGAGGGAGCAAAGAAGGGTGATTCAGGTGACACCTTCTTGTCTGGGGTGGCTAGTTCTCCAGCCATTAATGCATGGAAGTGGCTGGGTGTTTGCTGTTGCCGGGCAAAGTTGTTGACCAATGACTAGTTAGTGGAAAGGTACTGCTGTGAGGCGGAAGTTATAGGAAGGGAGCCTTTCCTGAATAAGGGATAGAATGAAGTTGTGCCCTCACTCTGAGAGATGAAGTTATGCCCTCAGTAAGAGAGAGTTCAAGTTATGTCATCAATAAAGAGGTAGCAGTTACAGATCCTGAAAGAACCCCGTTGTCCGTGCGGTTTTTACGCCACAAATCGCCCCCCAACAGGGACAAGAAAACGAACAGGGACGAGAAGAAAACAAACAGGGACATGAAGAACAGGAACAGGGACAGGCTAACAGAACAGGGACAAAAACAAAAAAGGAATGAATAGGGACAGGCAAACGGAACAGGAAAAAGAAAAAAAAAGGAATGAATAGGTACAGGCTAACAGAACAGGGACGAACAAAAAGAGCTTATGGGAGGGTCACGCTGGCTTACGCAGGACCCACAAACAAGGACTCCAGGAGTTGGAGGGGCAGCCAGAGCCCCCCGGCTGGGCAGCACTCAGTGCCTGCCTCTCCCAGGGATGGGGTTGCAAAGTTTGTTAAAGATAGTCTTAGTATGCCTGGCAGTTTTTCCCTGTGTTTTAGTTTGTGTTGATCCTGCCTTCTTAATTTGTGTTAATTGCGCTTTCTTATGTTAATAAAGAAGGAGGAGATGTGGGAGTGTGGCCATGGGGGTCGACAAGCCCCATGGTTGGTGATCACATCCGACTCTTAAAGATGAGGCCATGAGGAAAGTAAAGCCTTGAGAGGGAACAAAGAAGGGTGATTCAGGAGACACCTTAAACAGGGACATGAAGAACAGGAACAGGGACAGGCTAACAGAGCAGGGAGAAACAAAAAACAGCATATGGGAGGGTCCCACTGGCATAGGCAGGACCCACAAACAAGGACTCCAGGAGTTGGAGGGGCAGCCAGAGCCCCCCAGATGGGAAGCACTCAGTGCCTGCCTCTCCCAGGGATGGGGTTACAAAGTTTGTTAAAGATGGAATTAGTATGCCTGGCACTTTTTCTCTGTATTTTAATTTGTGTTAAGAGTGCTTTCTTAATTTGTGTTTCTCTTGCTTTCTTAATTTCTGTTAATCGCGCCTTCTTAATTTGTGTTAAACCTGCTTTCTTAATTTGTGTTAATCGAGCTCTTTTATGTTAATAAAGAAGGGGGAGATGTGGGAACCTGGCCATGGGGGTCGACAAGTCCCATGGTTGGTGATAACATCCGACTCTTAAAGATGAGGCCATCAGGAAAGTAAAGAGTTGAGAGGGAACAAAGAAGGGTGATTCAGGAGACACCTTAACCAGGGACATGAAGAACAGGAACAGGGAAAGGCTAATAGAGCAGGGAGAAACAAAAAAGAGCATATGGGAGGGTCCCACTGGCATATGCTGGACCCACAAACAAGGACTCCAGGAGTTGGAGGGGCAGCCAGAGCCCCCCGGCTGGGCAGCACTCCGTGCCTGCCTCTCCCAGGGATGGTTTTACGAAGATTGTTAAAGATGGAATTAGTATGCCTGGCAGTTTTTCTCTGTGTTTTAGTTTGTGTTGATCCTGCCTTCTTAATTTGTGTTAATTGCGCTTTCTTATGTTAATAAAGAAGGAGGAGATGTGGGAGTGTGGCCATGGGGGTCGACAAGCCCCATGGTTGGTGATCACATCCGACTCATAAAGATGAGGCCATGAGGAAAGTAAAGCCTTGAGAGGGAACAAAGAAGGGTGATTCAGGAGACACCTTAAGGAGGGACATGAAGAACAGGAACAGGGACAGGCTAACAGAGCAGGGAGAAACAAAAAACAGCATATGGGAGGGTCCCACTGGCATAGGCAGGACCCACAAACAAGGACTCCAGGAGTTGGAGGGGCAGCCAGAGCCCCCCGGCTGGGCAGCACTCAGTGCCTGCCTCTCCCAGGGATGGGGTTACAAAGGTTGTTAAAGATGGAATTAGTATGCCTGGCATTTTTTCTCTGTATTTTATTTGTGTTAATAGTGCTTTCTTAATTAGTGTTACTCTTGCTTTCTTAATTTCTGTTAATCGCGCCTTCTTAATTTGTGTTAAGCCTGCTTTCTTAATTTGTGTTATTCGAGCTCTTTTATGTTAATAAAGAAGGGGGAGATGTGGGAGCCTGGCCATGGGGGTCGACAAGTCCCATGGTTGGTGATAACATCCGACTCTTAAAGATGAGGCCATCAGGAAAGTAAAGAGTTGAGAGGGAACAAAGAAGGGTGATTCAGGAGACAGGTTAAAAAGGGACATGAAGAACAGGAACAGGGACAGTCTAACAGAGCAGGGAGAAGCAAAAAACAGCATATGGGAGGGTCCCACTGGCATATGCTGGACCCAAAAACAAGGACTCCAGGAGTTGGAGGGGCAGCCAGAGCCCCCCGGCTGGGCAGCACTCAGTGCCTGCCTCTCCCAGGGATGGGATTACAAAGTTTGTTAAAGATGGAATTAGTATGCCTGGCAGTTTTTCTCTGTATTTTAGTTTGTGTTAATAGTGCTTTCTTAATTTGTGTTACTCTTGCTTTCTTAATTTCTGTTAATCGCGCCTTCATAATTTGTGTTAAACCTGCTTTCTTAATTTGTGTTAATCGAGCTCTTTTATGTTAATAAAGAAGGGGGAGATGTGGGAGCATGGCCATGGGGGTCGACAAGTCCCATGGTTGGTGATAACATCCGACTCTTAAAGATGAGACCATCAGGAAAGGAAAGCCTTGAGAGGGAACAAAGAAGGGTGATTCAGGAGACACCTTAAACAGGGACATGAAGAACAGGAACAGGGACAGGCTAACGGAGCAGGGAGAAACAAAAAACAGCATATGGGAGGGTCCCACTGGCATATGCTGGACCCACAAACAAGGACTCCAGGAGTTGGAGGGGCAGCCAGAGCCCCCCGGCTGGGCAGCACTCAGTGCCTGCCTCTCCCAGGGATGGTTTTACAAAGGTTGTTAAAGATAGACTTAGTATGCCTGGCAGTTTTTCTCTGTGTTTTAGTTTGTGTTGATCCTGCCTTCTGAATTTGTGTTAATTGCGCTTTCTTATGTTAATAAAGAAGGAGGAGATGTGGGAGTGTGGCCATGGGGGTCGACAAGCCCCATGGTTGGTGATCACATCCGACTCTTAAAGATGAGACCATGAGGAAAGTAAAGCCTTGAGAGGGAACAAAGAAGGGTGATTCAGGAGACACCTTAAACAGGGACATGAAGAACAGGAACAGGGATAGTCTAACAGAACAGGGACAAAAACAAAAAAGGAATGAATAGGGACAGGCTATCAGAACAGGGACAAACAAAAAACAGCGTATGGGAGGGTCTTGCTGGCATAGGCCGGACCCCCAAACAAGGACTCCAGGAGTTGGAGGGGCAGCCAGAGCCCCCCAAGCTGGGCAGCACTCAGTGCCTGCCTCTCCCAGGTTTGTGTTTACAAAGTTTGTTAAAGATGGAATTAGTATGCCTGGCAGTTTTTCTCTGTATTTTAATTTGTGTTAATAGTGGTTTCTTAATTTGTGTTTCTCTAGCTTTCTTAATTTCTGTTAATCGCGCCTTCTTAATTTGTGTTAAACCTGCTTTCTTAATTTCTGTTAATCGAGCTCTTTTATGTTAATAAAGAAGGGGGAGATGTGGGAGCATGGCCATGGGGGTCGACAAGTCCCATGGTTGGTGATAACATCCCACTCTTAAAGATGAGGCCATCAGGAAACTAAAGAGTTGAGAGGGAACAAAGAAGGGTGATTCAGGAGACACCTTAAACAGGGACATGAAGAACAGGAACAGGGATAGTCTAACAGAACAGGGACAAAAACAAAAAAGGAATGAATAGGGACAGGCTAACAGAACAGGGACAAACAAAAAACAGCATATGGGAGGGTCTCGCTGGCATAGGCAGGACCCACAAACAAGGACTCCAGGAGTTGGAGGGGCAGCCAGAGCCCCCCAGCTGGGCAGCACTCAGTGCCTGCCTCTCCCAGGGATTGGGTTACAAAGTTTGTTAAAGATAGACTTAGTATACCTGGCAGTTTTTCTCTGTTTTAGTTTGTGTTGATCCTGCCTTTTTAATTTGTGTTAATCGCGCTTTCTTATGTTAATAAAGAAGGGGGAGATGTGGGAGTGTGGCCATGGGGGTCGACAAGCCCCATGGTTGGTGATCACATCTGACTCTTAAGGATGAGACCATCAGGAATTTAAAGAGTTGAGAGGGAACAAAGAAGGGTGATTCAGGTGACACCTTGTTGTCTGGGGTGGCTTGTTCTCCAGCCGTTAATGCATGGAAGTTGCTGGGTGTTTGCTGTTGCCGGGCAACGTTGTTGACCAATGACTAGTTAGTGGAAAGGTACTGCTGTGAGGCGGAAGTTATAGGAAGGGAGCCTTTCCTGAATAAGGGATAGAATGAAGTTGTGCCCTCACTCTGAGAGATGAAGTTATGCCTTCAGTAAGAGAGAGTTCAAGTTATGTCATCAATAAAGAGGTAGCAGTTACAGATCCTGAAAGAACCCCATTGTCCGTGCGGTCTTTACGCCACAAATCGCCCCCCAACAGGGACATGAAAACGAACAGGGACGAGAAGAAAACAAAGAGGGACATGAAGAACAGGAACAGGGACAGGATAACAGAACAGGGACAAAAACAAAAAAGGAATGAATAGGGACAGGCAAACGGAACAGGGAAAAAAAAAAAAAAAAGAATGAATAGGTACAGGCTAACAGAACAGGGACGAACAAAAAGAGCTTATGGGAGGGTCACGCTGGCTTACGCAGGACCCCCAAACAAGGACTCCAGGAGTTGGAGGGGCAGCCAGAGCCCCCCGGCTGGGCAGCACTCAGTGCCTGCCTCTCCCAGGGATGGGGTTGCAAAGTTTGTTAAAGATAGTCTTAGTATGCCTGGCAGTTTTTCTCTGTGTTTTAGTTTGTGTTGATCCTGCCTTCTTAATTTGTGTTAATTGCGCTTTCTTATGTTAATAAAGAAGGAGGAGATGTGGGAGTTTGGCCATGGGGGTCGACAAGCCCCATGGTTGGTGATCACATCCGACTCTTAAAGATGAGGCCATGAGGAAAGTAAAGCCTTGAGAGGGAACAAAGAAGGGTGATTCAGGAGACACCTTAACCAGGGACATGAAGAACAGGAACAGGGACAGGCTAACAGAGCAGGGAGAAACAAAAAACAGCGTATGCAAGGGTCCCACTGGCATATGCTGGACCCACAAACAAGGACTCCAGGAGTTGGAGGGGCAGCCAGAGCCCCCTGGCTGGGCAGTACTCAGTGCCTGCCTCTCCCAGGGATGGTTTTACAAAGGTTGTTAAACATAGACTTAGTATGCCTGGCAGTTTTTCTCTGTGTTTTAGTTTGTGTTGATCCTGCCTTCTTAATTTGTGTTAAACGCGCTTTCATATGTTAATAAAGAAGGGGAAAACGTGGGAGTGTGGCCATGGGGGTCGACAAGCCCCATGGTTGGTAATAACATCCGACTCTTAAGGATGAGACCATCAGGAATTTAAAGAGTTGAGAGGGAACAAAGAAGGGTGATTCAGGAGACACCTTAAACAGGGACATGAAGAACAGGAACAGGGACAGGCTAACAGAACAGGGACAAAAACAAAAAAGGAATGAATAGGGACATGCTATCAGAACAGCGACAAACAAAAAACAGCGTATGGGATGGTCCCGCTGGCATATGCAGGACCCACAAACAAGGACTCCAGGAGTTGGAGGGGCAGCCAGAGCCCCCCGGCTGGGCAGCACTCAGTGCCTGCCACTCCCAGGGATGGGGTTGCAAAGTTTGTTAGATAGCCTTAGTATGCCTGGCAGTTTTTCTCTGTGTTTTAGTTTGTGTTTATCCTGCCTTCTTAATTTGTGTTAATCGCGCTTTCTTATGTTAATAAAGAAGGGGAAGATGTGGGAGTGTGGCCATGGGGGTCGACAAGCCCCATGGTTGTTGATCACATCCGACTATTAAAGTAGAGGCCATCAGGAAAGTAAAGCCTTGAGAGGGAACAAAGAAGGGTGATTCAGGAGACACCTTAACCAGGGACATGAAGAACAGGAACAGGGATAGTCTAACAGAACAGGGACAAAAACAAAAAAGGAATGAATAGGGACATGCTATCAGAACAGCGACAAACAAAAAACAGCGTATGGGAGGGTCTCGCTGGCATAGGCCGGACCCACAAACAAGGACTCCAGGAGTTGGAGGGGCAGCCAGAGCCCCCCGGCTGGGCAGCACTCAGTGCCTGCCTCTCCCAGGGATGGGGTTACAAAGTTTGTTAAAGATGGAATTAGTATGCCTGGCAGTTTTTCTCTGTATTTTAATTTGTGTTAAGAGTGCTTTCTTAATTTGTGTTTCTCTTGCTTTCTTAATTTCTGTTAATCGCGCCTTCTTAATTTGTGTTAAACCTGCTTTCTTAATTTGTGTTAATCGAGCTCTTCTGTGTTAATAAAGAAGGGGGAGATGTGGGAGCGTGGCCATGGGGGTCGACAAGCCCCATGGTTGGTGATAACATCCCACTCTTAAAGATGAGGCCATCAGGAAAGTAAAGAGTTGAGAGGGAACAAAGAAAGGTGATTCAGGAGACACCTTAAAGAGGGACATGAAGAACAGGAACAGGGACAGGCTAACAGAGCAGGGAGAAACAAAAAACAGCATATGGGAGGGTCCCACTGGCATATGCTGGACCCACAAACAAGGACTCCAGGAGTTGGAGGGGCAGCCAGAGCCCCCCGGCTGGGCAGCACTCAGTGCCTGCCTCTCCCAGGGATGGTTTTACAAAGGTTGTTAAAGATAGACTTAGTATGCCTGGCAGTTTTTCTCTGTGTTTTAGTTTGTGTTGATCCTGCCTTCTTAATTTGTGTTAATCGCGCTTTCTTATGTTAATAAAGAAGGGGAAGATGTGGGAGTGTGGCAATGGGGGTCGACAAGCCCCATGGTTGGTGATAACATCCGACTCTTAAGGATGAGACCATCAGGAATTTAAAGAGTTGAGAGGGAACAAAGAAGGGTGATTCAGGTGACACCTTCTTGTCTGGGGTGGCTTCTTCTCCAGCCATTAAAGCATGGAAGTTGCTGGGTGTTTGCTGTTGCCGGGCAAAGTTGTTGACCAATGACTAGTTACTGGAAAGGTACTGCTGTGAGGCAGAAATTATAGGAAGGGAGCCTTTCCTGAATAAGGGATAGAATGAAGTTGTGCCCTCACTCTGAGAGATGAAGTTATGCCTTCAGTAAGAGAGAGTTCAAGTTATGTCATCAATAAAGAGGTAGCATTTACAGATCCTGAAAGAACCCCGTTGTCCGTGCGGTCTTTACGCCACAAATCGCCCCCCAACAGGGACATGAAAACGAACAGGGACGAGAAGAAAACAAACAGGGACATGAAGAACAGGAACAGGGACAGGCTAACAGAGCAGGGAGAAACAAAAAACAGCATATGGGAGGGTCCCACTGGCATAGGCAGGACCCACAAACAAGGACTCGAGGAGTTGGAGGGGCAGCCAGAGCCCCCCGGCTGGGCAGCACTCAGTGCCTGCCTCTCCCAGGGATGGTTTTGCAAAGGTTGTTAAAGATAGAATTAATATGCCTGGCAGTTTTTCTCTGTGTTTTTGTTTGCGTTGATCCTGCCTTCTAAATTTGTGTTAATTGTGCTTTCTTATGTTAATAAAGAAGGGGAAGATGTGGGAGTGTGGCCATGGGGGTCGACAAGCCCCATGGTTGGTGATAACATCGGACTCTTAAGGATGAGACCATCAGGAAAGTAAAGCCTTGAGAGGGAACAAAGAAGGGTGATTCAGGAGACACCTTAACCAGGGACATGAAGAACAGGAACAAAGATAGTCTAACAGAACAGGGAGGAAAACAAAAAAGGAATGAATAGGGACAGGCTATCAGAACAGGGACAAACAAAAAACAGCGTATGGGAGGGTCTCGCTGGCAGAGGCAGGACCCTCACACAAGGACTCCAGGAGTTGGAGGGGCAGCCAGAGCCCCCCGGCTGGGCAGCACTCAGTGCCTGCCTCTCCTAGGGATGGGGTTACAAAGTTTGTTAAAGATGGAATTAGTATGCCTGGCAGTTTTTCTCTGCATTTTAATTTGTGTTAATAGTGCTTTCTTAATTTGTGTTACTCTTGCTTTCTTAATTTCTGTTAATCGCGCCTTCTTAATTTCTGTTAAACCTGCTTTCTTAATTTGTGTTAATCGAGCTCTTTTATGTTAATAAAGAAGGAGGAGATGTGGGAGTGTGGCCATGGGAGTTGACAAGCCCCATGGTTGGTGATCACATCCGACTCTTAAGGATGAGACCATCATAAAAGGAAAGCCTTGAGAGGGAACAAAGAAGGGTGATTCAGGAGACACCTTAAACAGGGACATGAAGAACAGGAACAGGGATAGTCTAACAGAACAGGGACAAAAACAAAAAAGGAATGAATAGGGACAGGCTATCAGAACAGGGACAAACAAAAAACAGCGTATGGGAGGGTCTCGCTGGCATAGGCAGGACCCCCAAACAAGGACTCCAGGAGTTGGAGGGGCAGCCAGAGCCCCCCGGCTGGGCAGCACTCAGTGCCTGCCTCTCCCACGGCTGGTTTTACAAAGATTGTTAAAGATAGACTTAGTATGCCTGGCAGCTTTTCTCTGTGTTTTAGTTTGTGTTGATCCTGCCTTCTTAATTTGTGTTAATCGCGCTTTCTTAAGTTAATAAAGAAGGGGAAGATGTGGGAGTGTGGCCATGGGGGTCGACAAGCCCCATGGTTGGTAATAATATCCGACTCTTAAGGATGAGACCATCAGGAATTTAAAGAGTTGAGAGGGAACAAAGAAGGGTGATTCAGGTGACACCTTCTTGTCTGGGGTGGCTTCTTCTCCAGCCATTAAAGCATGGAAGTTGCTGGGTGTTTGCTGTTGCCGGGCAAAGTTGTTGACCAATGACTAGTTACTGGAAAGGTACTGCTGTGAGGCAGAAATTATAGGAAGGGAGCCTTTCCTGAATAAGGGATAGAATGAAGTTGTGCCCTCACTCTGAGAGATGAAGTTATGCCTTCAGTAAGAGAGAGTTCAAGTTATGTCATCAATAAAGAGGTAGCATTTACAGATCCTGAAAGAACCCCGTTGTCCGTGCGGTCTTTACGCCACAAATCGCCCCCCAACAGGGACATGAAAACGAACAGGGACGAGAAGAAAACAAACAGGGGTATGAAGAACAGGAACAGGGACAGGCTAACAGAACAGGGACAAAAACAAAAAAGGAATGAATAGGGACAGTCAAACGGAACAGGGACAAAAACAGAAAAGGAATGAATAGGTACAGGCTAACAGAACAGGGACGAACAAAAAGAGCTTATGGGAGGGTCACGCTGGCTTACGCAGGACCCCCAAACAAGGACTCCAGGAGTTGGAGGGGCAGCCAGGGCCCCCCGGCTGGGCAGCACTCAGTGCCTGCCTCTCCCAGGGATGGGGTTGCAAAGTTTGTTAAACATAGACTTAGTATGCCTGGCAGTTTTTCTCTGTGTTTTAGTTTGTGTTGATCCTGCCTTCTTAATTTGTGTTAATCGCGCTTTCTTAATTTCTGTTAATCGCGCCTTCATAATTTGTGTTAAACCTGCTTTCTTAATTTGTGTTAATCGAGCTCTTTTATGTTAATAAAGAAGGGGGAGATGTGGGAGCATGGCCATGGGGGTCGACAAGTCCCATGGTTGGTGATAACATCCAACTCTTAAAGATGAGGCCATCAGGAAAGTAAAGAGTTGAGAGGGAACAAAGAAGGGTGATTCAGGAGACACCTTAAACAGGGACATGAAGAACAGGAACAGGGACAGGCTAACAGAGCAGGGAGAAACAAAAAACAGCATATGGGAGGGTCCCACTGGCATAGGCAGGACCCACAAACAAGGACTCCAGGAGTTGGAGGGGCAGCCAGAGCCCCCCGGCTGGGCAGCACTCAGTGCCTGCCTCTCCCAGGGATGGTTTTACAAAGGTTGTTAAAGATAGACTTAGTATGCCTGGCAGTTTTTCTCTGTGTTTTAGTTTGTGTTGATCCTGCCTTCTTAATTTGTGTTAATTGCGCTTTCTTATGTTAATAAAGAAGGGGAAGATGTGGGAGTGTGGCCATGGGGGTCGACAAGCCCCATGGTTGGTGATAACATCGGACTCTTAAGGATGAGACCATCAGTTATTTAAAGAGTTGAGAGGGAACAAAGAAGGGTGATTCAGGTGACACCTTCTTGTCTGGGGTGGCTAGTTCTCCAGCCATTAATGCATGGAAGTGGCTGGGTGTTTGCTGTTGCTGGGCAAAGTTGTTGACCAATGACTAGTTAGTGGAAAGGTACTGCTGTGAGGCGGAAGTTATAGGAAGGGAGCCTTTCCTGAATAAGGGATAGAATGAAGTTGTGCCCTCACTCTGAGAGATGAAGTTATGCCCTCAGTAAGAGAGAGTTCAAGTTATGTCATCAATAAAGAGGTAGCAGTTACAGATCCTGAAAGAACCCCGTTGTCCGTGCGGTCTTTACGCCACAAATCGCCCCCAAACAGGGACAAGAAAACGAACAGGGACGAGAACAAAACAAACAGGGACATGAAGAACAGGAACAGGGACAGGCTAACAGAACAGGGACAAAAACAAAAAAGGAATGAATAGGGACAGGCAAACGGAACAGGAAAAAGAAAAAAAAAGGAATGAATAGGTACAGGCTAACAGAACAGGGACGAACAAAAAGAGCTTATGGGAGGGTCACGCTGGCTTACGCAGGACCCACAAACAAGGACTCCAGGAGTTGGAGGGGCAGCCAGAGCCCCCCGGCTGGGCAGCACTCAGTGCCTGCCTCTCCCAGGGATGGGGTTGCAAAGTTTGTTAAAGATAGTCTTAGTATGCCTGGCAGTTTTTCTCTGTGTTTTAGTTTGTGTTGATCCTGCCTTCTTAATTTGTGTTAATCGCGCTTTCTTATGTTAATAAAGAAGGGGGAGATGTGGGAGTGTGGCCATGGGGGTCGACAAGTCCCATGGTTGGTGATAACATCAGACTCTTAAGGATGAGACCATCAGGAAAGTAAAGCCCTGAGAGGGAACAAAGAAGGGTGATTCAGGAGACACCTTAAACAGGGACATGAAGAACAGGAACAGGGACAGGCTAACAGAGCAGGGAGAAACAAAAAACAGCATATGGGAGGGTCCCACTGGCATATGCTGGACCCACAAACAAGGACTCCAGGAGTTGGAGGGGCAGCCAGAGCCCCCTGGCTGGGCAGTACTCAGTGCCTGCCTCTCCCAGGGATGGTTTTACAAAGGTTGTTAAACATAGACTTAGTATGCCTGGCAGTTTTTCTCTGTGTTTTAGTTTGTGTTGATCCTGCCTTCTTAATTTGTGTTAAACGCGCTTTCATATGTTAATAAAGAAGGGGAAAACGTGGGAGTGTGGCCATGGGGGTCGACAAGCCCCATGGTTGGTAATAACATCCGACTCTTAAGGATGAGACCATCAGGAATTTAAAGAGTTGATAGGGAACAAAGAAGGGTGATTCAGGAGGCACCTTAAACAGGGACATGAAGAACAGGAACAGGGACAGGCTAACAGAACAGGGACAAACAAAAAACAGCATATGGGATGGTCCCGCTGGCATATGCAGGACCCCCAAACAAGGACTCCAGGAGTTGGAGGGGCAGCCAGAGCCCCCCGGCTGGGCAGCACTCAGTGCCTGCCTCTCCCAGGGATGGGGTTGCAAAGTTTGTTAGATAGCCTTAGTATGCCTGGCAGTTTTTCTCTGTGTTTTAGTTTGTGTTTATCCTGCCTTCTTAATTTGTGTTAATCGCGCTTTCTTATGTTAATAAAGAAGGGGAAGATGTGGGAGTGTGGCCATGGGGGTCGACAAGCCCCATGGTTGTTGATCACATCCGACTATTAAAGTAGAGGCCATCAGGAAAGTAAAGCCTTGAGAGGGAACAAAGAAGGGTGATTCAGGAGACACCTTAAGCAGGGACATGAAGAACAGGAACAGGGATAGTCTAACAGAACAGGGACAAAAACAAAAAAGGAATGAATAGGGACATGCTATCAGAACAGCGACAAACAAAAAACAGCGTATGGGAGGGTCTCGCTGGCATAGGCCGGACCCACAAACAAGGACTCCAGGAGTTGGAGGGGCAGCCAGAGCCCCCCGGCTGGGCAGCACTCAGTGCCTGCCTCTCCCAGGGATGGGGTTACAAAGTTTGTTAAAGATGGAATTAGTATGCCTGGCAGTTTTTCTCTGTATTTTAATTTGTGTTAAGAGTGCTTTCTTAATTTGTGTTTCTCTTGCTTTCTTAATTTCTGTTAATCGCGCCTTCTTAATTTGTGTTAAACCTGCTTTCTTAATTTGTGTTAATCGAGCTCTTCTATGTTAATAAAGAAGGGGGAGATGTGGGAGCGTGGCCATGGGGGTCGACAAGCCCCATGGTTGGTGATAACATCCCACTCTTAAAGATGAGGCCATCAGGAAAGTAAAGAGTTGAGAGGGAACAAAGAAAGGTGATTCAGGAGACACCTTAAAGAGGGACATGAAGAACAGGAACAGGGACAGGCTAACAGAGCAGGGAGAAACAAAAAACAGCATATGGGAGGGTCCCACTGGCATAGGCAGGACCCACAAACAAGGACTCCAGGAGTTGGAGGGGCAGCCAGAGCCCCCCGGCTGGGCAGCACTGAGTGCCTGCCTCTCCCAGGGATGGTTTTACAAAGGTTGTTAAAGATAGACTTAGTATGCCTGGCAGTTTTTCTCTGTGTTTTAGTTTGTGTTGATCCTGCCTTCTTAATTTGTGTTAATTGCGCTTTCTTATGTTAATAAAGAAGAAGGAGATGTGGGAGTGTGGCCATGGGGGTCGACAAGCCCCATGGTTGGTGATAACATCGGACTCTTAAGGATGAGACCATCAGGAATTTAAAGAGTTGAGAGGGAACAAAGAAGGGTGATTCAGGTGACACCTTCTTGTCTGGGGTGGCTAGTTCTCCAGCCATTAATGCATGGAAGTGGCTGGGTGTTTGCTGTTGCCGGGCAAAGTTGTTGACCAATGACTAGTTAGTGGAAAGGTACTGCTGTGAGGCGGAAGTTATAGGAAGGGAGCCTTTCCTGAATAAGGGATAGAATGAAGTTGTGCCCTCACTCTGAGAGATGAAGTTATGCCCTCAGTAAGAGAGAGTTCAAGTTATGTCATCAATAAAGAGGTAGCAGTTACAGATCCTGAAAGAAACCGGAGTCCGTGCAGTCTTTACGCCACAAATCGCCCCCCAACAGGGACAAGAAAACAAACAGGGACGAGAAGAAAACAAACAGGGACATGAAGAACAGGAACAGGGACAGGCTAACAGAGCAGGGAGAAACAAAAAACAGCATATGGGAGGGTCTCGCTGGCATAGGCAGGACCCACAAACAAGGACTCCAGGAGTTGGAGGGGCAGCCAGAGCCCCCCAGCTGGGAAGCACTCAGTGCCTGCCTCTCCCAGGGATGGGGTTACAAAGTTTGTTAAAGATGGAATTAGTATGCCTGGCAGTTTTTCTCTGTGTTTTAGTTTGTGTTGATCCTGCCTTCTTAATTTGTGTTAATTGTGCTTTCTTATGTTAATAAAGAAGGGGAAGATGTGGGAGTGTGGCCATGGGGGTCGACAAGCCCCATGGTTGGTGATAACATCGGACTCTTAAGGATGAGACCATCAGGAAAGTAAAGCCTTGAGAGGGAACAAAGAAGGGTGATTCAGGAGACACCTTAACCAGGGACATGAAGAACAGGAACAGGGATAGTCTAACAGAACAGGGAGGAAAACAAAAAAGGAATGAATAGGGACAGGCTATCAGAACAGGGACAAACAAAAAACAGCGTATGGGAGGGTCTCGCTGGCATAGGCAGGACCCACAAACAAGGACTCCAGGAGTTGGAGGGGCAGCCAGAGCCCCCCAGCTGGGAAGCACTCAGTGCCTGCCTCTCCCAGGGATGGGGTTACAAAGTTTGTTAAAGATGGAATTAGTATGCCTGGCAGTTTTTCTCTGTGTTTTAGTTTGTGTTGATCCTGCCTTCTTAATTTGTGTTAATTGTGCTTTCTTATGTTAATAAAGAAGAAGGAGATGTGGGAGTGTGGCCATGGGGGTCGACAAGCCCCATGGTTGGTGATAACATCCGACTCTTAAGGATGAGACCATCAGGAAAGGAAAGCCTTGAGAGGGAACAAAGAAGGGTGATTCAGGAGACACCTTAAACAGGGACATGAAGAACAGGAACAGGGATAGTCTAACAGAACAGGGACGAAAACAAAAAGGGAATGAATAGGGACAGGCTATCAGAACAGGGACAAACAAAAAACAGCGTATGGGAGGGTCTCGCTGGCATAGGCAGGACCCTCACACAAGGACTCCAGGAGTTGGAGGGGCAGCCAGAGCCCCCCGGCTGGGCAGCACTCAGTGCCTGCCTCTCCTAGGGATGGGGTTACAAAGTTTGTTAAAGATGGAATTAGTATGCCTGGCAGTTTTTCTCTGCATTTTAATTTGTGTTAATAGTGCTTTCTTAATTTGTGTTACTCTTGCTTTCTTAATTTCTGTTAATCGCGCCTTCTTAATTTCTGTTAAACCTGCTTTCTTAATTTGTGTTAATCGAGCTCTTTTATGTTAATAAAGAAGGAGGAGATGTGGGAGTGTGGCCATGGGGGTTTACAAGCCCCATGGTTGGTGATCACATCCGACTCTTAAGGATGAGACCATCATAAAAGGAAAGCCTTGAGAGGGAACAAAGAAGGGTGATTCAGGAGACACCTTAAACAGGGACATGAAGAACAGGAACAGGGATAGTCTAACAGAACAGGGACAAAAACAAAAAAGGAATGAATAGGGACAGGCTATCAGAACAGGGACAAACAAAAAACAGCGTATGGGAGGGTCTCGCTGGCATAGGCAGGACCCCCAAACAAGGACTCCAGGAGTTGGAGGGGCAGCCAGAGCCCCCCGGCTGGGCAGCACTCAGTGCCTGCCTCTCCCACGGCTGGTTTTACAAAGATTGTTAAAGATAGACTTAGTATGCCTGGCAGCTTTTCTCTGTGTTTTAGTTTGTGTTGATCCTGCCTTCTTAATTTGTGTTAATCGCGCTTTCTTAAGTTAATAAAGAAGGGGAAGATGTGGGAGTGTGGCCATGGGGGTCGACAAGCCCCATGGTTGGTAATAATATCCGACTCTTAAGGATGAGACCATCAGGAATTTAAAGAGTTGAGAGGGAACAAAGAAGGGTGATTCAGGTGACACCTTGTTGTCTGGGGTGGCTTCTTCTCCAGCCATTAAAGCATGGAAGTTGCTGGGTGTTTGCTGTTGCCGGGCAAAGTTGTTGACCAATGACTAGTTACTGGAAAGGTACTGCTGTGAGGCAGAAATTATAGGAAGGGAGCCTTTCCTGAATAAGGGATAGAATGAAGTTGTGCCCTCACTCTGAGAGATGAAGTTATGCCTTCAGTAAGAGAGAGTTCAAGTTATGTCATCAATAAAGAGGTAGCATTTACAGATCCTGAAAGAACCCCGTTGTCCGTGCGGTCTTTACGCCACAAATCGCCCCCCAACAGGGACATGAAAACGAACAGGGACGAGAAGAAAACAAACAGGGGTATGAAGAACAGGAACAGGGACAGGCTAACAGAACAGGGACAAAAACAAAAAAGGAATGAATAGGGACAGTCAAACGGAACAGGGACAAAAACAGAAAAGGAATGAATAGGTACAGGCTAACAGAACAGGGACGAACAAAAAGAGCTTATGGGAGGGTCACGCTGGCTTACGCAGGACCCCCAAACAAGGACTCCAGGAGTTGGAGGGGCAGCCAGAGCCCCCCGGCTGGGCAGCACTCAGTGCCTGCCTCTCCCAGGGATGGGGTTGCAAAGGTTGTTAAAGATAGACTTAGTATGCCTGGCAGTTTTTCTCTGTGTTTTAGTTTGTGTTGATCCTGCCTTCTTAATTTGTGTTAATTGCGCTTTCTTATGTTAATAAAGAAGGGGAAGATGTGGGAGTGTGGCCATGGGGGTCGACAAGCCCCATGGTTGGTGATAACATCGGACTCTTAAGGATGAGACCATCAGGAATTTAAAGAGTTGAGAGGGAACAAAGAAGGGTGATTCAGGTGACACCTTCTTGTCTGGGGTGGCTAGTTCTCCAGCCATTAATGCATGGAAGTGGCTGGGTGTTTGCTGTTGCTGGGCAAAGTTGTTGACCAATGACTAGTTAGTGGAAAGGTACTGCTGTGAGGCGGAAGTTATAGGAAGGGAGCCTTTCCTGAATAAGGGATAGAATGAAGTTGTGCCCTCACTCTGAGAGATGAAGTTATGCCCTCAGTAAGAGAGAGTTCAAGTTATGTCATCAATAAAGAGGTAGCAGTTACAGATCCTGAAAGAACCCCGTTGTCCGTGCGGTCTTTACGCCACAAATCGCCCCCCAACAGGGACAAGAAAACGAACAGGGACGAGAACAAAACAAACAGGGACATGAAGAACAGGAACAGGGACAGGCTAACAGAACAGGGACAAAAACAAAAAAGGAATGAATAGGGACAGGCAAACGGAACAGGAAAAAGAAAAAAAAAGGAATGAATAGGTACAGGCTAACAGAACAGGGACGAACAAAAAGAGCTTATGGGAGGGTCACGCTGGCTTACGCAGGACCCACAAACAAGGACTCCAGGAGTTGGAGGGGCAGCCAGAGCCCCCCGGCTGGGCAGCACTCAGTGCCTGCCTCTCCCAGGGATGGGGTTGCAAAGTTTGTTAAAGATAGTCTTAGTATGCCTGGCAGTTTTTCCCTGTGTTTTAGTTTGTGTTGATCCTGCCTTCTTAATTTGTGTTAATTGCGCTTTCTTATGTTAATAAAGAAGGAGGAGATGTGGGAGTGTGGCCATGGGGTCGACAAGCCCCATGGTTGGTGATCACATCCGACTCTTAAAGATGAGGCCATGAGGAAAGACAAGCCTTGAGAGGGAACAAAGAAGGGTGATTCAGGAGACACCTTAAACAGGGACATGAAGAACAGGAACAGGGACAGGCTAACAGAGCAGGGAGAAACAAAAAACAGCATATGGGAGGGTCCCACTGGCATAGGCAGGACCCACAAACAAGGACTCCAGGAGTTGGAGGGGCAGCCAGAGCCCCCCAGCTGGGAAGCACTCAGTGCCTGCCTCTCCCAGGGATGAAGTTACAAAGTTTGTTAAAGATGGAATTAGTATGCCTGGCACTTTTTCTCTGTATTTTAATTTGTGTTAAGAGTGCTTTCTTAATTTGTGTTTCTCTTGCTTTCTTAATTTCTGTTAATCGCGCCTTCATAATTTGTGTTAAACCTGCTTTCTTAATTTGTGTTAATCGTGCTCTTCTATGTTAATAAAGAAGGGGGAGATGTGGGAGCATGGCCATGGGGGTCGACAAGTCCCATGGTTGGTGATAACATCCGACTCTTAAAGATGAGGCCATCAGGAAAGTAAAGAGTTGAGAGGGAACAAAGAAGGCTGATTCAGGAGACACCTTAACCAGGGACATGAAGAACAGGAACAGGGACAGGCTAACAGAGCAGGGAGAACCAAAAAAGAGCATATGGGAGGGTCCCACTGGCATATGCTGGACCCACAAACAAGGACTCCAGGAGTTGGAGGGGCAGCCAGAGCCCCCCGGCTGGGCAGTACTCAGTGCCTGCCTCTCCCAGGGATGGTTTTACAAAGGTTGTTAAAGATAGAATTAGTATGCCTGGCAGTTTTTCTCTGTGTTTCTGTTTGTGTTGATCCTGCCTTCTAAATTTGTGTTAATTGTGCTTTCTTATGTTAATAAAGAAGGGGAAGATGTGGGAGTGTGGCCATGGGGGTCGACAAGCCCCATGGTTGGTGATAACATCGGACTCTTAAGGATGAGACCATCAGGAAAGGAAAGCCTTGAGAGGGAACAAAGAAGGGTGATTCAGGAGACACCTTAACCAGGGACATGAAGAACAGGAACAGGGATAGTCTAACAGAACAGGGAGGAAAACAAAAAAGGAATGAATAGGGACAGGCTATCAGAACAGGGACAAACAAAAAACAGCATATGGGAGGGTCTCGCTGGCATAGGCAGGACCCACAAACAAGGACTCCAGGAGTTGGAGGGGCAGCCAGAGCCCCCCAGCTGGGAAGCACTCAGTGCCTGCCTCTCCCAGGGATGGGGTTACAAAGTTTGTTAAAGATGGAATTAGTATGCCTGGCAGTTTTTCTCTGTGTTTTAGTTTGTGTTGATCCTGCCTTCTTAATTTGTGTTAATCGCGCTTTCTTATGTTAATAAAGAAGGGGAAGATGTGGGAATGTGGCCATGGGGGTCGACAAGCCCCATGGTTGGTGATAACATCGGACTCTTAAGGATGAGACCATCAGGAATTTAAAGAGTTGAGAGGGAACAAAGAAGGGTGATTCAGGTGACACCTTCTTGTCTGGGGTGGCTAGTTCTCCAGCCATTAATGCATGGAAGTGGCTGGGTGTTTGCTGTTGCCGGGCAAAGTTGTTGACCAATGACTAGTTAGTGGAAAGGTACTGCTCTGAGGCGGAAGTTATAGGATGGGAGCCTTTCCTGAATAAGGGATAGAATGAAGTTGTGCCCTCACTCTGAGAGATGAAGTTATGCCCTCAGTAAGAGAGAGTTCAAGTTATGTCATCAATAAAGAGGTAGCATTTACAGATCCTGAAAGAACCCCGTTGTCCGTGCGGTCTTTACGCCACAAATCGCCCCCCAACAGGGACAAGAAAACGAACAGGGACGAGAACAAAACAAACAGGGACATGAAGAACAGGAACAGGGACAGGCTAACAGAACAGGGACAAAAACAAAAAAGGAATGAATAGGGACAGGCAAACGGAACAGGAAAAAGAAAAAAAAAGGAATGAATAGGTACAGGCTAACAGAACAGGGACGAACAAAAAGAGCTTATGGGAGGGTCACGCTGGCTGACGCAGGACCCACAAACAAGGACTCCAGGAGTTGGAGGGGCAGCCAGAGCCCCCCGGCTGGGCAGCACTCAGTGCCTGCCTCTCCCAGGGATGGGGTTGCAAAGTTTGTTAAAGATAGTCTTAGTATGCCTGGCAGTTTTTCTCTGTGTTTTAGTTTGTGTTGATCCTGCCTTCTTAATTTGTGTTAATTGCGCTTTCTTATGTTAATAAAGAAGGAGGAGATGTGGGAGTGTGGCCATGGGGGTCGACAAGCCCCATGGTTGGTGATCACATCCGACTCTTAAAGATGAGGCCATGAGGAAAGACAAGCCTTGAGAGGGAACAAAGAAGGGTGATTCAGGAGACACCTTAAACAGGGACATGAAGAACAGGAACAGGGACAGGCTAACAGAGCAGGGAGAAACAAAAAACAGCATATGGGAGGGTCCCACTGGCATAGGCAGGACCCACAAACAAGGACTCCAGGAGTTGGAGGGGCAGCCAGAGCCCCCCAGCTGGGAAGCACTCAGTGCCTGCCTCTCCCAGGGATGGGGTTACAAAGTTTGTTAAAGATGGAATTAGTATGCCTGGCACTTTTTCTCTGTATTTTAATTTGTGTTAATAGTGCTTTCTTAATTTGTGTTTCTCTTGCTTTCTTAATTTCTGTTAATCGCGCCTTCTTATTTTGTGTTAAACCTGCTTTCTTAATTTGTGTTAATTGAGCTCTTCTATGTTAATAAAGAAGGGGGAGATGTGGGAGCCTGGCCATGGGGTTCGACAAGTCCCATGGTTGGTGATAACATCCGACTCTTAAAGATGAGGCCATCAGGAAAGTAAAGAGTTGAGAGGGAACAAAGAAGGGTGATTCAGGAGACACCTTAACCAGGGACATGAAGAACAGGAACAGGGACAGGCTAACAGAGCAGGGAGAAACAAAAAAGAGCATATGGGAGGGTCCCACTGGCATAGGCAGGACCCACAAACAAGGACTCCAGGAGTTGGAGGGGCAGCCAGAGCCCCCCGGCTGGGCAGTACTCAGTGCCTGCCTCTCCCAGGGATGGTTTTACAAAGGTTGTTAAAGATAGACTTAGTATGCCTGGCAGTTTTTCTCTGTGTTTTTGTTTGTGTTGATCCTGCCTTCTAAATTTGTGTTAATTGTGCTTTCTTATGTTAATAAAGAAGGGGAAGATGTGGGAGTGTGGCCATGGGGGTCGACAAGCCCCATGGTTGGTGATAACATCGGACTCTTAAGGATGAGACCATCAGGAAAGGAAAGCCTTGAGAGGGAACAAAGAAGGGTGATTCAGGAGACACCTTAACCAGGGACATGAAGAACAGGAACAGGGATAGTCTAACAGAACAGGGAGGAAAACAAAAAAGGAATGAATAGGGACAGGCTATCAGAACAGGGACAAACAAAAAACAGCGTATGGGAGGGTCTCGCTGGCATAGGCAGGACCCACAAACAAGGACTCCAGGAGTTGGAGGGGCAGCCAGAGCCCCCCAGCTGGGAAGCACTCAGTGCCTGCCTCTCCCAGGGATGGGGTTACAAAGTTTGTTAAAGATGGAATTAGTATGCCTGGCAGTTTATCTCTGTATTTTAGTTTGTGTTAATAGTGCTTTCTTAATTTGTGTTACTCTTGCTTTCTTAATTTCTGTTAATCGCGCCTTCATAATTTGTGTTAAAAATGCTTTCTTAATTTGTGTTAATCAAGCTCTTTTATGTTAATAAAGAAGGGGGAGATGTGGGAGCATGGCCATGGGGGTCGACAAGCCCCATGGTTGCTGATAACATCGGACTCTTAAGGATGAGACCATCAGGAATTTAAAGAGTTGAGAGGGAACAAAGCAGGGTGATTCAGGTGACACCTTCTTGTCTGGGGTGGCTAGTTCTCCAGCCATTAATGCATGGAAGTGGCTGGGTGTTTGCTGTTGCCGGGCAAAGTTGTTGACCAATGACTAGTTAGTGGAAAGGTACTGCTCTGAGGCGGAAGTTATAGGAAGGGAGCCTTTCCTGAATAAGGGATAGAATGAAGTTGTGCCCTCACTCTGAGAGATGAAGTTATGCCCTCAGTAAGAGAGAGTTCAAGTTATGTCATCAATAAAGAGGTAGCAGTTACAGATCCTGAAAGAACCCCGTTGTCCGTGCGGTCTTTACGCCACAAATCGCCCCCCAACAGGGACATGAAAACGAACAGGGACGAGAAGAAAACAAACAGGGACATGAAGAACAGGAACAGGGACAGGCTAACAGAACAGGGACAAAAACAAAAAAGGAATGAATAGGGACAGGCAAACGGAACAGGAAAAAGAAAAAAAAAGGAATGAATAGGTACAGGCTAACAGAACAGGGACGAACAAAAAGAGCTTATGGGAGGGTCACGATGGTTTACGCAGGACCCACAAACAAGGACTCCAGGAGTTGGAGGGGCAGCCAGAGCCCCCCGGCTGGGCAGCACTCAGTGCCTGCCTCTCCCAGGGATGGGGTTGCAAAGTTTGTTAAAGATAGTCTTAGTATGCCTGGCAGTTTTTCTCTGTGTTTTAGTTTGTGTTGATCCTGCCTTCTTAATTTGTGTTAATTGCGCTTTCTTATGTTAATAGAGAAGGAGGAGATGTGGGAGTGTGGCCATGGGGGTCGACAAGCCCCATGGTTGGTGATCACATCCGTCTCTTAAAGATGAGGCCATCAGGAAAGTAAACCCTTGAGAGGGAACAAAGAAGGGTGATTCAGGAGACACCTTAAACAGGGACATGAAGAACAGGAACAGGGACAGGCTAACAGAGCAGGGAGAAACAAAAAACAGCATATGGGAGGGTCCCACTGGCATATGCTGGACCCAAAAACAAGGACTCCAGGAGTTGGAGGGGCAGCCAGAGCCCCCCGGCTGGGCAGTACTCAGTGCCTGCCTCTCCCAGGGATGGTTTTACAAAGTTTGTTAAAGATAGAATTAGTATGCCTGGCAGTTTTTCTCTGTGTTTTTGTTTGTGTTGATCCTGCCTTCTAAATTTGTGTTATTTGTGCTTTCTTATGTTAATAAAGAAGGGGAAGATGTGGGAGTGTGGCCATGGGGGTCGACAAGCCCCATGGTTGGTGATAACATCCGACTCTTAAGGATGAGACCATCAGGAAAGGAAAGCCTTGAGAGGGAACAAAGAAGGGTGATTCAGGAGACACCTTAACCAGGGACATGAAGAACAGGAACAGGGATAGTCTAACAGAACAGGGAGGAAAACAAAAAAGGAATGAATAGGGACAGGCTATCAGAACAGGGACAAACAAAAAACAGCGTATGGGAGGGTCTCGCTGGCATAGGCCGGACCCACAAACAAGGACTCCAGGAGTTGGAGAGGCAGCCAGAGCCCCCCAGCTGGGAAGCACTCAGTGCCTGCCTCTCCCAGGGATGGGGTTACAAAGTTTGTTAAAGATGGAATTAGTATGCCTGGCAGTTTTTCTCTGTGTTTTAGTTTGTGTTGATCCTGCCTTCTTAATTTGTGTTAATCGCGCTTTCTTATGTTAATAAAGAAGGGGAAGATGTGGGAGTGTGGCCATGGGGGTCGACAAGCCCCATGGTTGGTTATAACATCCGAATATTAAAGTAGAGACCATCAGGAAAGTAAAGCCTTGAGAGGGAACAAAGAAGGGTGATTCAGGAGACACCTTAACCAGGGACATGAAGAACAGGAACAGGGATAGTCTAACAGAACAGGGACAAATACAAAAAAGGAATGAATAGGGACATGCTATCAGAACAGGGACAAACAAAAAACAGCGTATGGGAGGGTCTCGCTGGCGTAGGCAGGACCTACAAACAAGGACTCCAGGAGTTGGAGGGGCAGCCAGAGCCCCCCAGCTGGGCAGCACTCAGTGCCTGCCTCTCCCAGGGATGGGGTTACAAAGTTTGTAAAAGATGGAATTAGTATGCCTGGCAGTTTTTCTCTGTGTTTTAGTTTGTGTTAATAGTGCTTTCTTAATTTGTGTTACTCTTGCTTTCTTAATTTCTGTTAATCGCGCCTTCTTAATTTGTGTTAAACCTGCTTTCTTAATTTGTGTTAATCGAGCTCTTCTATGTTAATAAAGAAGGGGGAGATGTGGGAGCCTGGCCATGGGGGTCGACAAGTCCCATGGTTGGTGATAACATCCGACTCTTAAAGATGAGGCCATCAGGAAAGTAAAGAGTTGAGAGGGAACAAAGAAGGGTGATTCAGGAGACACCTTAAACAGGGACATGAAGAACAGGAACAGGGACAGGCTAACAGAGCAGGGAGAAACAAAAAACAGCATATGGGAGGGTCCCACTGGCATAGGCAGGACCCACAAACAAGGACTCCAGGAGTTGGAGGGGCAGCCAGAGCCCCCCGGCTGGGCAGTACTCAGTGCCTGCCTCTCCCAGGGATGGTTTTACAAAGGTTGTTAAAGATAGGCTTAGTATGCCTGGCAGTTTTTCTCTGTGTTTTTGTTTGTGTTGATCCTGTCTTCTAAATTTGTGTTAATTGTGCTTTCTTATGTTAATAAAGAAGGGGAAGATGTGGGAGAGTGGCCATGGGGGTCGACAAGCCCCATGGTTGGTGATAACATCGGACTCTTAAGGATGAGACCATCAGGAAAGGAAAGCCTTGAGAGGGAACAAAGAAGGGTGATTCAGGAGACACCTTAACCAGGGACATGAAGAACAGGAACAGGGATAGTCTAACAGAACAGGGAGGAAAACAAAAAAGGAATGAATAGGGACAGGCTATCAGAACAGGGACAAACAAAAAACAGCGTATGGGAGGGTCTCGCTGGCATAGGCAGGACCCACAAACAAGGACTCCAGGAGTTGGAGGGGCAGCCAGAGCCCCCCAGCTGGGAAGCACTCAGTGCCTGCCTCTCCCAGGGATGGGGTTACAAAGTTTGTTAAAGATAGTCTTAGTATGCCTGGCAGTTTTTCTCTGTGTTTTAGTTTGTGTTGATCCTGCTTTCTTAATTTGTGTTAATTGTGCTTTCTTATGTTAATAAAGAAGGGGAAGATGTGGGAGTGTGGCCATGGGGGTCGACAAGCCCCATGGTTGGTGATAACATCCGACTCTTAAGGATGAGACCATCAGGAAAGGAAAGCCTTGAGAGGGAACAAAGAAGGGTGATTCAGGAGACACCTTAAACAGGGACATGAAGAACAGGAACAGGGATAGTCTAACAGAACAGGGACAAATACAAAAAAGGAATGAATAGGAACATGCTATCAGAACAGGGACAAACAAAAAACAGCGTATGGGAGGGTCTCGCTGGCATAGGCAGGACCTACAAACAAGGACTCCAGGAGTTGGAGGGGCAGCCAGAGCCCCCCAGCTGGGCAGCACTCAGTGCCTGCCTCTCCCAGGGATGGGGTTACAAAGTTGGTTAAAGATGGAATTAGTATGCCTGGCAGTTTATCTCTGTATTTTAGTTTGTGTTAATAGTGCTTTCTTAATTTGTGTTACTCTTGCTTTCTTAATTTCTGTTAATCGCGCCTTCATAATTTGTGTTAAACCTGCTTTCTTAATTTGTGTTAATCGAGCTCTTTTATGTTAATAAAGAAGGGGGAGATGTGGGAGCATGGCCATGGGGGTTGACAAGTCCCATGGTTGGTGATAACTTCCAACTCTTAAAGATGAGGCCATCAGGAAAGTAAAGAGTTGAGAGGGAACAAAGAAGGGTGATTCAGGAGACACCTTAAACAGGGACATGAAGAACAGGAACAGGGACAGGCTAACAGAGCAGGGAGAAACAAAAAACAGCATATGGGAGGGTCCCACTGGCATATGCTGGACCCACAAACAAGGACTCCAGGAGTTGGAGGGGCAGCCAGAGCCCCCCGGCTGGGCAGCACTCAGTGCCTGCCTCTCCCAGGGATGGTTTTACAAAGGTTGTTAAAGATAGACTTAGTATGCCTGGCAGTTTTTCTCTGTGTTTTAGTTTGTGTTGATCCTGCCTTCTTAATTTGTGTTAATCGCGCTTTCTTATGTTAATAAACAAGGAGGAGATGTGGGAGTGTGGCCATGGGGGTCAACAAGCCCCATGGTTGGTGATCACATCCGACTCTTAAAGATGAGGCCATGAGGATAGTAAAGCCTTGAGAGGGAACAAAGAAGGGTGATTCAGGTGACACCTTCTTGTCTGGGGTGGCTAGTTCTCCAGCCATTAATGCATGGAAGTGGCTGGGTGTTTGCTGTTGCCGGGCAAAGTTGTTGACCAATGACTAGTTAGTGGAAAGGTACTGCTGTGAGGTGGAAGTTATAGGAAGGGAGCCTTTCCTGAATAAGGGATAGAATGAAGTTGTGCCCTCACTCTGAGAGATGAAGTTATGCCCTCAGTAAGATAGAGTTCAAGTTATGTCATCAATAATGAGGTAGCAGTTACAGATCCTGAAAGAACCCCGTTGTCCGTGCGGTCTTTACGCCACAAATCGCCCCCCAACAGGGACATGAAAACGAACAGGAACGAGAAGAATACAAACAGGGACATGAAGAAGAGGAACAGGGACAGGCAAACAGAACAGGGACAAAAACAAAAAAGGAATGAATAGGGACAGGTAAACGGAACAGGGACAAAAACAGAAAAGGAATGATCAGGTACAGGCTAACAGAACAGGGATGACCAAAATGAGCATATGGGAGGGTCACGATGGTTTACGCAGGACCCCCAAACAAGGACTCCAGGAGTTGGAGGGGCAGCCAGAGCCCCCCAGCTGGGCAGCACTCAGTGCCTGCCTCTCCCAGGGATGGGGTTATAAAGTTTGTTAAAGATAGACTTAGTATGCCTGGCAGTTTTTCTCTGTATTTTAGTTTGTGTTAATAGTGCTTTCTTAATTTGTGTTTCTCTTGCTTTCTTAATTTCTGTTAATCGCGCCTTCTTAATTTGTGTTAAACCTGCTTTCTTAATTTGTGTTAATCGAGCTCTTTTATGTTAATAAAGGAGGGGGAGATGTGGGAGCCTGGCCATGGGGTTAGACAAGCCCCATGGTTGGTGATAAGATCTGACTAATAAAGTAGAGACCATCAGGAAAGTAAAGCCTTGAGAGGGAACAAAGAAGGGTGATTCAGGAGACACCTTAAACAGGGAAATGAAGAACAGGAACAGGGACAGGCTAACAGAACAGGGAGAAACAAAAAACAGCATATGGGAGGGTCCCACTGGCATAGGCAGGACCCACAAACAAGGACTCCAGGAGTTGGAGGGGCAGCCAGAGCCCCCCGGCTGGGCAGCACTCAGTGCCTGCCTCTCCCAGGGATGGGGTTACAAAGGTTGTTAAACATAGACTTAGTATGCCTGGCAGTTTTTCTCTGTGTTTTAGTTTGTGTTGATCCTGCCTTCTTAATTTGTGTTAATTGCGCTTTCTTATGTTAATAAAGAAGGGGAAGATGTGGGAGTGTGGCCATGGGGGTCGACAAGCCCCATGGTTGGTGATAACATCCGACTGTTAAAGTAGAGACCATCAGGAAAGTAAAGCCTTGAGAGGGAACAAAGAAGGGTGATTCAGGAGACACCATAAACAGGGACATGAAGAACAGGAACAGGGATAGTCTAACAGAACAGGGACGAAAACAAAAAGGGAATTAATAGGGACAGGCTATCAGAACAGGGACAAACAAAAAATAGCGTATGGGAGGGTCTCGCTGGCATAGGCAGGACCCCCAAACAAGGACTCCAGGAGTTGGAGGGGCAGCCAGAGCCCCCCGGCTGGGCAGCACTCAGTGCCTGCCTCTCCCAGGAATGGGGTTACAAAGTTTGTTAAAGATGGAATTAGTATGCCTGGCAGTTTTTCTCTGTGTTTTAGTTTGTGTTGTTCCTGCCTTCTTAATTTGTGTTAATCGCGCTTTCTTATGTTAATAAAGAAGGGGAAGATGTGGGAGTGTGGCCATGGGGGTCGACAAGCCCCATGGTTGGTGATCACATCCGACTCTTAAAGATGAGACCATGAGGAAAGTAAAGCCTTGAGAGGGAACAAAGAAGGGTGATTCAGGAGACACCTTAACCAGGGACATGAAGAACAGGAACAGGGATAGTCTAACAGAACAGGGAGGAAAACAAAAAAGGAATGAATAGGGACAGGCTATCAGAACAGGGACAAACAAAAAACAGCGTATGGGAGGGTCTCGCTGGCATAGGCAGGACCCACAAACAAGGACTCCAGGAGTTGGAGGGGCAGCCAGAGCCCCCCAGCTGGGAAGCACTCAGTGCCTGCCTCTCCCAGGGATGGGGTTACAAAGTTTGTTAAAGATGGAATTAGTATGCCTGGCAGTTTTTCTCTGTGTTTTAGTTTGTGTTGATCCTGCCTTCTTAATTTGTGTTACTCGCGCTTTCATATGTTAATTAAGAAGGGGAAGATGTGGGAGTGTGGCCATGGGGGTCGACAAGCCCCATGGTTGGTTATAACATCCGAATATTAAAGTAGAGACCATCAGGAAAGTAAAGCCTTGAGAGGGAGCAAAGAAGGGTGATTCAGGAGACACCTTAAACAGGGACATGAAGAACAGGAACAGGGATAGTCTAACAGAACAGGGACAAAAACAAAAAAGGAATGAATAGGGACAGGCTATCAGAACAGGGACAAACAAAAAACAGCATATGGGAGGGTCTCGCTGGCATAGGCAGGACCCACAAACAAGGACTCCAGGAGTTGGAGGGGCAGCCAGAGCCCCCCGGCTGGCCAGCACTCAGTGCCTGCCTCTCACAGGGATGGGGTTGCAAAGTTTGTTAAAGATAGTCTTAGTATGCCTGGCAGTTTTTCTCTGTGTTTTAGTTTGTGTTGATCCTGCTTTCTTAATTTGTGTTAATTGTGCTTTCTTATGTTAATAAAGAAGGGGAAGATGTGGGAGTGTGGCCATGGGGGTCGACAAGCCCCATGGTTGGTGATAACATCCGACTCTTAAGGATGAGACCATCAGGAAAGGAAAGCCTTGAGAGGGAACAAAGAAGGGTGATTCAGGAGACACCTTAAACAGGGACATGAAGAACAGGAACAGGGATAGTCTAACAGAACAGGGACAAATACAAAAAAGGAATGAATAGGAACATGCTATCAGAACAGGGACAAACAAAAAACAGCGTATGGGAGGGTCTCGCTGGCATAGGCAGGACCTACAAACAAGGACTCCAGGAGTTGGAGGGGCAGCCAGAGCCCCCCAGCTGGGCAGCACTCAGTGCCTGCCTCTCCCAGGGATGGGGTTACAAAGTTGGTTAAAGATGGAATTAGTATGCCTGGCAGTTTATCTCTGTATTTTAGTTTGTGTTAATAGTGCTTTCTTAATTTGTGTTACTCTTGCTTTCTTAATTTCTGTTAATCGCGCCTTCATAATTTGTGTTAAACCTGCTTTCTTAATTTGTGTTAATCGAGCTCTTTTATGTTAATAAAGAAGGGGGAGATGTGGGAGCATGGCCATGGGGGTTGACAAGTCCCATGGTTGGTGATAACTTCCAACTCTTAAAGATGAGGCCATCAGGAAAGTAAAGAGTTGAGAGGGAACAAAGAAGGGTGATTCAGGAGACACCTTAAACAGGGACATGAAGAACAGGAACAGGGACAGGCTAACAGAGCAGGGAGAAACAAAAAACAGCATATGGGAGGGTCCCACTGGCATATGCTGGACCCACAAACAAGGACTCCAGGAGTTGGAGGGGCAGCCAGAGCCCCCCGGCTGGGCAGCACTCAGTGCCTGCCTCTCCCAGGGATGGTTTTACAAAGGTTGTTAAAGATAGACTTAGTATGCCTGGCAGTTTTTCTCTGTGTTTTAGTTTGTGTTGATCCTGCCTTCTTAATTTGTGTTAATCGCGCTTTCTTATGTTAATAAACAAGGAGGAGATGTGGGAGTGTGGCCATGGGGGTCAACAAGCCCCATGGTTGGTGATCACATCCGACTCTTAAAGATGAGGCCATGAGGATAGTAAAGCCTTGAGAGGGAACAAAGAAGGGTGATTCAGGTGACACCTTCTTGTCTGGGGTGGCTAGTTCTCCAGCCATTAATGCATGGAAGTGGCTGGGTGTTTGCTGTTGCCGGGCAAAGTTGTTGACCAATGACTAGTTAGTGGAAAGGTACTGCTGTGAGGTGGAAGTTATAGGAAGGGAGCCTTTCCTGAATAAGGGATAGAATGAAGTTGTGCCCTCACTCTGAGAGATGAAGTTATGCCCTCAGTAAGATAGAGTTCAAGTTATGTCATCAATAATGAGGTAGCAGTTACAGATCCTGAAAGAACCCCGTTGTCCGTGCGGTCTTTACGCCACAAATCGCCCCCCAACAGGGACATGAAAACGAACAGGAACGAGAAGAATACAAACAGGGACATGAGAAGAGGAACAGGGACAGGCAAACAGAACAGGGACAAAAACAAAAAAGGAATGAATAGGGACAGGTAAACGGAACAGGGACAAAAACAGAAAAGGAATGATCAGGTACAGGCTAACAGAACAGGGATGACCAAAATGAGCATATGGGAGGGTCACGATGGTTTACGCAGGACCCCCAAACAAGGACTCCAGGAGTTGGAGGGGCAGCCAGAGCCCCCCAGCTGGGCAGCACTCAGTGCCTGCCTCTCCCAGGGATGGGGTTATAAAGTTTGTTAAAGATAGACTTAGTATGCCTGGCAGTTTTTCTCTGTATTTTAGTTTGTGTTAATAGTGCTTTCTTAATTTGTGTTTCTCTTGCTTTCTTAATTTCTGTTAATCGCGCCTTCTTAATTTGTGTTAAACCTGCTTTCTTAATTTGTGTTAATCGAGCTCTTTTATGTTAATAAAGGAGGGGGAGATGTGGGAGCCTGGCCATGGGGTTAGACAAGTCCCATGGTTGGTGATAAGATCTGACTAATAAAGTAGAGACCATCAGGAAAGTAAAGCCTTGAGAGGGAACAAAGAAGGGTGATTCAGGAGACACCTTAAACAGGGAAATGAAGAACAGGAACAGGGACAGGCTAACAGAACAGGGAGAAACAAAAAACAGCATATGGGAGGGTCCCACTGGCATAGGCAGGACCCACAAACAAGGACTCCAGGAGTTGGAGGGGCAGCCAGAGCCCCCCGGCTGGGCAGCACTCAGTGCCTGCCTCTCCCAGGGATGGGGTTACAAAGGTTGTTAAACATAGACTTAGTATGCCTGGCAGTTTTTCTCTGTGTTTTATTTTGTGTTGATCCTGCCTTCTTAATTTGTGTTAATCGCGCTTTCTTATGTTAATAAAGAAGGGGAAGATGTGGGAGTGTGGCCATGGGGGTCGACAAGCCCCATGGTTGGTGATAACATCCGACTGTTAAAGTAGAGACCATCAGGAAAGTAAAGCCTTGAGAGGGAACAAAGAAGGGTGATTCAGGAGACACCATAAACAGGGACATGAAGAACAGGAACAGGGATAGTCTAACAGAACAGGGACGAAAACAAAAAGGGAATTAATAGGGACAGGCTATCAGAACAGGGACAAACAAAAAATAGCGTATGGGAGGGTCTCGCTGGCATAGGCAGGACCCCCAAACAAGGACTCCAGGAGTTGGAGGGGCAGCCAGAGCCCCCTGGCTGGGCAGCACTCAGTGCCTGCCTCTCCCAGGGATGGGGTTACAAAGTTTGTTAAAGATGGAATTAGTATGCCTGGCAGTTTTTCTCTGTGTTTTAGTTTGTGTTGATCCTGCCTTCTTAATTTGTGTTAATCGCGCTTTCTTATGTTAATAAAGAAGGGGAAGATGTGGGAGTGTGGCCATGGGGGTCGACAAGCCCCATGGTTGGTGATCACATCCGACTCTTAAAGATGAGACCATGAGGAAAGTAAAGCCTTGAGAGGGAACAAAGAAGGGTGATTCAGGAGACACCTTAACCAGGGACATGAAGAACAGGAACAGGGATAGTCTAACAGAACAGGGACGAAAACAAAAAAGTAATGAATAGGGACAGGCTATCAGAACAGGGACAAACAAAAAACAGCCTATGGGAGGGTCTCGCTGGCATAGGCAGGACCCACAAACAAGGACTCCAGGAGTTGGAGGGGCAGCCAGAGCCCCCCGGCTGGGCAGCACTCAGTGCCTGCCTCTCCCAGGGACGGGGTTACAAAGTTTGTTAAAGATGGAATTAGTATGCCTGGCAGTTTTTCTCTGTATTTTAGTTTGTGTTAATAGTTCTTTCTTAATTTGTGTTACTCTTGCTTTCTTAATTTCTGTTAATCGCGCCTTCTTAATTTGTGTTAAACCTGCTTTCTTAATTTGTGTTAATCGAGCTCTTTTAGGTTAATAAAGAAGGGGGAGATGTGGGAGCCTTGCCAAGGGGGTCGACAAGTCCCATGGTTGGTGATAACATCCGACTCTTAAAGATGAGGCCATGAGGAAAGTAAAGCCTTGAGAGGGAACAAAGAAGGGTGATTCAGGAGACACCTTAACCAGGGACATGAAGAACAGGAACAGGGACAGGCTAACAGAGCAGGGAGAAACAAAAAACAGCATATGGGAGGGTCCCACTGGCATATGCTGGACCCCCAAACAAGGACTCCAGGAGTTGGAGGGGCAGCCAGAGCCCCCCGGCTGGGCAGCACTCAGTGCCTGCCTCTCCCAGGGATGGTTTTACAAAGATTGTTAAAGATAGACTTAGTATGCCTGGCAGTTTTTCTCTGTGTTTTAGTTTGTGTTGATCCTGCCTTCTTAATTTGTGTTAATCGCGCTTTCTTATGTTAATAAAGAAGGGGAAGTTGTGGGAGTGTGGCCATGGGGGTCGACAAGCCCCATGGTTGGTGATAACATCCGACTCTTAAGGATGAGACCATCAGGAATTTAAAGAGTTGAGAGGGAACAAAGAAGGGTGATTCAGGTGACACCTTCTTGTCTGGGGTGGCTAGTTCTCCAGCCATTAATGCATGGAAGTGGCTGGGTGTTTGCTGTTGCCGGGCAACGTTGTTGACCAATGACTAGTTAGTGGAAAGGTACTGCTGTGAGGCGGAAGTTATAGGAAGGGAGCCTTTCCTGAATAAGGGATAGAATGAAGTTGTGCCCTCACTCTGAGAGATGAAGTTATGCCCTCAGTAAGAGAGAGTTCAAGTTATGTCATCAATAAAGAGGTAGCAGTTACAGATCCTGAAAGAACCCCGTTGTCCGTGCGGTTTTTACGCCACAAATCGCCCCCCAACAGGGACAAGAAAACGAACAGGGACGAGAAGAAAACAAAGAGGGACATGAAGAACAGGAACAGGGACAGGCTAACAGAACAGGGACAAAAACAAAAAAGGAATGAATAGGGACAGGCAAAGGGAACAGGAAAAAGAAAAATAAAGGAATGAATAGGTACAGGCTAACAGAACAGGGACGAACAAAAAGAGCTTATGGGAGGGTCACGCTGGCTTACGCAGGACCCACAAACAAGGACTCCAGGAGTTGGAGGGGCAGCCAGAGCCCCCCGGCTGGGCAGCACTCAGTGCCTGCCTCTCCCAGGGATGGGGTTGCAAAGTTTGTTAAAGATAGTCTTAGTATGCCTGGCAGTTTTTCCCTGTGTTTTAGTTTGTGTTGATCCTGCCTTCTTAATTTGTGTTAATTGCGCTTTCTTATGTTAATAAAGAAGGAGGAGATGTGGGAGTGTGGCCATGGGGGTCGACAAGCCCCATGGTTGGTGATCACATCCGACTCTTAAAGATGAGGCCATGAGGAAAGTAAAGCCTTGAGAGGGAACAAAGAAGGGTGATTCAGGAGACACCTTAAACAGGGACATGAAGAACAGGAACAGGGACAGGCTAACAGAGCAGGGAGAAACAAAAAACAGCATATGGGAGGGTCCCACTGGCATAGGCAGGACCCACAAACAAGGACTCCAGGAGTTGGAGGGGCAGCCAGAGCCCCCCAGATGGGAAGCACTCAGTGCCTGCCTCTCCCAGGGATGGGGTTACAAAGTTTGTTAAAGATGGAATTAGTATGCCTGGCACTTTTTCTCTGTATTTTAATTTGTGTTAATAGTGCTTTCTTAATTTGTGTTTCTCTTGCTTTCTTAATTTCTGTTAATCGCGCCTTCTTAATTTGTGTTAAACCTGCTTTCTTAATTTGTGTTAATCGAGCTCTTTTATGTTAATAAAGAAGGGGGAGATGTGGGAGCCTGGCCATGGGGGTCGACAAGTCCCATGGTTGGTGATAACATCCGACTCTTAAAGATGAGGCCATCAGGAAAGTAAAGAGTTGAGAGGGAACAAAGAAGGGTGATTCAGGAGACACCTTAACCAGGGACATGAAGAACAGGAACAGGGAAAGGCTAATAGAGCAGGGAGAAACAAAAAAGAGCATATGGGAGGGTCCCACTGGCATATGCTGGACCCACAAACAAGGACTCCAGGAGTTGGAGGGGCAGCCAGAGCCCCCCGGCTGGGCAGCACTCCGTGCCTGCCTCTCCCAGGGATGGTTTTACGAAGATTGTTAAAGATGGAATTAGTATGCCTGGCAGTTTTTCTCTGTGTTTTAGTTTGTGTTGATCCTGCCTTCTTAATTTGTGTTAATTGCGCTTTCTTATGTTAATAAAGAAGGAGGAGATGTGGGAGTGTGGCCATGGGGGTCGACAAGCCCCATGTTTGGTGATCACATCCGACTCTTAAAGATGAGGCCATGAGGAAAGTAAAGCCTTGAGAGGGAACAAAGAAGGGTGATTCAGGAGACACCTTAAAAAGGGACATGAAGAACAGGAACAGGGACAGGCTAACAGAGCAGGGAGAAACAAAAAACAGCATATGGGAGGGTCTCGCTGGCATAGGCAGGACCCCCAAACAAGGACTCCAGGAGTTGGAGGGGCAGCCAGAGCCCCCCAGATGGGAAGCACTCAGTGCCTGCCTCTCCCAGGGATGGGGTTACAAAGTTTGTTAAAGATGGAATTAGTATGCCTGGCACTTTTTCTCTGTATTTTAATTTGTGTTAAGAGTGCTTTCTTAATTTGTGTTTCTCTTGCTTTCTTAATTTCTGTTAATCGCGCCTTCTTAATTTGTGTTAAACCTGCTTTCTTAATTTGTGTTAATCGAGCTCTTCTATGTTAATAAAGAAGGGGGCGATGTGGGAGCCTGGCCATGGGGGTCGACAAGTCCCATGGTTGGTGATAACATCCGACTCTTAAAGATGAGGCCATCAGGAAAGTAAAGAGTTGAGAGGGAACAAAGAAGGGTGATTCAGGAGACACCTTAACCAGGGACATGAAGAACAGGAACAGGGAAAGGCTAATAGAGCAGGGAGAACCAAAAAAGAGCATATGGGAGGGTCCCACTGGCATATGCTGGACCCACAAACAAGGACTCCAGGAGTTGGAGGGGCAGCCAGAGCCCCCGGGCTGGGCAGCACTCCGTGCCTGCCTCTCCCAGGGATGGTTTTACGAAGATTGTTAAAGATGGAATTAGTATGCCTGGCAGTTTTTCTCTGTGTTTTAGTTTGTGTTGATCCTGCCTTCTTAATTTGTGTTAATTGCGCTTTCTTAAGTTAATAAAGAAGGGGAAGATGTGGGAGTGTGGCCATGGGGGTCGACAAGCCCCATGGTTGGTGATCACATCCGACTCTTAAAGTAGAGACCATCAGGAAAGTAAAGCCTTGAGAGGGAACAAAGAAGGGTGATTCAGGAGACACCTTAACCAGGGACATGAAGAACAGGAACAGGGATAGTCTAATAGAACAGGGAGGAAAACAAAAAAGGAATGAATAGGGACAGGCTATCAGAACAGGGACAAACAAAAAACAGCGTATGGGAGGGTCTCGCTGGCATAGGCTGGACCCACAATCAAGGACTCCAGGAGTTGGAGGGGCAGCCAGAGCCCCCCGGCTGGGCAGCACTCAGTGCCTGCCTCTCCCAGGGATGGGGTTACAAAGTTTGTTAAAGATGGAATTAGTATGCCTGGCACTTTTTCTCTGTATTTTAATTTGTGTTAAGAGTGCTTTCTTAATTTGTGTTTCTCTTGCTTTCTTAATTTCTGTTAATCGCGCCTTCTTAATTTGTGTTAAACCTGCTTTCTTAATTTGTGTTAATCGAGCTCTTCTATGTTAATAAAGAAGGGGGAGATGTGGGAGCCTGGCCATGGGGGTCGACAAGTCCCATGGTTGGTGATAACATCCGACTCTTAAAGATGAGGCCATCAGGAAAGTAAAGAGTTGAGAGGGAACAAAGAAGGGTGATTCAGGAGACACCTTAACCAGGGACATGAAGAACAGGAACAGGGAAAGGCTAATAGAGCAGGGAGAAACAAAAAAGAGCATATGGGAGGGTCCCACTGGCATAGGCAGGACCCACAAACAAGGACTCCAGGAGTTGGAGGGGCAGCCAGAGCCCCCCGGCTGGGCAGCACTCAGTGCCTGCCTCTCCCAGGGATGCGGTTACAAAGGTTGTTAAAGATAGAATTAGTATGCCTGGCAGTTTTTCTCTGTGTTTTAGTTTGTGTTGATCCTGCCTTCTAAATTTGTGTTAATTGTGCTTTCTTATGTTAATAAAGAAGGGGAAGATGTGGGAGTGTGGCCATGGGGGTCGACAAGCCCCATGGTTGGTGATAACATCGGACTCTTAAGGATGAGACCATCAGGAAAGGAAAGCCTTGAGAGGGAACAAAGAAGGGTGATTCAGGAGACACCTTAACCAGGGACATGAAGAACAGGAACAGGGATAGTCTAACAGAACAGGGAGGAAAACAAAAAAGGAATGAATAGGGACAGGCTATCAGAACAGGGACAAACAAAAAACAGCGTATGGGAGGGTCTCGCTGGCATAGGCAGGACCCACAAACAAGGACTCCAGGAGTTGGAGGGGCAGCCAGAGCCCCCCAGCTGGGAAGCACTCAGTGCCTGCCTCTCCCAGGGATGGGGTTACAAAGTTTGTTAAAGATGGAATTAGTATGCCTGGCAGTTTTTCTCTGTGTTTTAGTTTGTGTTGATCTTGCCTTCTTAATTTGTGTTAATCGCGCTTTCTTATGTTAATAAAGAAGGGGAAGATGTGGGAGTGTGGCCATGGGGGTCGACAAGCCCCATGGTTGGTGATCACATCCGACTCTTAAAGATGAGGCCATGAGGAAAGTAAACCCTTGAGAGGGAACAAAGAAGGGTGATTCAGGAGACACCTTAAACAGGGACATGAAGAACAGGAACAGGGACAGGCTAATAGAGCAGGGAGAAACAAAAAAGAGCATATGGGAGGGTCCCACTGGCATATGCTGGACCCACAAACAAGGACTCCAGGAGTTGGAGGGGCAGCCAGAGCCCCCCGGCTGGGCAGCACTCCGTGCCTGCCTCTCCCAGGGATGGTTTTACGAAGATTGTTAAAGATGGAATTAGTATGCCTGGCAGTTTTTCTCTGTGTTTTAGTTTGTGTTGATCCTGCCTTCTTAATTTGTGTTAGTCGCGCTTTCTTAAGTTAATAAAGGGGAAGATGTGGGAGTGTGGCCATGGGGGTCGACAAGCCCCATGGTTGGTGATAACATCGGACTCTTAAGGATGAGACCATCAGGAATTTAAAGAGTTGAGAGGGAACAAAGAAGGGTGATTCAGGAGACACCTTAAGCAGGGACATGAAGAACAGGAACAGGGACAGGCTAACAGAACAGGGAGGAAAACAAAAAAGGAATGAATAGGGACAGGCTATCAGAACAGGGACAAACAAAAAACAGCATATGGGAGGGTCTCGCTGGCATAGGCTGGACCCACAATCAAGGACTCCAGGAGTTGGAGGGGCAGCCAGAGCCCCCCGGCTGGGCAGCACTCAGTGCCTGCCTCTCCCAGGGATGGTTTTACGAAGATTGTTAAAGATAGACTTAGTATGCCCGGCAGTTTTTCTCTGTGTTTTAGTTTGTGTTGATCCTGCCTTCTTAATTTGTGTTAATTGCGCTTTCTTATGTTAATAAAGAAGGAGGAGATGTGGGATTGTGGCCATGGGGGTCGACAAGCCCCATGGTTGGTGATAACATCCAACTGTTGAAGTAGAGACCATCAGGAAAGTAAAGCCTTGAGAGGGAACAAAGAAGGGTGATTCAGGAGACACCTTAAACAGGGACATGAAGAACAGGAACAGGGGCAGGCTAACAGAGCAGGGAGAAACAAAAAACAGCATATGGGAGGGTCCCACTGGCATAGGCAGGACCCACAAACAAGGACTCCAGGAGTTGGAGGGGCAGCCAGAGCCCCCCAGATGGGAAGCACTCAGTGCCTGCCTCTCCCAGGGATGGGGTTACAAAGTTTGTTAAAGATGGAATTAGTATGCCTGGCACTTTTTCTCTGTATTTTAATTTGTGTTAAGAGTGCTTTCTTAATTTGTGTTTCTCTTGCTTTCTTAATTTCTGTTAATCGCGCCTTCTTAATTTGTGTTAAACCTGCTTTCTTAATTTGTGTTACTCGAGCTCTTCTATGTTAATAAAGAAGGGGGAGATGTGGGAGCCTGGCCATGGGGGTCGACAAGTCCCATGGTTGGTGATAACATCCGACTCTTAAAGATGAGGCCATCAGGAAAGTAAAGAGTTGAGAGGGAACAAAGAAGGGTGATTCAGGAGACACCTTAACCAGGGACATGAAGAACAGGAACAGGGAAAGGCTAATAGAGCAGGGAGAAACAAAAAAGAGCATATGGGAGGGTCCCACTGGCATATGCTGGACCCACAAACAAGGACTCCAGGAGTTGGAGGGGCAGCCAGAGCCCCCCGGCTGGGCAGCACTCCGTGCCTGCCTCTCCCAGGGATGGTTTTACGAAGATTGTTAAAGATGGAATTAGTATGCCTGGCAGTTTTTCTCTGTGTTTTAGTTTGTGTTGATCCTGCCTTCTTAATTTGTGTTAGTCGCGCTTTCTTAAGTTAATAAAGAAGGGGAAGATGTGGGAGTGTGGCCATGGGGGTCGACAAGCCCCATGGTTGGTGATCACATCCGACTCTTAAAGATGAGACCATGAGGAAAGTAAAGCCTTGAGAGGGAACAAAGAAGGGTGATTCAGGAGACACCTTAAGCAGGGACATGAAGAACAGGAACAGGGATAGTCTAACAGAACAGGGAGGAAAACAAAAAAGGAATGAATAGGGACAGGCTATCAGAACAGGGACAAACAAAAAACAGCATATGGGAGGGTCTCGCTGGCATAGGCTGGACCCACAATCAAGGACTCCAGGAGTTGGAGGGGCAGCCATAGCCCCCCGGCTGGGCAGCACTCAGTGCCTGCCACTCCCAGGGATGGGGTTGCAAAGTTTGTTAAAGATAGTCTTAGTATGCCTGGCAGCTTTTCTCTGTGTTTTAGTTTGTGTTGATCCTGCCTTCTTAATTTGTGTTAATTGCGCTTTCTTATGTTAATAAAGAAGGAGGAGATGTGGGAGTGTGGCCATGGGGGTTGAGAAGCTCCATGGTTGATGATAACATCAGACTCTTAAAGATGAGACCATCAGGAAAGTAAAGCCCTGAGAGGGAACAAAGAAGGGTGATTCAGGAGACACCTTAAACAGGGACATGAAGAACAGGAACAGGGACAGGCTAACAGAGCAGGGAGAAACAAAAAACAGCATATGGGAGGGTCCCACTGGCATAGGCAGGACCCACAAACAAGGACTCCAGGAGTTGGAGGGGCAGCCAGAGCCCCCCGGCTGGGCAGCACTCAGTGCCTGCCTCTCCCAGGGATGGTTTTACAAAGGTTGTTAAAGATAGACTTAGTATGCCTGGCAGTTTTTCTCTGTGTTTTAGTTTGTGTTGATCCTGCCTTCTTAATTTGTGTTAATCGCGCTTTCTTATGTTAATAAAGAAGGGGAAGATGTGGGAGTGTGGCCATGGGGGTCGACAAGCCCCATGGTTGGTAATAGCATCCGACTCTTAAGGATGAGACCATCAGGAATTTAAAGAGTTGAGAGGGAACAAAGAAGGGTGATTCAGGTGACACCTTGTTGTCTGGCGTGGCTTGTTCTCCAGCCATTAAAGCATGGAAGTTGCTGGGTGTTTGCTGTTGCCGGGCAAAGTTGTTGACCAATGACTAGTTAGTGGAAAGGTCCTGCTGTGAGGTGGAAGTTATAGGAAGGGAGCCTTTCCTGAATAAGGGATAGAATGAAGTTGTGCCCTCACTCTGAGAGATGAAGTTATGCCCTCAGTAAGAGAGAGTTCAAGTTATGTCATCAATAAAGAGGTAGCAGTTACAGATCCTGAAAGAACCCCGTTGTCCGTGCGGTCTTTACGCCACAAATCGCCCCCCAACAGGGACATGAAAACGAACAGGGACGAGAAGAAAACAAACAGGGACATGAAGAACAGGAACAGGGACAGGCTAACAGCACAGGGACAAAAACAAAAAAGGAATGAATAGGGACAGGCAAACTGAACAGGGACAAAAACAGAAAAGGAATGAATAGGTACAGGCTAACAGAACAGGGACGAACAAAAAGAGCTTATGAGAGGTTCACGCTGGCTTACGCAGGACCCACAAAAAAGGACTCCAGGAGTTGGAGGGGCAGCCAGAACCCCCCGGCTGGGCACCACTCAGTGCCTGCCTCTCCCAGGGATGGTTTTACAAAGATTGTTAAAGATAGACTTAGTATGCCTGGCAGTTTTTCTCTGTGTTTTAGTTTGTGTTGATCCTGCTTTCTTAATTTGTGTTAATCGAGCTCTTTTATGTTAATAAAGAAGGGGGAGATGTGGGAGCATGGCCATGGGGGTCAACAAGTCCCATGGTTGGTGATAACATCCGACTATTAAAGTAGAGACCATCAGGAAAGTAAAGAGTTGAGAGGGAACAAAGAAGGGTGATTCAGGAGACACCTTAAACAGGGACATGAAGAACAGGAACAGGGACAGGCTAACAGAGCAGGGAGAAACAAAAAACAGCATATGGGAGGGTCCCACTGGCATATGCTGGACCCACAAACAAGGACTCCAGGAGTTGGAGGGGCAGCCAGAGCCCCCTGGCTGGGTAGTACTCAGTGCGTGCCTCTCCCAGGGTTGGTTTTACAAAGTTTGTTAAAGATGGAATTAGTATGCCTGGCAGTTTTTCTCTGTATTTTAATTTGTGTTAATAGTGCTTTCTTAATTTGTGTTTCTCTTGCTTTCTTAATTTCTGTTAATTGCGCCTTCTTAATTTGTGTTAAACCTGCTTTCTTAATTTGTGTAATCGAGCTCTTTTATGTTAATAAAGAAGGGGGAGATGTGGGAGCGTGGCCATGGGGGTCGACAAGTCCCATGGTTGGTGATAACATCCAACTCTTAAAGATGAGGCCATCAGGAAAGTAAAGAGTTGAGAGGGAACAAAGAAGGGTGATTCAGGAGACACCTTAAACAGGGACATGAAGAACAGGAACAGGGATAGTCTAACAGAACAGGGACGAAAACAAAAAAGGAATGAATAGGGACAGGAAAACGGAACAGGGACAAACAAAAAACAGCATATGGGAGGGTCTCGCTGGCATAGGCAGGACCCCCAAACAAGGACTCCAGGAGTTGGAGGGTCAGCCAGAGCCCCCCGGCTGGGCAGCACTCAGTGCCTGCCTCTCCCACGGCTGGTTTTACAAAGATTGTTAAAGATAGACTTAGTATGCCTGGCAGTTTTTATCTGTGTTTTAGTTTGTGCTGATCCTGCCTTCTTAATTTGTGTTAATCGCGCTTTCTTAACTTAATAAAGAAGGGGGAGATGTGGGAGTGTGGCCATGGGGGTCGACAAGCCCCATGGTTGGTGATCACATCCGACTCTTAAGGATGAGACCATCAGGAATTTAAAGAGTTGAGAGGGAACAAAGAAGGGTGATTCAGGAGACAAATTGCCTGCCTCTCCCAGGGATGGTTTTACAAAGGTTTTTAAAGATAGACTTAGTATGCCTGGCAGTTTTTCTCTGTGTTTTAGTTTGTGCTGATCCTGCCTTCTTAATTTGTGTTAATCGCGCTTTCTTAAGTTAATAAAGAAGGGGGAGATGTGGGAGTGTGGCCATGGGGGTCGACAGGCCCCATGGTTGGTAATAACATCCGACTCTTAAGGATGAGACCATCAGGAATTTAAAGAGTTGAGAGGGAAAAAAGAAGAGTGATTCAGGAGACACCTTAACCAGAGACATGAAGAACAGGAACAGGGATAGTCTAACAGAACAGGGAGGAAAACAAAAAAGGAATGAATAGGGACAGGCTATCAGAACAGGGACAAACAAAAAACAGCGTATGGGAGGGTCTCGCTGGCATAGGCAGGACCTACAAATAAGGACTCCAGGAGTTGGAGGGGCAGCCAGAGCCCCCCGGCTGGGCAGCACTCAGTGCCTGCCTCTCCCAGGGATGGGGTTATAAAGTTTGTTAAAGATGGAATTAGTATGCCTGGCAGTTTTTCTCTGTATTTTAGTTTGTGTTAATAGTGCTTTCTTAATTTGTGTTACTCTTGCTTTCTTAATTTCTGTTAATCGCGCCTTCTTAATTTGTGTAAAACCTGCTTTCTTAATTTTTGTTAATCGAGCTCTTTTATGTTAATAAAGGAGGGGGAGATGTGGGAGCCTGGCCATGGGGTTAGACAAGCCCCATGGTTGGTGATAAGATCTGACTAATAAAGTAGAGACCATCAGGAAAGTAAAGCCTTGAGAGGGAACAAAGTAGGGTGATTCAGGAGACACCTTAAACAGGGACATGAAGAACAGGAACAGGGATAGTCTAACAGAACAGGGACAAAAACAAAAAAGGAATGAATAGGGACAGGCTATCAGAACAGGGACAAACAAAAAACAGCGTATGGGAGGGTCTCGCTGGCATAGGCAGGACCCACAAACAAGGACTCCAGGAGTTGGAGGGGCAGCCAGAGCCCCCCAGCTGGGCAGCACTCAGTGCCTGCCTCTCCCAGGGATGGGGTTACAAAGTTTGTTAAAGATGGAATTAGTATGCCTGGCAGTTTTTCTCTGTATTTTAGTTTGTGTTAATAGTGCTTTCTTAATTTGTGTTACTCTTGCTTTCTTAATTTCTGTTAATCGCGCCTTCTTAATTTTTTGTTAAACCTGCTTTCTTAATTTGTGTTAATCGAGCTCTTTTATGTTAATAAAGAAGGGGGAGATGTGGGAGCCTGGCCATGGGGGTCGACAAGTCCCATGGTTGGTGATAACATCCGACTCTTAAAGATGAGGCCATCAGGAAAGTAAAGCCTTGAGAGGGAACAAAGAAGGGTGATTCAGGAGACACCTTAACCAGGGACATGAAGAACAGGAACAGGGATAGTCTAACAGAACAGGGACAAAAACAAAAAAGGAATGAATAGGGACAGGCTATCAGAACAGGGACAAACAAAAAACAGCGTATGGGAGGGTCTCGCTGGCATAGGCAGGACCCACAAACAAGGACTCCAGGAGTTGGAGGGGCAGCCAGAGCCCCCCAGCTGGGCAGCACTCAGTGCCTGCCTCTCCCAGGGATGGGGTTATAAAGTTTGTTAAAGATGGAATTAGTATGCCTGGCAGTTTTTCTCTGTATTTTAGTTTGTGTTAATAGTGCTTTCTTAATTTGTGTTACTCTTGCTTTCTTAATTTCTGTTAATCGCGCCTTCTTAATTTTTTGTTAAACCTGCTTTCTTAATTTGTGTTAATCGAGCTCTTTTATGTTAATAAAGAAGGGGGAGATGTGGGAGCCTGGCCATGGGGGTCGACAAGTCCCATGGTTGGTGATAACATCCGACTCTTAAAGATGAGGCCATCAGGAAAGTAAAGCCTTGAGAGGGAACAAAGAAGGGTGATTCAGGAGACACCTTAACCAGGGACATGAAGAACAGGAACAGGGACAGGCTAACAGAGCAGGGAGAAACAAAAAACAGCATATGGGACGGTCCCACTGGCATATGCTGGACCCACAAACAAGGACTCCAGGAGTTGGAGGGGCAGCCAGAGCCCCCCAGCTGGGCAGCACTCAGTGCCTGCCACTCCCCGGGATGGGGTTGCAAAGTTTGTTAAAGATAGTCTTAGTACGCCTGGCAGTTTTTCTCTGTGTTTTAGTTTGTGTTGATCCTGCCTTCTAAATTTGTGTTAATTGTGCTTTCTTATGTTAATAAAGAAGGGGGAGTTGTGGGAGCATGGCCATGGGGGTCGACAAGTCACATGGTTGGTGATAACATCCGACTCTTAAAGATGAGGCCATCAGGAAAGGAAAGCCTTGAGAGGGAACAAAGAAGGGTGATTCAGGAGACACATTAAGCAGGGACATGAAGAACAGGAACAGGGATAGTCTAACAGAACAGGGACGAAAACAAAAAGGGAATGAATAGGGACAGGCTATCAGAACAGGGACAAACAAAAAACAGTGTATGGGCGGGTCTCGCTGGCATAGGCAGGACCCACAAACAAGGACTCCAGGAGTTGGAGGGGCAGCCAGAGCCCCCCGGCTGGGCAGCACTCAGTGCCTGCCTCTCCCAGGGATGGTTTTACAAAGATTGTTAAAGATAGACTTAGTATGCCTGGCAGTTTTTCTCTGTGTTTTAGTTTGTGTTGATCCTGCCTTCTTAATTTGTGTTAATCGCGCTTTCTTATGTTAATAAAGAAGGGGAAGATGTGGGAGTGTGGCCATGGGGGTCGACAAGCCCCATGGTTGGTGATAACATCCGACTCTTAAGGATGAGACCATCAGGAATTTAAAGAGTTGAGAGGGAACAAAGAAGCGTGATTCAGGAGACACCTTAACCAGGGACATGAAGAACAGGAACAGGGATAGTCTAACAGAACAGGGACAAAAACAAAAAAGGAATGAATAGGGACAGGCTATCAGAACAGGGACAAACAAAAAACAGCGTATGGGAGGGTCTCGCTGGCATAGGCAGGACCCACAAACAAGGACTCCAGGAGTTGGAGGGGCAGCCAGAGCCCCCCAGCTGGGCAGCACTCAGTGCCTGCCTCTCCCAGGGATGGGGTTACAAAGTTTGTTAAAGATGGAATTAGTATGCCTGGCAGTTTTTCTCTGTATTTTAGTTTGTGTTAATAGTGCTTTCTTAATTTGTGTTACTCTTGCTTTCTTAATTTCTGTTAATCGCGCCTTCTTAATTTTTTGTTAAACCTGCTTTCTTAATTTGTGTTAATCGAGCTCTTTTATGTTAATAAAGAAGGGGGAGATGTGGGAGCCTGGCCATGGGGGTCGACAAGTCCCATGGTTGGTGATCACATCCGATCTTAAAGGTGAGACCATGAGGAAAGTAAAGCCTTGCGAGGGAACAAAGAAGGGTGATTCAGGAGACACCTTAACCAGGGACATGAAGAACAGGAACAGGGACAAGCTAACAGAACAGGGACAAAAACAAAAAAGTAATGAATAGGGACAGGCTATCAGAACAGGGACAAACAAAAAACAGCGTATGGGAGGGTCTCGCTGGCATAGGCAGGACCCACAAACAAGGACTCCAGGAGTTGGAGGGGCAGCCAGAGCCCCCCAGCTGGGAAGCACTCAGTGCCTGCCTCTCCAACTGGATGGGGTTGCAAAGTTTGTTAAAGATAGTCTTAGTATGCCTGGCAGTTTTTCTCTGTGTTTTAGTTTGTGTTGATCCTGCCTTCTTAATTTGTGTTAATTGTGCTTTCTTATGTTAATAAAGAAGGAGGAGATGTGGGAGTGTGGCCATGGGGGTCGACAAGCCCCATGGTTGGTGATCACATCCGACTCTTAAAGGTGAGACCATGAGGAAAGTAAAGCCTTGCGAGGGAACAAAGAATGGTGATTCAGGAGACACCTTAAGCAGGGACATGAAGAACAGGAACAGGGACAAGCTAACAGAACAGGGACAAAAACAGAAAAGGAATGAATAGGGACATGGTATCAGAACAGCGACAAACAAAAAACAGTGTATGGGAGGGTCTCGCTGGCATAGGCAGGACCCACAAACAAGGACTCCAGGAGTTGGAGAGGCAGCTAGAGCCCCCCGGCTGGGCAGCACTCAGTGCCTGCCTCTCCCAGGGATGGGGTTACAAAGTTTGTTAAAGATGGAATTAGTATGCCTGGCAGTTTTTCTCTGTATTTTAGTTTGTGTTAATAGTGCTTTCTTAATTTGTGTTACTCTTGCTATCTTAATTTCTGTTAATCACGCCTTCATAATTTGTGTTAAACCTGCTTTCTTAATTTGTGTTAATCGAGCTCTTTTATGTTAATAAAGAAGGGGGAGTTGTGGGAGCATGGCCATGGGGGTCGACAAGTCCCATGGTTGGTGATAACATCCCACTCTTAAAGATGAGGCCATCAGGAAAGTAAAGAGTTGAGAGGGAACAAAGAAGGGTGATTCAGGAGACACCTTAACCAGGGACATGAAGAACAGGAACAGGGACAGGCTAACAGAGCAGGGAGAAACAAAAAAGAGCATATGGGAGGGTCCCACTGGCATAGGCAGGACCCACAAACAAGGACTCCAGGAGTTGGAGGGGCAGCCAGAGCCCCCCGGCTGGGCAGTACTCAGTGCCTGCCTCTCCGAGGGATGGTTTTACAAAGGTTGTTAAAGATAGACTTAGTATGCCTGGCAGTTTTTCTCTGTGTTTTAGTTTGTGTTGATCCTGCCTTCTTAATTTGTGTTAATTGTGCTTTCTTATGTTAATAATGAAGGGGAAGATGTGGGAGTGTGGCCATGGGGGTCGACAAGCCCCATGGTTGGTGATAACATAGGACTCTTAAGGATGAGACCATCAGGAATTTAAAGCCTTGAGAGGGAACAAAGAAGGGTGATTCAGGTGACACCTTCTTGTCTGGGGTGGCTAGTTCTCCAGCCATTAATGCATGGAAGTGGCTGGGTGTTTGCTGTTGCCGGGCAAAGTTGTTGACCAATGACTAGTTAGTGGAAAGGTACTGCTGTGAGGCGGAAATTATAGGAAGGGAGCCTTTCCTGAATAAGGGATAGAATGAAGTTGTGCCCTCACTCTGAGAGATGAAGTTATGCCCTCAGTAAGAGAGAGTTCAAGTTATGTCATCAATAAAGAGGTAGCAGTTACAGATCCTGAAAGAACCCCGTTGTCCGTGCGGTCTTTACGCCACAAATCGCCCCCCAACAGGGACATGAAAACGAACAGGGACGAGAAGAAAACAAACAGGGACATGAAGAAGAGGAACAGGGACAGGCTAACAGAACAGGGACAAAAACAAAAAAGGAATGAATAGGGACAGGCAAAGGGAACAGGGAAAAAAAAAAAAAAGGAATGAATAGGTACAGGCTAACAGAACAGGGACGAACAAAAAGAGCTTATGGGAGGGTCACGCTGGCTTACGCAGGACCCACAAACAAGGACTCCAGGAGTTGGAGGGGCAGCCAGAGCCCCCCGGCTGGGCAGCACTCAGTGCCTGCCTCTCCCAGGGATGGGGTTGCAAAGTTTGTTAAAGATAGTCTTAGTATGCCTGGCAGTTTTTCTCTGTGTTTTAGTTTGTGTTGATCCTGCCTTCTTAATTTGTGTTAATTGCGCTTTCTTATGTTAATAAAGAAGGAGGAGATGTGGGAGTGTGGCCATGGGGGTCGACAAGCCCCATGGTTGGTGATCACATCCGACTCTTAAAGGTGAGACCATGACGAAAGTAAAGCCTTGCGAGGGAACAAAGAAGGGTGATTCAGGAGACACCTTAAGCAGGGACATGAAGAACAGGAACAGGGACAAGCTAACAGAACAGGGACAAAAACAAAAAAGTAATGAATAGGGACAGGCTATCAGAACAGGGACAAACAAAAAACAGCGTATGGGAGGGTCTCGCTGGCATAGGCAGGACCCACAAACAAGGACTCCAGGAGTTGGAGGGGCAGCCAGAGCCCCCCAGCTGGGAAGCACTCAGTGCCTGCCTCTCCAACTGGATGGGGTTGCAAAGTTTGTTAAAGATAGTCTTAGTATGCCTGGCAGTTTTTCTCTGTGTTTTAGTTTGTGTTGATCCTGCCTTCTTAATTTGTGTTAATTGTGCTTTCTTATGTTAATAAAGAAGGAGGAGATGTGGGAGTGTGGCCATGGGGGTCGACAAGCCCCATGGTTGGTGATCACATCCGACTCTTAAAGGTGAGACCATGAGGAAAGTAAAGCCTTGCGAGGGAACAAAGAAGGGTGATTCAGGAGACACCTTAAGCAGGGACATGAAGAACAGGAACAGGGACAAGCTAACAGAACAGGGACAAAAACAAAAAAGGAATGAATAGGGACATGCTATCAGAACAGCGACAAACAAAAAACAGCGTATGGGAGGGTCTCGCTGGCATAGGCAGGACCCACAAACAAGGACTCCAGGAGTTGGAGAGGCAGCTAGAGCCCCCCGGCTGGGCAGCACTCAGTGCCTGCCTCTCCCAGGGATGGGGTTACAAAGTTTGTTAAAGATGGAATTAGTATGCCTGGCAGTTTTTCTCTGTATTTTAGTTTGTGTTAATAGTGCTTTCTTAATTTGTGTTACTCTTGCTTTCTAAATTTCTGTTAATCACGCCTTCATAATTTGTGTTAAACCTGCTTTCTTAATTTGTGTTAATCGAGCTCTTTTATGTTAATAAAGAAGGGGGAGTTGTGGGAGCATGGCCATGGGGGTCGACAAGTCCCATGGTTGGTGATAACATCCGACTCTTAAAGATGAGGCCATCAGGAAAGTAAAGAGTTGAGAGGGAACAAAGAAGGGTGATTCAGGAGACACCTTAAACAGGGACATGAAGAACAGGAACAGGGACAGGCTAACAGAGCAGGGAGAAACAAAAAAGAGCATATGGGAGGGTCCCACTGGCATAGGCAGGACCCACAAACAAGGACTCCAGGAGTTGGAGGGGCAGCCAGAGCCCCCCGGCTGGGCAGCACTCAGTGCCTGCCTCTCCCAGGGATGGTTTTACAAAGGTTGTTAAAGATAGACTTAGTATGCCTGGCAGTTTTTCTCTGTGTTTTAGTTTGTGTTGATCCTGCCTTCTTAATTTGTGTTAATTGTGCTTTCTTATGTTAATAATGAAGGGGAAGATGTGGGAGTGTGGCCATGGGGGTCGACAAGCCCCATGGTTGGTGATAACATAGGACTCTTAAGGATGAGACCATCAGGAATTTAAAGCCTTGAGAGGGAACAAAGAAGGGTGATTCAGGTGACACCTTCTTGTCTGGGGTGGCTAGTTCTCCAGCCATTAATGCATGGAAGTGGCTGGGTGTTTGCTGTTGCCGGGCAAAGTTGTTGACCAATGACTAGTTAGTGGAAAGGTACTGCTGTGAGGCGGAAGTTATAGGAAGGGAGCCTTTCCTGAATAAGGGATAGAATGAAGTTGTGCCCTCACTCTGAGAGATGAAGTTATGCCCTCAGTAAGAGAGAGTTCAAGTTATGTCATCAATAAAGAGGTAGCAGTTACAGATCCTGAAAGAACCCCGTTGTCCGTGCGGTCTTTACGCCACAAATCGCCCCCCAACAGGGACATGAAAACGAACAGGGACGAGAAGAAAACAAACAGGGACATGAAGAACAGGAACAGGGACAGGCTAACAGAACAGGGACAAAAACAAAAAAGGAATGAATAGGGACAGGCAAAGGGAACAGGGAAAAAAAAAAAAAAAGGAATGAATAGGTACAGGCTAACAGAACAGGGACGAACAAAAAGAGCTTATGGGAGGGTCACGCTGGCTTAGGCAGGACCCACAAACAAGGACTCCAGGAGTTGGAGGGGCAGCCAGAGCCCCCCGGCTGGGCAGCACTCAGTGCCTGCCTCTCCCAGGGATGGGGTTGCAAAGTTTGTTAAAGATAGTCTTAGTATGCCTGGCAGTTTTTCTCTGTGTTTTAGTTTGTGTTGATCCTGCCTTCTTAATTTGTGTTAATTGCGCTTTCTTATGTTAATAAAGAAGGAGGAGATGTGGGAGTGTGGTCATGGGGGTCGACAATCCCCATGGTTGGTGATCACATCCGACTCTTAAAGGTGAGACCATGAGGAAAGTAAAGCCTTGCGAGGGAACAAAGAAGGGTCATTCAGGAGACGCCTTAAACAGGGACATGAAGAACAGGAACAGGGACAAGCTAACAGAACAGGGACAAAAACAAAAAAGTAATGAATAGGGACAGGCTATCAGAACAGGGACAAACAAAAAACAGCGTATGGGAGGGTCTCGCTGGCATAGGCAGGACCCACAAACAAGGACTCCAGGAGTTGGAGGGGCAGCCAGAGCCCCCCAGCTGGGAAGTACTCAGTGCCTGCCTCTCCAACTGGATGGGGTTGCAAAGTTTGTTAAAGATATTCTTAGTATGCCTGGCAGTTTTTCTCTGTGTTTTAGTTTGTGTTGATCCTGCCTTCTTAATTTGTGTTAATTGTGCTTTCTTATGTTAATAAAGAAGGAGGAGATGTGGGAGTGTGGCCATGGGGGTCGACAAGCCCCATGGTTGGTGATCACATCCGACTCTTAAAGGTGAGACCATGAGGAAAGTAAAGCCTTGCGAGGGAACAAAGAAGGGTGATTCAGGAGACACCTTAAGCAGGGACATGAAGAACAGGAACAGGGACAAGCTAACAGAACAGGGACAAAAACAAAAAAGGAATGAATAGGGACATGCTATCAGAACAGCGACAAACAAAAAACAGCGTATGGGAGGGTCTCGCTGGCATAGGCAGGACCCACAAACAAGGACTCCAGGAGTTGGAGAGGCAGCTAGAGCCCCCCGGCTGGGCAGCACTCAGTGCCTGCCTCTCCCAGGGATGGGGTTACAAAGTTTGTTAAAGATGGAATTAGTATGCCTGGCAGTTTTTCTCTGTATTTTAGTTTGTGTTAATAGTGCTTTCTTAATTTGTGTTACTCTTGCTTTCTAAATTTCTGTTAATCACGCCTTCATAATTTGTGTTAAACCTGCTTTCTTAATTTGTGTTAATCGAGCTCTTTTATGTTAATAAAGAAGGGGGAGTTGTGGGAGCATGGCCATGGGGGTCGACAAGTCCCATGGTTGGTGATAACATCCGACTCTTAAAGATGAGGCCATCAGGAAAGTAAAGAGTTGAGAGGGAACAAAGAAGGGTGATTCAGGAGACACCTTAAACAGGGACATGAAGAACAGGAACAGGGACAGGCTAACAGAGCAGGGAGAAACAAAAAAGAGCATATGGGAGGGTCCCACTGGCATAGGCAGGACCCACAAACAAGGACTCCAGGAGTTGGAGGGGCAGCCAGAGCCCCCCGGCTGGGCAGCACTCAGTGCCTGCCTCTCCCAGGGATGGGGTTACAAAGTTTGTTAAAGATGGAATTAGTATGCCTGGCAGTTTTTCTCTGTATTTTAGTTTGTGTTAATAGTGCTTTCTTAATTTGTGTTACTCTTGCTTTCTTAATTTCTGTTAATCGCGCCTTCATAATTTGTGTTAAACCTGCTTTCTTAATTTGTGTTAATCGAGCTCTTTTATGTTAATAAAGAAGGAGGAGATGTGGGAGCGTGGCCATGGGGGTCGACAAGTCCCATGGTTGGTGATAACATCCAACTCTTAAGGATGAGACCATCAGGAATTTAAAGAGTTGAGAGGGAACAAAGAAGGGTGATTCAGGTGACACCTTCTTGTCTGGGGTGGCTAGTTCTCCAGCCATTAATGCATGGAAGTGGCTGGGTGTTTGCTGTTGCCGGGCAAAGTTGTTGACCAATGACTAGTTAGTGGAAAGGTACTGCTGTGAGGCGGAAGTTATAGGAAGGGAGCCTTTCCTGAATAAGGGATAGAATGAAGTTGTGCCCTCACTCTGAGAGATGAAGTTATGCCCTCAGTAAGAGAGAGTTCAAGTTATGTCATCAATAAAGAGGTAGCAGTTACAGATCCTGAAAGAACCCCGTTGTCCATGCGGTCTTTACGCCACAAATCGCCCCCCAACAGGGACAAGAAAACGAACAGGGACGAGAAGAAAACAAACAGGGACATGAAGAACAGGAACAGGGACAGGCTAACAGAACAGGGACAAAAACAAAAAAGGAATGAATAGGGACAGGCAAACGGAACAGATAAAAGAAAAAAAAAGGAATGAATAGGTACAGGCTAACAGAACAGGGACGAACAAAAAGAGCTTATGGGAGGGTCACGCTAGCTTACGCAGGACCCCCAAACAAGGACTCCAGGAGTTGGAGGGGCAGCCAGAGCCCCCCGGTTGGGCAGCACTCAGTGCCTGCCTATCCCAGGGATGGGGTTGCAAAGTTTGTTAAAGATAGTCTTAGTATGCCTGGCAGTTTTTCTCTGTGTTTTAGTTTGTGTTGGTCCTGCCTTCTTAATTTGTGTTAATCGCGCTTTCTTATGTTAATAAAGAAGGGGAAGATGTGGGAGTGTGGCCATGGGGGTCGACAGGCCCCATGGTTGGTGATAACATCCGACTCTTAAAGATGAGGCCATCAGGAATTTAAAGATTTGAGAGGGAACAAAGAAGGGTGATTCAGGTGACACCTTCTTGTCTGGGGTGGCTAGTTCTCCAGCCATTAATGCATGGAAGTGGCCGGGTGTTTGCTGTTGCAGGGCAAAATTGTTTAACCAATGACTAGTTAGTGGAAAGGTAATGCTGTGAGGCTGAAGTTATAGGAAGGGAGTCTTTCCTGAATAAGGGATAGAATGAAGTTGTGCCCTCACTCTGAGAGATGAAGTTATGCCCTCAGTAAGAGAGAGTTCAAGTTATGTCATCAATAATGAGGTAGCAGTTACAGATCCTGAAAGAACCCCGGTGTCCGTGCGGTCTTTACGCCACAAATTGCCCCCCAACAGGGACATGAAAACGAACAGGGACGAGAAGAATACAAACAGGGACATGAAGAAGAGGAACAGGGACAGGCAAACAGCACAGGGACAAAAACAAAAAAGGAATGAATAGGGACAGGCAAACGGAACAGGGACAAAAACAGAAAAGGAATGATCAGATACAGGCTAACAGAACAGGGATGACCAAAAAGAGCATATGGGAGGGTCACGATGGTTTACGCAGGACCCCCAAACAAGGACTCCAGGAGTTGGAGGGGCAGCCAGAGCCCCCCGGCTGGGCAGCACTCAGTGCCTGCCTCTCCCAGGGATGGGGTTGCAAAGTTTGTTAAAGATAGTCTTAGTATGCCTGGCAGTTTTTCTCTGTGTTTTAGTTTGTGTTGATCCTGCCTTCTTAATTTGTGTTAATTGCGCTTTCTTATGTTAATAAAGAAGGAGGAGATGTGGGAGTGTGGCCATGGGGGTCGACAAGCCCCATGGTTGGTGATCACATCCGACTCTTAAAGGTGAGACCATGACGAAAGTAAAGCCTTGCGAGGGAACAAAGAAGGGTGATTCAGGAGACACCTTAAGCAGGGACATGAAGAACAGGAACAGGGACAAGCTAACAGAACAGGGACAAAAACAAAAAAGTAATGAATAGGGACAGGCTATCAGAACAGGGACAAACAAAAAACAGCGTATGGGAGGGTCTCGCTGGCATAGGCAGGACCCACAAACAAGGACTCCAGGAGTTGGAGGGGCAGCCAGAGCCCCCCAGCTGGGAAGCACTCAGTGCCTGCCTCTCCAACTGGATGGGGTTGCAAAGTTTGTTAAAGATAGTCTTAGTATGCCTGGCAGTTTTTCTCTGTGTTTTAGTTTGTGTTGATCCTGCCTTCTTAATTTGTGTTAATTGTGCTTTCTTATGTTAATAAAGAAGGAGGAGATGTGGGAGTGTGGCCATGGGGGTCGACAAGCCCCATGGTTGGTGATCACATCCGACTCTTAAAGGTGAGACCATGAGGAAAGTAAAGCCTTGCGAGGGAACAAAGAAGGGTGATTCAGGAGACACCTTAAGCAGGGACATGAAGAACAGGAACAGGGACAAGCTAACAGAACAGGGACAAAAACAAAAAAGGAATGAATAGGGACATGCTATCAGAACAGCGACAAACAAAAAACAGCGTATGGGAGGGTCTCGCTGGCATAGGCAGGACCCACAAACAAGGACTCCAGGAGTTGGAGAGGCAGCTAGAGCCCCCCGGCTGGGCAGCACTCAGTGCCTGCCTCTCCCAGGGATGGGGTTACAAAGTTTGTTAAAGATGGAATTAGTATGCCTGGCAGTTTTTCTCTGTATTTTAGTTTGTGTTAATAGTGCTTTCTTAATTTGTGTTACTCTTGCTTTCTAAATTTCTGTTAATCACGCCTTCATAATTTGTGTTAAACCTGCTTTCTTAATTTGTGTTAATCGAGCTCTTTTATGTTAATAAAGAAGGGGGAGTTGTGGGAGCATGGCCATGGGGGTCGACAAGTCCCATGGTTGGTGATAACATCCGACTCTTAAAGATGAGGCCATCAGGAAAGTAAAGAGTTGAGAGGGAACAAAGAAGGGTGATTCAGGAGACACCTTAAACAGGGACATGAAGAACAGGAACAGGGACAGGCTAACAGAGCAGGGAGAAACAAAAAAGAGCATATGGGAGGGTCCCACTGGCATAGGCAGGACCCACAAACAAGGACTCCAGGAGTTGGAGGGGCAGCCAGAGCCCCCCGGCTGGGCAGCACTCAGTGCCTGCCTCTCCCAGGGATGGTTTTACAAAGGTTGTTAAAGATAGACTTAGTATGCCTGGCAGTTTTTCTCTGTGTTTTAGTTTGTGTTGATCCTGCCTTCTTAATTTGTGTTAATTGTGCTTTCTTATGTTAATAATGAAGGGGAAGATGTGGGAGTGTGGCCATGGGGGTCGACAAGCCCCATGGTTGGTGATAACATAGGACTCTTAAGGATGAGACCATCAGGAATTTAAAGCCTTGAGAGGGAACAAAGAAGGGTGATTCAGGTGACACCTTCTTGTCTGGGGTGGCTAGTTCTCCAGCCATTAATGCATGGAAGTGGCTGGGTGTTTGCTGTTGCCGGGCAAAGTTGTTGACCAATGACTAGTTAGTGGAAAGGTACTGCTGTGAGGCGGAAGTTATAGGAAGGGAGCCTTTCCTGAATAAGGGATAGAATGAAGTTGTGCCCTCACTCTGAGAGATGAAGTTATGCCCTCAGTAAGAGAGAGTTCAAGTTATGTCATCAATAAAGAGGTAGCAGTTACAGATCCTGAAAGAACCCCGTTGTCCGTGCGGTCTTTACGCCACAAATCGCCCCCCAACAGGGACATGAAAACGAACAGGGACGAGAAGAAAACAAACAGGGACATGAAGAACAGGAACAGGGACAGGCTAACAGAACAGGGACAAAAACAAAAAAGGAATGAATAGGGACAGGCAAAGGGAACAGGGAAAAAAAAAAAAAAAAGAATGAATAGGTACAGGCTAACAGAACAGGGACGAACAAAAAGAGCTTATGGGAGGGTCACGCTGGCTTAGGCAGGACCCACAAACAAGGACTCCAGGAGTTGGAGGGGCAGCCAGAGCCCCCCGGCTGGGCAGCACTCAGTGCCTGCCTCTCCCAGGGATGGGGTTGCAAAGTTTGTTAAAGATAGTCTTAGTATGCCTGGCAGTTTTTCTCTGTGTTTTAGTTTGTGTTGATCCTGCCTTCTTAATTTGTGTTAATTGCGCTTTCTTATGTTAATAAAGAAGGAGGAGATGTGGGAGTGTGGTCATGGGGGTCGACAATCCCCATGGTTGGTGATCACATCCGACTCTTAAAGGTGAGACCATGAGGAAAGTAAAGCCTTGCGAGGGAACAAAGAAGGGTCATTCAGGAGACACCTTAAACAGGGACATGAAGAACAGGAACAGGGACAAGCTAACAGAACAGGGACAAAAACAAAAAAGTAATGAATAGGGACAGGCTATCAGAACAGGGACAAACAAAAAACAGCGTATGGGAGGGTCTCGCTGGCATAGGCAGGACCCACAAACAAGGACTCCAGGAGTTGGAGGGGCAGCCAGAGCCCCCCAGCTGGGAAGCACTCAGTGCCTGCCTCTCCAACTGGATGGGGTTGCAAAGTTTGTTAAAGATAGTCTTAGTATGCCTGGCAGTTTTTCTCTGTGTTTTAGTTTGTGTTGATCCTGCCTTCTTAATTTGTGTTAATTGTGCTTTCTTATGTTAATAAAGAAGGAGGAGATGTGGGAGTGTGGCCATGGGGGTCGACAAGCCCCATGGTTGGTGATCACATCCGACTCTTAAAGGTGAGACCATGAGGAAAGTAAAGCCTTGCGAGGGAACAAAGAAGGGTGATTCAGGAGACACCTTAAGCAGGGACATGAAGAACAGGAACAGGGACAAGCTAACAGAACAGGGACAAAAACAAAAAAGGAATGAATAGGGACATGCTATCAGAACAGCGACAAACAAAAAACAGCGTATGGGAGGGTCTCGCTGGCATAGGCAGGACCCACAAACAAGGACTCCAGGAGTTGGAGAGGCAGCTAGAGCCCCCCGGCTGGGCAGCACTCAGTGCCTGCCTCTCCCAGGGATGGGGTTACAAAGTTTGTTAAAGATGGAATTAGTATGCCTGGCAGTTTTTCTCTGTATTTTAGTTTGTGTTAATAGTGCTTTCTTAATTTGTGTTACTCTTGCTTTCTAAATTTCTGTTAATCACGCCTTCATAATTTGTGTTAAACCTGCTTTCTTAATTTGTGTTAATCGAGCTCTTTTATGTTAATAAAGAAGGGGGAGTTGTGGGAGCATGGCCATGGGGGTCGACAAGTCCCATGGTTGGTGATAACATCCGACTCTTAAAGATGAGGCCATCAGGAAAGTAAAGAGTTGAGAGGGAACAAAGAAGGGTGATTCAGGAGACACCTTAAACAGGGACATGAAGAACAGGAACAGGGACAGGCTAACAGAGCAGGGAGAAACAAAAAAGAGCATATGGGAGGGTCCCACTGGCATAGGCAGGACCCACAAACAAGGACTCCAGGAGTTGGAGGGGCAGCCAGAGCCCCCCGGCTGGGCAGCACTCAGTGCCTGCCTCTCCCAGGGATGGGGTTACAAAGTTTGTTAAAGATGGAATTAGTATGCCTGGCAGTTTTTCTCTGTATTTTAGTTTGTGTTAATAGTGCTTTCTTAATTTGTGTTACTCTTGCTTTCTTAATTTCTGTTAATCGCGCCTTCATAATTTGTGTTAAACCTGCTTTCTTAATTTGTGTTAATCGAGCTCTTTTATGTTAATAAAGAAGGAGGAGATGTGGGAGCGTGGCCATGGGGGTCGACAAGTCCCATGGTTGGTGATAACATCCAACTCTTAAGGATGAGACCATCAGGAATTTAAAGAGTTGAGAGGGAACAAAGAAGGGTGATTCAGGTGACACCTTCTTGTCTGGGGTGGCTAGTTCTCCAGCCATTAATGCATGGAAGTGGCTGGGTGTTTGCTGTTGCCGGGCAAAGTTGTTGACCAATGACTAGTTAGTGGAAAGGTACTGCTGTGAGGCGGAAGTTATAGGAAGGGAGCCTTTCCTGAATAAGGGATAGAATGAAGTTGTGCCCTCACTCTGAGAGATGAAGTTATGCCCTCAGTAAGAGAGAGTTCAAGTTATGTCATCAATAAAGAGGTAGCAGTTACAGATCCTGAAAGAACCCCGTTGTCCATGCGGTCTTTACGCCACAAATCGCCCCCCAACAGGGACAAGAAAACGAACAGGGACGAGAAGAAAACAAACAGGGACATGAAGAACAGGAACAGGGACAGGCTAACAGAACAGGGACAAAAACAAAAAAGGAATGAATAGGGACAGGCAAACGGAACAGATAAAAGAAAAAAAAAGGAATGAATAGGTACAGGCTAACAGAACAGGGACGAACAAAAAGAGCTTATGGGAGGGTCACGCTGGCTTACGCAGGACCCCCAAACAAGGACTCCAGGAGTTGGAGGGGCAGCCAGAGCCCCCCGGTTGGGCAGCACTCAGTGCCTGCCTATCCCAGGGATGGGGTTGCAAAGTTTGTTAAAGATAGTCTTAGTATGCCTGGCAGTTTTTCTCTGTGTTTTAGTTTGTGTTGGTCCTGCCTTCTTAATTTGTGTTAATCGCGCTTTCTTATGTTAATAAAGAAGGGGAAGATGTGGGAGTGTGGCCATGGGGGTCGACAGGCCCCATGGTTGGTGATAACATCCGACTCTTAAAGATGAGGCCATCAGGAATTTAAAGATTTGAGAGGGAACAAAGAAGGGTGATTCAGGTGACACCTTCTTGTCTGGGGTGGCTAGTTCTCCAGCCATTAATGCATGGAAGTGGCCGGGTGTTTGCTGTTGCAGGGCAAAATTGTTTAACCAATGACTAGTTAGTGGAAAGGTAATGCTGTGAGGCTGAAGTTATAGGAAGGGAGTCTTTCCTGAATAAGGGATAGAATGAAGTTGTGCCCTCACTCTGAGAGATGAAGTTATGCCCTCAGTAAGAGAGAGTTCAAGTTATGTCATCAATAATGAGGTAGCAGTTACAGATCCTGAAAGAACCCCGGTGTCCGTGCGGTCTTTACGCCACAAATCGCCCCCCAACAGGGACATGAAAACGAACAGGGACGAGAAGAATACAAACAGGGACATGAAGAAGAGGAACAGGGACAGGCAAACAGCACAGGGACAAAAACAAAAAAGGAATGAATAGGGACAGGCAAACGGAACAGGGACAAAAACAGAAAAGGAATGATCAGATACAGGCTAACAGAACAGGGATGACCAAAAAGAGCATATGGGAGGGTCACGATGGTTTACGCAGGACCCCCAAACAAGGACTCCAGGAGTTGGAGGGGCAGCCAGAGCCCCCCGGCTGGGCAGCACTCAGTGCCAGCCTCTCCCAGGGATGGGGTTATAAAGTTTGTTAAAGATGGAATTAGTATGCCTGGCAGTTTTTCTCTGTATTTTAGTTTGTGTTAATAGTGCTTTCTTAATTTGTGTTACTCTTGCTTTCTTAATTTGTGTTAATCGAGCTCTTTTAGGTTAATAAAGAAGGGGGAGATGTGGGAGCCTGGCCATGGGGGTCGACAAGTCCCATGGTTGCTGATAACATCCGACTCTTAAAGATGAGGCCATCAGGAAAGTAAAGAGTTGAGAGGGAACAAAGAAGGGTGATTCAGGAGACACCTTAAACAGGGACATGAAGAACAGGGACAGGCTAACAGAGCAGGGAGAAACAAAAAACAGCGTATGGGAGGGTCTCGCTGGCATATGCTAGACCCACAAACAAGGACTCCAGGAGTTGGAGGGGCAGCCAGAGCCCCCCGGCTGGGCAGCACTCAGTGCCTGCATCTCCCAGGGATGGGTTTACAAAGGTTGTTAAAGATAGACTTAGTATGCCTGGCAGTTTTTCTCTGTGTTTTAGTTTGTGCTGATCCTGCCTTCTTAATTTGTGTTAATTGTGCTTTCTTATGTTAATAAAGAAGGGGAAGATGTGGGAGTGTGGCCATGGGGGTCGACAAGCCCCATGGTTGGTGATAACATCCGACTCTTAAAGATGAGACCATCAGGAAAGTAAAGCCTTGAGAGGGAACAAAGAAGGGTGATTCAGGAGACACCTTAACCAGGGACATGAAGAACAGGAACAGGGATAGTCTAACAGAACAGGGAGGAAAACAAAAAAGGAATGAATAGGGACAGGCTATCAGAACAGGGACAAACAAAAAACAGCGTATGGGAGGGTCTCGCTGGCATAGGCAGGACCCACAAAGAAGGACTCCAGGAGTTGGAGGGGAAGCCAGAGCCCCCCTGCTGGGCAGCACTCAGTGCCTGCATCTCCCAGGGATGGGGTTACAAAGTCTGTAAAAGATGGAATTAGTATGCCTGGCAGTTTTTCTCTGTGTTTTAGTTTGTGTTGATCCTGCCTTCTTAATTTGTGTTAATCGCGCTTTCTTAAGTTAATGAAGAAGGGGAAGATGTGGGAGTGTGGCCATGGGGGTCGACAAGCCCCATGGTTGGTGATAACATCGGACTCTTAAAGTAGAGACCATCATGAAAGTAAAGCCTTGAGAGGGAACAAAGAAGGGTGATTCAGGAGACACCTTAAGCAGGGACATGAAGAACAGGAACAGGGACAGGCTAACAGAACAGGGACAAAAGAAAAAAGGAATGAATAGGGACATGCTATCAGAACAGCGACAAACAAAAAACAGCGTATGGGAGGGTCTCGCTGGCATAGGCAGGACCCACAAACAAGGACTCCAGGAGTTGGAGGGGCAGCCAGAGCCCCCCAGCTGGGAAGCACTCAGTGCCTGCCTCTCCCAGGGATGGGGTTACAAAGATTGTTAAAGATGGAATTAGTATGCCTGGCAGTTTTTCTCTGTATTTTAGTTTGTGTTAATAGTGCTTTCTTAATTTGTGTTACTCTTGCTTTCTTAATTTCTGTTAATCGCGCCTTCTTAATTTGTGTTAAACCTGCTTTCTTAATTTGTGTTAATCGAGCTCTTTTATGTTAATAAAGAAGGGGGAGTTGTGGGAGCATGGCCGTGGGGGTCGACAAGTCCCATGGTTGGTGATAACATCTGACTCTTAAAGATGAGGCCATCAGGAAAGTAAAGCCTTGAGAGGGAACAAAGAAGGGTGATTCAGGAGACACCTTAAACAGGGACATGAAGAACAGGAACAGGGACAGGCTAACAGAGCAGGGAGAAACAAAAAACAGCATATGGGAGGGTCCCACTGGCGTATGCTGGACCCACAAACAAGGACTCCAGGAGTTGGAGGGGCAGCCAGAGCCCCCCGGCTGGGCAGCACTCAGTGCCTGCCTCTCCCACGGCTGGTTTTACAAAGATTGTTAAAGATAGACTTAGTATGCCTGGCAGTTTTTCTCTGTGTTTTAGTTTGTGTTGGTCCTGCCTTCTTAATTTGTGTTAATCGCGCTTTCTTATGTTAATAAAGAAGGGGGAGATGTGGGAGCATGGCCATGGGGGTCCACAAGCCCTATGGTTGGTGATAACATCCGACTCTTAAAGATGAGGCCATCAGGAAACTAATGAGTTGAGAGGGAACAAAGAAGGGTGATTCAGGAGACACCTTAAACAGGGACATGAAAAACAGGAACAGGGATAGTCTAACAGAACAGGGACGAAAACAAAAAAAGGAATGAATAGGGACAGGCTATCAGAACAGGGACAAACAAAAAACAGCGTATGGGAGGGTCTCGCTGGCATAGGCAGGACCCAGAAACAAGGACTCCAGGAGTTGGAGGGGCAGCCAGAGCCCCCCGGCTGGGCAGCACTCAGTGCCTGCCTCTCCCACGGCTGGTTTTACAAAGGTTGTTAAACATAGACTTAGTATGCCTGGCAGTCTTTCTCTGTGTTTTAGTTTGTGTTGGTCCTGCCTTCTTAATTTGTGTTAATCGCGCTTTCTTATGTTAATAAAGAAGGGGAAGATGTGGGAGTGTGGCCATGGGGGTCGACAGGCCCCATGGTTGGTGATAACATCCGACTCTTAAAGATGAGGCCATCAGGAATTTAAAGATTTGAGAGGGAACAAAGAAGGGTGATTCAGGTGACACCTTCTTGTCTGGGGTGGCTAGTTCTCCAGCCATTAATGCATGGAAGTGGCCGGGTGTTTGCTGTTGCAGGGCAAAATTGTTTAACCAATGACTAGTTAGTGGAAAGGTAATGCTGTGAGGCTGAAGTTATAGGAAGGGAGTCTTTCCTGAATAAGGGATAGAATGAAGTTGTGCCCTCACTCTGAGAGATGAAGTTATGCCCTCAGTAAGAGAGAGTTCAAGTTATGTCATCAATAATGAGGTAGCAGTTACAGATCCTGAAAGAACCCCGGTGTCCGTGCGGTCTTTACGCCACAAATCGCCCCCCAACAGGGACATGAAAACGAACAGGGACGAGAAGAATACAAACAGGGACATGAAGAAGAGGAACAGGGACAGGCAAACAGCACAGGGACAAAAACAAAAAAGGAATGAATAGGGACAGGCAAACGGAACAGGGACAAAAACAGAAAAGGAATGATCAGATACAGGCTAACAGAACAGGGATGACCAAAAAGAGCATATGGGAGGGTCACGATGGTTTACGCAGGACCCCCAAACAAGGACTCCAGGAGTTGGAGGGGCAGCCAGAGCCCCCCGGCTGGGCAGCACTCAGTGCCAGCCTCTCCCAGGGATGGGGTTACAAAGTTTGTTAAAGATGGAATTAGTATGCCTGGCAGTTTTTCTCTGTATTTTAGTTTGTGTTAATAGTGCTTTCTTAATTTGTGTTACTCTTGCTTTCTTAATTTCTGTTAATCGCGCCTTCTTAATTGGTGTTAAACCTGCTTTCTTAATTTGTGTTAATCGAGCTCTTTTATGTTAATAAAGAAGGGGGAGTTGTAGGAGTGTGGCCATGGGGGTCGACAAGTCCCATGGTTGGTGATAACATCCGACTCTTAAAGATGAGGCCATCAGGAAAGTAAAGAGTTGAGAGGGAACAAAGAAGGGTGATTCAGGAGACACCTTAAACAGGGACATGAAGAACAGGGACAGGCTAACAGAGCAGGGAGAAACAAAAAACAGCCTATGGGAGGGTCTCGCTGGCATATGCTAGACCCACAAACAAGGACTCCAGGAGTTGGAGGGGCAGCCAGAGCCCCCCGGCTGGGCAGCACTCAGTGCCTGCATCTCCCAGGGATGGGTTTACAAAGGTTGTTAAAGATAGACTTAGTATGCCTGGCAGTTTTTCTCTGTGTTTTATTTTGTGCTGATCCTGCCTTCTTAATTTGTGTTAATTGTGCTTTCTTATGTTAATAAAGAAGGGGAAGATGTGGGAGTGTGGCCATGGGGGTCGACAAGCCCCATGGTTGGTGATAACATCCGACTCTTAAAGATGAGACCATCAGGAAAGTAAAGCCTTGAGAGGGAACAAAGAAGGGTGATTCAGGAGACACCTTAACCAGGGACATGAAGAACAGGAACAGGGATAGTCTAACAGAACAGGGAGGAAAACAAAAAAGGAATGAATAGGGACAGGCTATCAGAACAGGGACAAACAAAAAACAGCGTATGGGAGGGTCTCGCTGGCATAGGCAGGACCCACAAAGAAGGACTCCAGGAGTTGGAGGGGAAGCCAGAGCCCCCCTGCTGGGCAGCACTCAGTGCCTGCATCTCCCAGGGATGGGGTTACAAAGTCTATAAAAGATGGAATTAGTATGCCTGGCAGTTTTTCTCTGTGTTTTAGTTTGTGTTGATCCTGCCTTCTTAATTTGTGTTAATCGCGCTTTCTTAAGTTAATGAAGAAGGGGAAGATGTGGGAGTGTGGCCATGGGGGTCGACAAGCCCCATGGTTGGTGATAACATCGGACTCTTAAAGTAGAGACCATCATGAAAGTAAAGCCTTGAGAGGGAACAAAGAAGGGTGATTCAGGAGACACCTTAAGCAGGGACATGAAGAACAGGAACAGGGACAGGCTAACAGAACAGGGACAAAAGAAAAAAGGAATGAATAGGGACATGCTATCAGAACAGCGACAAACAAAAAACAGCGTATGGGAGGGTCTCGCTGGCATAGGCAGGACCCACAAACAAGGACTCCAGGAGTTGGAGGGGCAGCCAGAGCCCCCCAGCTGGGAAGCACTCAGTGCCTGCCTCTCCCAGGGATGGGGTTACAAAGTTTGTTAAAGATGGAATTAGTATGCCTGGCAGTTTTTCTCTGTATTTTAGTTTGTGTTAATAGTGCTTTCTTAATTTGTGTTACTCTTGCTTTCTTAATTTCTGTTAATCGCGCCTTCATAATTTGTGTTAAACCTGCTTTCTTAATTTGTGTTAATCGAGCTCTTTTATGTTAATAAAGAAGGGGGAGTTGTGGGAGCATGGCCGTGGGGGTCGACAAGTCCCATGGTTGGTGATAACATCTGACTCTTAAAGATGAGGCCATCAGGAAAGTAAAGCCTTGAGAGGGAACAAAGAAGGGTGATTCAGGAGACACCTTAAACAGGGACATGAAGAACAGGAACAGGGACAGGCTAACAGAGCAGGGAGAAACAAAAAACAGCATATGGGAGGGTCCCACTGGCGTATGCTGGACCCACAAACAAGGACTCCAGGAGTTGGAGGGGCAGCCAGAGCCCCCCGGCTGGGCAGCACTCAGTGCCTGCCTCTCCCACGGCTGGTTTTACAAAGATTGTTAAAGATAGACTTAGTATGCCTGGCAGTTTTTCTCTGTGTTTTAGTTTGTGTTGGTCCTGCCTTCTTAATTTGTGTTAATCGCGCTTTCTTATGTTAATAAAGAAGGGGGAGATGTGGGAGCATGGCCATGGGGGTCCACAAGCCCTATGGTTGGTGATAACATCCGACTCTTAAAGATGAGGCCATCAGGAAACTAAAGAGTTGAGAGGGAACAAAGAAGGGTGATTCAGGAGACACCTTAAACAGGGACATGAAAAACAGGAACAGGGATAGTCTAACAGAACAGGGACGAAAACAAAAAAAGGAATGAATAGGGACAGGCTATCAGAACAGGGACAAACAAAAAACAGCGTATGGGAGGGTCTCGCTGGCATAGGCAGGACCCAGAAACAAGGACTCCAGGAGTTGGAGGGGCAGCCAGAGCCCCCCGGCTGGGCAGCACTCAGTGCCTGCCTCTCCCACGGCTGGTTTTACAAAGGTTGTTAAACATAGACTTAGTATGCCTGGCAGTCTTTCTCTGTGTTTTAGTTTGTGTTGGTCCTGCCTTCTTAATTTGTGTTAATCGCGCTTTCTTATGTTAATAAAGAAGGGGAAGATGTGGGAGTGTGGCCATGGGGGTCGACAGGCCCCATGGTTGGTGATAACATCCGACTCTTAAAGATGAGGCCATCAGGAATTTAAAGATTTGAGAGGGAACAAAGAAGGGTGATTCAGGTGACACCTTCTTGTCTGGGGTGGCTAGTTCTCCAGCCATTAATGCATGGAAGTGGCCGGGTGTTTGCTGTTGCAGGGCAAAATTGTTTAACCAATGACTAGTTAGTGGAAAGGTAATGCTGTGAGGCTGAAGTTATAGGAAGGGAGTCTTTCCTGAATAAGGGATAGAATGAAGTTGTGCCCTCACTCTGAGAGATGAAGTTATGCCCTCAGTAAGAGAGAGTTCAAGTTATGTCATCAATAATGAGGTAGCAGTTACAGATCCTGAAAGAACCCCGGTGTCCGTGCGGTCTTTACGCCACAAATCGCCCCCCAACAGGGACATGAAAACGAACAGGGACGAGAAGAATACAAACAGGGACATGAAGAAGAGGAACAGGGACAGGCAAACAGCACAGGGACAAAAACAAAAAAGGAATGAATAGGGACAGGCAAACGGAACAGGGACAAAAACAGAAAAGGAATGATCAGATACAGGCTAACAGAACAGGGATGACCAAAAAGAGCATATGGGAGGGTCACGATGGTTTACGCAGGACCCCCAAACAAGGACTCCAGGAGTTGGAGGGGCAGCCAGAGCCCCCCGGCTGGGCAGCACTCAGTGCCAGCCTCTCCCAGGGATGGGGTTACAAAGTTTGTTAAAGATGGAATTAGTATGCCTGGCAGTTTTTCTCTGTATTTTAGTTTGTGTTAATAGTGCTTTCTTAATTTGTGTTACTCTTGCTTTCTTAATTTCTGTTAATCGCGCCTTCTTAATTGGTGTTAAACCTGCTTTCTTAATTTGTGTTAATCGAGCTCTTTTATGTTAATAAAGAAGGGGGAGTTGTAGGAGTGTGGCCATGGGGGTCGACAAGTCCCATGGTTGGTGATAACATCCGACTCTTAAAGATGAGGCCATCAGGAAAGTAAAGAGTTGAGAGGGAACAAAGAAGGGTGATTCAGGAGACACCTTAAACAGGGACATGAAGAACAGGAACAGGGACAGGCTAACAGAGCAGGGAGAAACAAAAAACAGCATATGGGAGGGTCCCACTGGCGTATGCTGGACCCACAAACAAGGACTCCAGGAGTTGGAGGGGCAGCCAGAGCCCCCCGGCTGGGCAGCACTCAGTGCCTGCCTCTCCCACGGCTGGTTTTACAAAGATTGTTAAAGATAGACTTAGTATGCCTGGCAGTTTTTCTCTGTGTTTTAGTTTGTGTTGGTCCTGCCTTCTTAATTTGTGTTAATCGCGCTTTCTTATGTTAATAAAGAAGGGGGAGATGTGGGAGCATGGCCATGGGGGTCCACAAGCCCTATGGTTGGTGATAACATCCGACTCTTAAAGATGAGGCCATCAGGAAACTAATGAGTTGAGAGGGAACAAAGAAGGGTGATTCAGGAGACACCTTAAACAGGGACATGAAAAACAGGAACAGGGATAGTCTAACAGAACAGGGACGAAAACAAAAAAAGGAATGAATAGGGACAGGCTATCAGAACAGGGACAAACAAAAAACAGCGTATGGGAGGGTCTCGCTGGCATAGGCAGGACCCAGAAACAAGGACTCCAGGAGTTGGAGGGGCAGCCAGAGCCCCCCGGCTGGGCAGCACTCAGTGCCTGCCTCTCCCACGGCTGGTTTTACAAAGGTTGTTAAACATAGACTTAGTATGCTTGGCAGTCTTTCTCTGTGTTTTAGTTTGTGTTGGTCCTGCCTTCTTAATTTGTGTTAATCGCGCTTTCTTATGTTAATAAAGAAGGGGAAGATGTGGGAGTGTGGCCATGGGGGTCGACAGGCCCCATGGTTGGTGATAACATCCGACTCTTAAAGATGAGGCCATCAGGAATTTAAAGATTTGAGAGGGAACAAAGAAGGGTGATTCAGGTGACACCTTCTTGTCTGGGGTGGCTAGTTCTCCAGCCATTAATGCATGGAAGTGGCCGGGTGTTTGCTGTTGCAGGGCAAAATTGTTTAACCAATGACTAGTTAGTGGAAAGGTAATGCTGTGAGGCTGAAGTTATAGGAAGGGAGTCTTTCCTGAATAAGGGATAGAATGAAGTTGTGCCCTCACTCTGAGAGATGAAGTTATGCCCTCAGTAAGAGAGAGTTCAAGTTATGTCATCAATAATGAGGTAGCAGTTACAGATCCTGAAAGAACCCCGGTGTCCGTGCGGTCTTTACGCCACAAATCGCCCCCCAACAGGGACATGAAAACGAACAGGGACGAGAAGAATACAAACAGGGACATGAAGAAGAGGAACAGGGACAGGCAAACAGCACAGGGACAAAAACAAAAAAGGAATGAATAGGGACAGGCAAACGGAACAGGGACAAAAACAGAAAAGGAATGATCAGATACAGGCTAACAGAACAGGGATGACCAAAAAGAGCATATGGGAGGGTCACGATGGTTTACGCAGGACCCCCAAACAAGGACTCCAGGAGTTGGAGGGGCAGCCAGAGCCCCCCGGCTGGGCAGCACTCAGTGCCAGCCTCTCCCAGGGATGGGGTTACAAAGTTTGTTAAAGATGGAATTAGTATGCCTGGCAGTTTTTCTCTGTATTTTAGTTTGTGTTAATAGTGCTTTCTTAATTTGTGTTACTCTTGCTTTCTTAATTTCTGTTAATCGCGCCTTCTTAATTGGTGTTAAACCTGCTTTCTTAATTTGTGTTAATCGAGCTCTTTTATGTTAATAAAGAAGGGGGAGTTGTAGGAGTGTGGCCATGGGGGTCGACAAGTCCCATGGTTGGTGATAACATCCGACTCTTAAAGATGAGGCCATCAGGAAAGTAAAGAGTTGAGAGGGAACAAAGAAGGGTGATTCAGGAGACACCTTAAACAGGGACATGAAGAACAGGGACAGGCTAACAGAGCAGGGAGAAACAAAAAACAGCCTATGGGAGGGTCTCGCTGGCATATGCTAGACCCACAAACAAGGACTCCAGGAGTTGGAGGGGCAGCCAGAGCCCCCCGGCTGGGCAGCACTCAGTGCCTGCATCTCCCAGGGATGGGTTTACAAAGGTTGTTAAAGATAGACTTAGTATGCCTGGCAGTTTTTCTCTGTGTTTTATTTTGTGCTGATCCTGCCTTCTTAATTTGTGTTAATTGTGCTTTCTTATGTTAATAAAGAAGGGGAAGATGTGGGAGTGTGGCCATGGGGGTCGACAAGCCCCATGGTTGGTGATAACATCCGACTCTTAAAGATGAGACCATCAGGAAAGTAAAGCCTTGAGAGGGAACAAAGAAGGGTGATTCAGGAGACACCTTAACCAGGGACATGAAGAACAGGAACAGGGATAGTCTAACAGAACAGGGAGGAAAACAAAAAAGGAATGAATAGGGACAGGCTATCAGAACAGGGACAAACAAAAAACAGCGTATGGGAGGGTCTCGCTGGCATAGGCAGGACCCACAAAGAAGGACTCCAGGAGTTGGAGGGGAAGCCAGAGCCCCCCTGCTGGGCAGCACTCAGTGCCTGCATCTCCCAGGGATGGGGTTACAAAGTCTATAAAAGATGGAATTAGTATGCCTGGCAGTTTTTCTCTGTGTTTTAGTTTGTGTTGATCCTGCCTTCTTAATTTGTGTTAATCGCGCTTTCTTAAGTTAATGAAGAAGGGGAAGATGTGGGAGTGTGGCCATGGGGGTCGACAAGCCCCATGGTTGGTGATAACATCGGACTCTTAAAGTAGAGACCATCATGAAAGTAAAGCCTTGAGAGGGAACAAAGAAGGGTGATTCAGGAGACACCTTAAGCAGGGACATGAAGAACAGGAACAGGGACAGGCTAACAGAACAGGGACAAAAGAAAAAAGGAATGAATAGGGACATGCTATCAGAACAGCGACAAACAAAAAACAGCGTATGGGAGGGTCTCGCTGGCATAGGCAGGACCCACAAACAAGGACTCCAGGAGTTGGAGGGGCAGCCAGAGCCCCCCAGCTGGGAAGCACTCAGTGCCTGCCTCTCCCAGGGATGGGGTTACAAAGTTTGTTAAAGATGGAATTAGTATGCCTGGCAGTTTTTCTCTGTATTTTAGTTTGTGTTAATAGTGCTTTCTTAATTTGTGTTACTCTTGCTTTCTTAATTTCTGTTAATCGCGCCTTCATAATTTGTGTTAAACCTGCTTTCTTAATTTGTGTTAATCGAGCTCTTTTATGTTAATAAAGAAGGGGGAGTTGTGGGAGCATGGCCGTGGGGGTCGACAAGTCCCATGGTTGGTGATAACATCTGACTCTTAAAGATGAGGCCATCAGGAAAGTAAAGCCTTGAGAGGGAACAAAGAAGGGTGATTCAGGAGACACCTTAAACAGGGACATGAAGAACAGGAACAGGGACAGGCTAACAGAGCAGGGAGAAACAAAAAACAGCATATGGGAGGGTCCCACTGGCGTATGCTGGACCCACAAACAAGGACTCCAGGAGTTGGAGGGGCAGCCAGAGCCCCCCGGCTGGGCAGCACTCAGTGCCTGCCTCTCCCACGGCTGGTTTTACAAAGATTGTTAAAGATAGACTTAGTATGCCTGGCAGTTTTTCTCTGTGTTTTAGTTTGTGTTGGTCCTGCCTTCTTAATTTGTGTTAATCGCGCTTTCTTATGTTAATAAAGAAGGGGGAGATGTGGGAGCATGGCCATGGGGGTCCACAAGCCCTATGGTTGGTGATAACATCCGACTCTTAAAGATGAGGCCATCAGGAAACTAATGAGTTGAGAGGGAACAAAGAAGGGTGATTCAGGAGACACCTTAAACAGGGACATGAAAAACAGGAACAGGGATAGTCTAACAGAACAGGGACGAAAACAAAAAAAGGAATGAATAGGGACAGGCTATCAGAACAGGGACAAACAAAAAACAGCGTATGGGAGGGTCTCGCTGGCATAGGCAGGACCCAGAAACAAGGACTCCAGGAGTTGGAGGGGCAGCCAGAGCCCCCCGGCTGGGCAGCACTCAGTGCCTGCCTCTCCCACGGCTGGTTTTACAAAGGTTGTTAAACATAGACTTAGTATGCCTGGCAGTCTTTCTCTGTGTTTTAGTTTGTGTTGGTCCTGCCTTCTTAATTTGTGTTAATCGCGCTTTCTTATGTTAATAAAGAAGGGGAAGATGTGGGAGTGTGGCCATGGGGGTCGACAGGCCCCATGGTTGGTGATAACATCCGACTCTTAAAGATGAGGCCATCAGGAATTTAAAGATTTGAGAGGGAACAAAGAAGGGTGATTCAGGTGACACCTTCTTGTCTGGGGTGTCTAGTTCTCCAGCCATTAATGCATGGAAGTGGCTGGGTGTTTGCTGTTGCAGGGCAAAATCGTTTAACCAATGACTAATTAGTGGAAAGGTACTGCTGTGAGGTGGAAGTTATAGGAAGGGAGCCTTTCCTGAATAAGGGATAGAATGAAGTTGTGCCCTCACTCTGAGAGATGAAGTTATGCCCTCAGTAAGAGAGAGTTCAAGTTATGTCATCAATAATGAGGTAGCAGTTACAGATCCTGAAAGAACCCCGGTGTCCGAGCGGTCTTTACGCCACAAATCGCCCCCCAACAGGGACATGAAAACGAACAGGGACGAGAAGAATACAAACAGGGACATGAAGAAGAGGAACAGGGACAGGCAAACAGAACAGGGACAAAAACAAAAAAGGAATGAATAGGGACAGGAAAACGGAACAGGGACAAAAACAGAAAAGGAATGATCAGGTACAGGCTAACAGAACAGGGATGACCAAAAAGAGCATATGGGAGGGCCACGATGGTTTACGCAGGACCCCCAAACAAGGACTCCAGGAGTTGGAGGGGCAGCCAGAGCCCCCCGGCTGGGCAGCACTCAGTGCCTGCCTCTCCCAGGGATGGGGTTATAAAGTTTGTTAAAGATAGACTTAGTATGCCTGGCAGTTTTTCTCTGTATTTTAGTTTGTGTTAATAGTGCTTTCTTAATTTGTGTTTCTCTTGCTTTCTTAATTTCTGTTAATCGCGCCTTCTTAATTTGTGTTAAACCTGCTTTCTTAATTTGTGTTAATCGAGCTCTTTTATGTTAATAAAGGAGGGGGAGATGTGGGAGCCTGGCCATGGGGTTAGACAAGCCCCATGGTTGGTGATAAGATCTGACTAATAAAGTAGAGACCATCAGGAAAGTAAAGCCTTGAGAGGGAACAAAGAAGGGTGATTCAGGAGACACCTTAAACAGGGACATGAAGAACAGGAACAGGGATAGTCTAACAGAACAGGGACGAAAATAAAAAAGTAATGAATAGGGACAGGCTATCAGAACAGGGACAAACAAAAAACAGCGTATGGGAGGGTCTCGCTGGCATAGGCAGGACCCCCAAACAAGGACTCCAGGAGTTGGAGGGGCAGCCAGAGCCCCCCGGCTGGGCAGCACTCAGTGCCTGCCTCTCCCAGGGTTGTGGTTACAAAGTTTGTTAAAGATGGAATTAGTATGCCTGGCATTTTTTCTCTGTATTTTAATTTGTGTTAATAGTGCTTTCTTAATTTCTGTTAATCGTGCCTTCTTAATTTGTGTTAAACCTGCTTTCTTAATTTGTGTTAATCGAGCTCTTTTATGTTAATAAAGAAGGGGGAGATGTGGGAGCCTGGCCATGGGGGTCGACAAGTCCCATGGTTGGTGATAACATCCAACTCTTAAAGATGAGGCCATCAGGAAACTAAAGAGTTGAGAGGGAACAAAGAAGGGTGATTCAGGAGACACCTTAAACAGGGACATGAAGAACAGGAACAGGGATAGTCTAACAGAACAGGGACAAAAACAAAAAAGGAATGAATAGGGACAGGCTATCAGAACAGGGACAAACAAAAAACAGCATATGGGAGGGTCCCACTGGCGTATGCTGGACCCACAAACAAGGACTCCAGGAGTTGGAGGGGCAGCCAGAGCCCCCCGGCTGGGCAGCACTCAGTGCCTGCCTCTCCCAGGGATGGTTTTACAAAGATTGTTAAAGATAGACTTAGTATGCCTGGCAGTTTTTCTCTGTTTTAGTTTGTGTTGATCCTGCCTTCTTAATTTGTGTTAATCGCGCTTTCTTAAGTTAATAAAGAAGGGGAAGATGTGGGAGTGTGGCCATGGGGGTCGACAAGCCCCATGGTTGGTGATAACATCGGGCTCTTAAAGATGAAACCATCAGGAAAGTAAAGCCTTGAGAGGGAACAAAGAAGGGTGATTCAGGAGACACCTTAAACAGGGACATGAAGAACAGGAACAGGGATAGTCTAACAGAACAGGGACAAAAACAAAAAAGGAATTAATAGGGACATGCTATCAGAACAGGGACAAACAAAAAACAGCGTATGGGAGGGTCTCGCTGGCATAGGCAGGACCCACAAACAAGGACTCCAGGAGTTGGAGGGGCAGCCAGAGCCCCCCAGCTGGGCAGCACTCAGTGCCTGCCTCTCCCAGGGATGGGGTTACAAAGTTTGTTAAAGATGGAATTAGTATGCCTGGCAGTTTTTCTCTGTATTTTAGTTTGTGTTAATAGTGCTTTCTTAATTTGTGTTACTCTTGCTTTCTTAATTTCTGTTAATCGCGCCTTCTTAATTGGTGTTAAACCTGCTTTCTTAATTTGTGTTAATCGAGCTCTTTTATGTTAATAAAGAAGGGGGAGTTGTAGGAGTGTGGCCGTGGGGGTCGACAAGTCCCATGGTTGGTGATAACATCAGACTCTTAAAGATGAGGCCATCAGGAAAGTAAAGCCTTGAGAGGGAACAAAGAAGGGTGATTCAGGAGACACCTTAAACAGGGACATGAAGAACAGGAACAGGGACAGGCTAACAGAGCAGGGAGAAACAAAAAACAGCATATGGGAGGGTCCCACTGGCGTATGCTGGACCCACAAACAAGGACTCCAGGAGTTGGAGGGGCAGCCAGAGCCCCCCGGCTGGGCAGCACTCAGTGCCTGCCTCTCCCACGGCTGGTTTTACAAAGATTGTTAAAGATAGACTTAGTATGCCTGGCAGTTTTTCTCTGTGTTTTAGTTTGTGTTGGTCCTGCCTTCTTAATTTGTGTTAATCGCGCTTTCTTATGTTAATAAAGAAGGGGGAGATGTGGGAGCATGGCCATGGGGGTCCACAAGCCCTATGGTTGGTGATAACATCCGACTCTTAAAGATGAGGCCATCAGGAAACTAAAGAGTTGAGAGGGAACAAAGAAGGGTGATTCAGGAGACACCTTAAACAGGGACATGAAAAACAGGAACAGGGATAGTCTAACAGAACAGGGACAAAAACAAAAAAAGGAATGAATAGGGACAGGCTATCAGAACAGGGACAAACAAAAAACAGCGTATGGGAGGGTCTCGCTGGCATAGGCAGGACCCAGAAACAAGGACTCCAGGAGTTGGAGGGGCAGCCAGAGCCCCCCGGCTGGGCAGCACTCAGTGCCTGCCTCTCCCACGGCTGGTTTTACAAAGGTTGTTAAACATAGACTTAGTATGCCTGGCAGTCTTTCTCTGTGTTTTAGTTTGTGTTGGTCCTGCCTTCTTAATTTGTGTTAATCGCGCTTTCTTATGTTAATAAAGAAGGGGAAGATGTGGGAGTGTGGCCATGGGGGTCGACAGGCCCCATGGTTGGTGATAACATCCGACTCTTAAAGATGAGGCCATCAGGAATTTAAAGATTTGAGAGGGAACAAAGAAGGGTGATTCAGGTGACACCTTCTTGTCTGGGGTGGCTAGTTCTCCAGCCATTAATGCATGGAAGTGGCTGGGTGTTTGCTGTTGCAGGGCAAAATTGTTTAACCAATGACTAGTTAGTGGAAAGGTACTGCTGTGAGGCGGAAGTTATAGGAAGGGAGCCTTTCCTGAATAAGGGATAGAATGAAGTTGTGCCCTCACTCTGAGAGATGAAGTTATGCCCTCAGTAAGAGAGAGTTCAAGTTATGTCATCAATAATGAGGTAGCAGTTACAGATCCTGAAAGAACCCCGGTGTCCGTGCGGTCTTTACGCCACAAATCGCCCCCCAACAGGGACATGAAAACGAACAGGGACGAGAAGAATACAAACAGGGACATGAAGAAGAGGAACAGGGACAGGCAAACAGCACAGGGACAAAAACAAAAAAGGAATGAATAGGGACAGGCAAACGGAACAGGGACAAAAACAGAAAAGGAATGATCAGATACAGGCTAACAGAACAGGGATGACCAAAAAGAGCATATGGGAGGGTCACGATGGTTTACGCAGGACCCCCAAACAAGGACTCCAGGAGTTGGAGGGGCAGCCAGAGCCCCCCGGCTGGGCAGCACTCAGTGCCAGCCTCTCCCAGGGATGGGGTTATAAAGTTTGTTAAAGATGGAATTAGTATGCCTGGCAGTTTTTCTCTGTATTTTAGTTTGTGTTAATAGTGCTTTCTTAATTTGTGTTACTCTTGCTTTCTTAATTTCTGTTAATCGCGCCTTCTTAATTGGTGTTAAACCTGCTTTCTTAATTTGTGTTAATCGAGCTCTTTTATGTTAATAAAGAAGGGGGAGTTGTAGGAGTGTGGCCATGGGGGTCGACAAGTCCCATGGTTGGTGATAACATCCGACTCTTAAAGATGAGGCCATCAGGAAAGTAAAGAGTTGAGAGGGAACAAAGAAGGGTGATTCAGGAGACACCTTAAACAGGGACATGAAGAACAGGGACAGGCTAACAGAGCAGGGAGAAACAAAAAACAGCGTATGGGAGGGTCTCGCTGGCATATGCTAGACCCACAAACAAGGACTCCAGGAGTTGGAGGGGCAGCCAGAGCCCCCCGGCTGGGCAGCACTCAGTGCCTGCATCTCCCAGGGATGGGTTTACAAAGGTTGTTAAAGATAGACTTAGTATGCCTGGCAGTTTTTCTCTGTGTTTTAGTTTGTGCTGATCCTGCCTTCTTAATTTGTGTTAATTGTGCTTTCTTATGTTAATAAAGAAGGGGAAGATGTGGGAGTGTGGCCATGGGGGTCGACAAGCCCCATGGTTGGTGATAACATCCGACTCTTAAAGATGAGACCATCAGGAAAGTAAAGCCTTGAGAGGGAACAAAGAAGGGTGATTCAGGAGACACCTTAACCAGGGACATGAAGAACAGGAACAGGGATAGTCTAACAGAACAGGGAGGAAAACAAAAAAGGAATGAATAGGGACAGGCTATCAGAACAGGGACAAACAAAAAACAGCGTATGGGAGGGTCTCGCTGGCATAGGCAGGACCCACAAAGAAGGACTCCAGGAGTTGGAGGGGAAGCCAGAGCCCCCCTGCTGGGCAGCACTCAGTGCCTGCATCTCCCAGGGATGGGGTTACAAAGTCTGTAAAAGATGGAATTAGTATGCCTGGCAGTTTTTCTCTGTGTTTTAGTTTGTGTTGATCCTGCCTTCTTAATTTGTGTTAATCGCGCTTTCTTATGTTAATAAAGAAGGGGGAGATGTGGGAGTGTGGCCATGGGGGTCGACAGGCCCCATGGTTGGTGATAACATCCGACTCTTAAAGATGAGGCCATCAGGAATTTAAAGATTTGAGAGGGAACAAAGAAGGGTGATTCAGGTGACACCTTCTTGTCTGGGGTGTCTAGTTCTCCAGCCATTAATGCATGGAAGTGGCTGGGTGTTTGCTGTTGCAGGGCAAAATCGTTTAACCAATGACTAATTAGTGGAAAGGTACTGCTGTGAGGTGGAAGTTATAGGAAGGGAGCCTTTCCTGAATAAGGGATAGAATGAAGTTGTGCCCTCACTCTGAGAGATGAAGTTATGCCCTCAGTAAGAGAGAGTTCAAGTTATGTCATCAATAATGAGGTAGCAGTTACAGATCCTGAAAGAACCCCGGTGTCCGAGCGGTCTTTACGCCACAAATCGCCCCCCAACAGGGACATGAAAACGAACAGGGACGAGAAGAATACAAACAGGGACATGAAGAAGAGGAACAGGGACAGGCAAACAGAACAGGGACAAAAACAAAAAAGGAATGAATAGGGACAGGAAAACGGAACAGGGACAAAAACAGAAAAGGAATGATCAGGTACAGGCTAACAGAACAGGGATGACCAAAAAGAGCATATGGGAGGGCCACGATGGTTTACGCAGGACCCCCAAACAAGGACTCCAGGAGTTGGAGGGGCAGCCAGAGCCCCCCGGCTGGGCAGCACTCAGTGCCTGCCTCTCCCAGGGATGGGGTTATAAAGTTTGTTAAAGATAGACTTAGTATGCCTGGCAGTTTTTCTCTGTATTTTAGTTTGTGTTAATAGTGCTTTCTTAATTTGTGTTTCTCTTGCTTTCTTAATATCTGTTAATCGCGCCTTCTTAATTTGTGTTAAACCTGCTTTCTTAATTTGTGTTAATCGAGCTCTTTTATGTTAATAAAGGAGGGGGAGATGTGGGAGCCTGGCCATGGGGTTAGACAAGCCCCATGGTTGGTGATAAGATCTGACTAATACAGTAGAGACCATCAGGAAAGTAAAGCCTTGAGAGGGAACAAAGAAGGGTGATTCAGGAGACACCTTAAACAGGGACATGAAGAACAGGAACAGGGATAGTCTAACAGAACAGGGACGAAAATAAAAAAGTAATGAATAGGGACAGGCTATCAGAACAGGGACAAACAAAAAACAGCGTATGGGAGGGTCTCGCTGGCATAGGCAGGACCCCCAAACAAGGACTCCAGGAGTTGGAGGGGCAGCCAGAGCCCCCCGGCTGGGCAGCACTCAGTGCCTGCCTCTCCCAGGGTTGTGGTTACAAAGTTTGTTAAAGATGGAATTAGTATGCCTGGCATTTTTTCTCTGTATTTTAATTTGTGTTAATAGTGCTTTCTTAATTTCTGTTAATCGTGCCTTCTTAATTTGTGTTAAACCTGCTTTCTTAATTTGTGTTAATCGAGCTCTTTTATGTTAATAAAGAAGGGGGAGATGTGGGAGCCTGGCCATGGGGGTCGACAAGTCCCATGGTTGGTGATAACATCCGACTCTTAAAGATGAGGCCATCAGGAAACTAAAGAGTTGAGAGGGAACAAAGAAGGGTGATTCAGGAGACACCTTAAACAGGGACATGAAGAACAGGAACAGGGATAGTCTAACAGAACAGGGAGGAAAACAAAAAAGGAATGAATAGGGACAGGCTATCAGAACAGGGACAAACAAAAAACAGCATATGGGAGGGTCCCACTGGCGTATGCTGGACCCACAAACAAGGACTCCAGGAGTTGGAGGGGCAGCCAGAGCCCCCCGGCTGGGCAGCACTCAGTGCCTGCCTCTCCCAGGGATGGTTTTACAAAGATTGTTAAAGATAGACTTAGTATGCCTGGCAGTTTTTCTCTGTTTTAGTTTGTGTTGATCCTGCCTTCTTAATTTGTGTTAATCGCGCTTTCTTAAGTTAATAAAGAAGGGGAAGATGTGGGAGTGTGGCCATGGGGGTCGACAAGCCCCATGGTTGGTGATAACATCGGACTCTTAAAGATGAAACCATCAGGAAAGTAAAGCCTTGAGAGGGAACAAAGAAGGGTGATTCAGGAGACACCTTAAACAGGGACATGAAGAACAGGAACAGGGATAGTCTAACAGAACAGGGACAAAAACAAAAAAGGAATGAATAGGGACAGGCTATCAGAACAGGGACAAACAAAAAACAGCGTATGGGAGGGTCTCGCTGGCATAGGCAGGACCCCCAAACAAGGACTCCAGGAGTTGGAGGGGCAGCCAGAGCCCCCCTGCTGGGCAGCACTCAGTTCCTGCCTCTCCCAGGGATGGGGTTGCAAAGTTTGTTAAAGATAGTCTTAGTATGCCTGGCAGTTTTTCTCTGTGTTTTAGTTTGTGTTGATCCTGCCTTCTTAATTTGTGTTAATTGCGCTTTCTTATGTTAATAAAGAAGGAGGAGATGTGGGAGTGTGGCCATGGGGGTCGACAAGCCCCATGGTTGGTGATCACATCCGACTCTTAAAGATGAGGCCATGAGGAAAGTAAAGCCTTGAGAGGGAACAAAGAAGGGTGATTCAGGAGACACCTTAAGCAGGGACATGAAGAACAGGAACAGGGACAGGCTAACAGAGCAGGGAGAAAGAAAAAACAGCATATGGGAGGGTCCCACTGGCATAGGCAGGACCCACAAACAAGGACTCCAGGAGTTGGAGGGGCAGCCAGAGCCCCCCAGCTGGGAAGCACTCAGTGCCTGCCTCTCCCAGGGATGGGGTTGCAAAGTTTGTTAAAGATAGTCTTAGTATGCCTGGCAGTTTTTCTCTGTGTTTTAGTTTGTGTTTATCCTGCCTTCTTAATTTGTGTTAATTGTGCTTTCTTAATTTCTGTTAATCGCGCCTTCTTAATTTGTGTTAAACCTGCTTTCTTAATTTGTGTTAATCGAGCTCTTTTATGTTAATAAAGAAGGGGGAGATGTGGGAGCATGGCCGTGGGGGTCGACAAGTCCCATGGTTGGTGATAACATCCAACTCTTAAAGATGAGACCATCAGTAAAGTAAAGCCTTGAGAGGGAACAAAGAAGGGTGATTCAGGAGACACCTTAAGCAGGGACATGAAGAACAGGAATAGGGATAGTCTAACAGAACAGGGAGGAAAACAAAAAGGGAATGAATAGGGACAGGCTATCAGAACAGGGACAAACAAAAAACAGCCTATGGGAGGGTCTCGCTGGCATAGGCAGGACCCACAAACAAGGTCTCCAGGAGTTGGAGGGGCAGCCAGAGCCCCCCGCTGGGCAGCACTCAGTGCCTGCCTCTCCCAGGGATGGTTTTACAAAGATTGTTAAAGATAGACTTAGTATGCCTGGCAGTTTTTCTCTGTGTTTTAGTTTGTGTTGATCCTGCCTTCTTAATTTGTGTTAATTGCGCTTTCTTATGTTAATAAAGAAGGGGGAGATGTGGGAGTGTGGCCATGTGGGTCGACAAGCCCCATGGTTGGTGATCACATCCAACTCTTAAAGATGAGACCATGAGGAAAGTAAAGCCTTGAGAGGGAACAAAGAAGGGTGATTCAGGAGACACCTTAAACAGGGACATGAAGAACAGGAACAGGGATAGTCTAACAGAACAGGGACAAAAACAAAAAAGGAATTAATAGGGACAGGCTATCAGAACAGGGACAAACAAAAAACAGCGTATGGGAGGGTCTCGCTGGCATAGGCAGGACCCACAAACAAGGACTCCAGGAGTTGGAGGGGCAGCCAGAGCCCCCCAGCTGGGCAGCACTCAGTGCCTGCCTCTCCCAGGGATGGGGTTACAAAGTTTGTTAAAGATGGAATTAGTATGCCTGGCAGTTTTTCTCTGTATTTTAGTTTGTGTTAATAGTGCTTTCTTAATTTGTGTTACTCTTGCTTTCTTAATTTCTGTTAATCGCGCCTTCTTAATTGGTGTTAAACCTGCTTTCTTAATTTGTGTTAATCGAGCTCTTTTATGTTAATAAAGAAGGGGGAGTTGTAGGAGTGTGGCCATGGGGGTCGACAAGTCCCATGGTTGGTGATAACATCCGACTCTTAAAGATGAGGCCATCAGGAAAGTAAAGAGTTGAGAGGGAACAAAGAAGGGTGATTCAGGAGACACCTTAAACAGGGACATGAAGAACAGGAACAGGGACAGGCTAACAGAGCAGGGAGAAACAAAAAACAGCATATGGGAGGGTCCCACTGGCGTATGCTGGACCCACAAACAAGGACTCCAGGAGTTGGAGGGGCAGCCAGAGCCCCCCGGCTGGGCAGCACTCAGTGCCTGCCTCTCCCACGGCTGGTTTTACAAAGATTGTTAAAGATAGACTTAGTATGCCTGGCAGTTTTTCTCTGTGTTTTAGTTTGTGTTGGTCCTGCCTTCTTAATTTGTGTTAATCGCGCTTTCTTATGTTAATAAAGAAGGGGGAGATGTGGGAGCATGGCCATGGGGGTCCACAAGCCCTATGGTTGGTGATAACATCCGACTCTTAAAGATGAGGCCATCAGGAAACTAAAGAGTTGAGAGGGCACAAAGAAGGGTGATTCAGGAGACACCTTAAACAGGGACATGAAAAACAGGAACAGGGATAGTCTAACAGAACAGGGACGAAAACAAAAAAAGGAATGAATAGGGACAGGCTATCAGAACAGGGACAAACAAAAAACAGCGTATGGGAGGGTCTCGCTGGCATAGGCAGGACCCAGAAACAAGGACTCCAGGAGTTGGAGGGGCAGCCAGAGCCCCCCGGCTGGGCAGCACTCAGTGCCTGCCTCTCCCACGGCTGGTTTTACAAAGGTTGTTAAACATAGACTTAGTATGCCTGGCAGTCTTTCTCTGTGTTTTAGTTTGTGTTGGTCCTGCCTTCTTAATTTGTGTTAATCGCGCTTTCTTATGTTAATAAAGAAGGGGAAGATGTGGGAGTGTGGCCATGGGGGTCGACAGGCCCCATGGTTGGTGATAACATCCGACTCTTAAAGATGAGGCCATCAGGAATTTAAAGATTTGAGAGGGAACAAAGAAGGGTGATTCAGGTGACACCTTCTTGTCTGGGGTGGCTAGTTCTCCAGCCATTAATGCATGGAAGTGGCTGGGTGTTTGCTGTTGCAGGGCAAAATTGTTTAACCAATGACTAGTTAGTGGAAAGGTACTGCTGTGAGGCGGAAGTTATAGGAAGGGAGCCTTTCCTGAATAAGGGATAGAATGAAGTTGTGCCCTCACTCTGAGAGATGAAGTTATGCCCTCAGTAAGAGAGAGTTCAAGTTATGTCATCAATAATGAGGTAGCAGTTACAGATCCTGAAAGAACCCCGGTGTCCGTGCGGTCTTTACGCCACAAATCGCCCCCCAACAGGGACATGAAAACGAACAGGGACGAGAAGAATACAAACAGGGACATGAAGAAGAGGAACAGGGACAGGCAAACAGCACAGGGACAAAAACAAAAAAGGAATGAATAGGGACAGGCAAACGGAACAGGGACAAAAACAGAAAAGGAATGATCAGATACAGGCTAACAGAACAGGGATGACCAAAAAGAGCATATGGGAGGGTCACGATGGTTTACGCAGGACCCCCAAACAAGGACTCCAGGAGTTGGAGGGGCAGCCAGAGCCCCCCGGCTGGGCAGCACTCAGTGCCAGCCTCTCCCAGGGATGGGGTTATAAAGTTTGTTAAAGATGGAATTAGTATGCCTGGCAGTTTTTCTCTGTATTTTAGTTTGTGTTAATAGTGCTTTCTTAATTTGTGTTACTCTTGCTTTCTTAATTTCTGTTAATCGCGCCTTCTTAATTGGTATTAAACCTGCTTTCTTAATTTGTGTTAATCGAGCTCTTTTATGTTAATAAAGAAGGGGGAGTTGTAGGAGTGTGGCCACGGGGGTCGACAAGTCCCATGGTTGGTGATAACATCCGACTCTTAAAGATGAGGCCATCAGGAAAGTAAAGAGTTGAGAGGGAACAAAGAAGGGTGATTCAGGAGACACCTTAAACAGGGACATGAAGAACAGGGACAGGCTAACAGAGCAGGGAGAAACAAAAAACAGCGTATGGGAGGGTCTCGCTGGCATATGCTAGACCCACAAACAAGGACTCCAGGAGTTGGAGGGGCAGCCAGAGCCCCCCGGCTGGGCAGCACTCAGTGCCTGCATCTCCCAGGGATGGGTTTACAAAGGTTGTTAAAGATAGACTTAGTATGCCTGGCAGTTTTTCTCTGTGTTTTAGTTTGTGCTGATCCTGCCTTCTTAATTTGTGTTAATTGTGCTTTCTTATGTTAATAAAGAAGGGGAAGATGTGGGAGTGTGGCCATGGGGGTCGACAAGCCCCATGGTTGGTGATAACATCCGACTCTTAAAGATGAGACCATCAGGAAAGTAAAGCCTTGAGAGGGAACAAAGAAGGGTGATTCAGGAGACACCTTAAACAGGGACATGAAGAACAGGAACAGGGATAGTCTAACAGAACAGGGACAAAAACAAAAAAGGAATGAATAGGGACAGGCTATCAGAACAGGGACAAACAAAAAACAGCGTATGGGAGGGTCTCGCTGGCATAGGCAGGACCCCCAAACAAGGACTCCAGGAGTTGGAGGGGCAGCCAGAGCCCCCCTGCTGGGCAGCACTCAGTTCCTGCCTCTCCCAGGGATGGGGTTGCAAAGTTTGTTAAAGATAGTCTTAGTATGCCTGGCAGTTTTTCTCTGTGTTTTAGTTTGTGTTGATCCTGCCTTCTTAATTTGTGTTAATTGCGCTTTCTTATGTTAATAAAGAAGGAGGAGATGTGGGAGTGTGGCCATGGGGGTCGACAAGCCCCATGGTTGGTGATCACATCCGACTCTTAAAGATGAGGCCATGAGGAAAGTAAAGCCTTGAGAGGGAACAAAGAAGGGTGATTCAGGAGACACCTTAAGCAGGGACATGAAGAACAGGAACAGGGACAGGCTAACAGAGCAGGGAGAAAGAAAAAACAGCATATGGGAGGGTCCCACTGGCATAGGCAGGACCCACAAACAAGGACTCCAGGAGTTGGAGGGGCAGCCAGAGCCCCCCAGCTGGGAAGCACTCAGTGCCTGCCTCTCCCAGGGATGGGGTTGCAAAGTTTGTTAAAGATAGTCTTAGTATGCCTGGCAGTTTTTCTCTGTGTTTTAGTTTGTGTTGATCCTGCCTTCTTAATTTGTGTTAATTGCGCTTTCTTATGTTAATAAAGAAGGAGGAGATGTGGGAGTGTGGCCATGGGGGTCGACAAGCCCCATGGTTGGTGATCACATCCGACTCTTAAAGATGAGGCCATGAGGAAAGTAAAGCCTTGAGAGGGAACAAAGAAGGGTGATTCAGGAGACACCTTAAGCAGGGACATGAAGAACAGGAACAGGGACAGGCTAACAGAGCAGGGAGAAAGAAAAAACAGCATATGGGAGGGTCCCACTGGCATAGGCAGGACCCACAAACAAGGACTCCAGGAGTTGGAGGGGCAGCCAGAGCCCCCCAGCTGGGAAGCACTCAGTGCCTGCCTCTCCCAGGGATGGGGTTGCAAAGTTTGTTAAAGATAGTCTTAGTATGCCTGGCAGTTTTTCTCTGTGTTTTAGTTTGTGTTTATCCTGCCTTCTTAATTTGTGTTAATTGTGCTTTCTTAATTTCTGTTAATCGCGCCTTCTTAATTTGTGTTAAACCTGCTTTCTTAATTTGTGTTAATCGAGCTCTTTTATGTTAATAAAGAAGGGGGAGATGTGGGAGCATGGCCGTGGGGGTCGACAAGTCCCATGGTTGGTGATAACATCCAACTCTTAAAGATGAGACCATCAGTAAAGTAAAGCCTTGAGAGGGAACAAAGAAGGGTGATTCAGGAGACACCTTAAGCAGGGACATGAAGAACAGGAATAGGGATAGTCTAACAGAACAGGGAGGAAAACAAAAAGGGAATGAATAGGGACAGGCTATCAGAACAGGGACAAACAAAAAACAGCCTATGGGAGGGTCTCGCTGGCATAGGCAGGACCCACAAACAAGGTCTCCAGGAGTTGGAGGGGCAGCCAGAGCCCCCCGGCTGGGCAGCACTCAGTGCCTGCCTCTCCCAGGGATGGTTTTACAAAGATTGTTAAAGATAGACTTAGTATGCCTGGCAGTTTTTCTCTGTGTTTTAGTTTGTGTTGATCCTGCCTTCTTAATTTGTGTTAATTGCGCTTTCTTATGTTAATAAAGAAGGGGGAGATGTGGGAGTGTGGCCATGTGGGTCGACAAGCCCCATGGTTGGTGATCACATCCAACTCTTAAAGATGAGACCATGAGGAAAGTAAAGCCTTGAGAGGGAACAAAGAAGGGTGATTCAGGAGACACCTTAAACAGGGACATGAAGAACAGGAACAGGGATAGTCTAACAGAACAGGGACAAAAACAAAAAAGGAATTAATAGGGACAGGCTATCAGAACAGGGACAAACAAAAAACAGCGTATGGGAGGGTCTCGCTGGCATAGGCAGGACCCACAAACAAGGACTCCAGGAGTTGGAGGGGCAGCCAGAGCCCCCCAGCTGGGCAGCACTCAGTGCCTGCCTCTCCCAGGGATGGGGTTACAAAGTTTGTTAAAGATGGAATTAGTATGCCTGGCAGTTTTTCTCTGTATTTTAGTTTGTGTTAATAGTGCTTTCTTAATTTGTGTTACTCTTGCTTTCTTAATTTCTGTTAATCGCGCCTTCTTAATTGGTGTTAAACCTGCTTTCTTAATTTGTGTTAATCGAGCTCTTTTATGTTAATAAAGAAGGGGGAGTTGTAGGAGTGTGGCCATGGGGGTCGACAAGTCCCATGGTTGGTGATAACATCCGACTCTTAAAGATGAGGCCATCAGGAAAGTAAAGAGTTGAGAGGGAACAAAGAAGGGTGATTCAGGAGACACCTTAAACAGGGACATGAAGAACAGGAACAGGGACAGGCTAACAGAGCAGGGAGAAACAAAAAACAGCATATGGGAGGGTCCCACTGGCGTATGCTGGACCCACAAACAAGGACTCCAGGAGTTGGAGGGGCAGCCAGAGCCCCCCGGCTGGGCAGCACTCAGTGCCTGCCTCTCCCACGGCTGGTTTTACAAAGATTGTTAAAGATAGACTTAGTATGCCTGGCAGTTTTTCTCTGTGTTTTAGTTTGTGTTGGTCCTGCCTTCTTAATTTGTGTTAATCGCGCTTTCTTATGTTAATAAAGAAGGGGGAGATGTGGGAGCATGGCCATGGGGGTCCACAAGCCCTATGGTTGGTGATAACATCCGACTCTTAAAGATGAGGCCATCAGGAAACTAAAGAGTTGAGAGGGCACAAAGAAGGGTGATTCAGGAGACACCTTAAGCAGGGACATGAAGAACAGGAACAGGGACAGGCTAACAGAACAGGGACAAAAGAAAAAAGGAATGAATAGGGACATGCTATCAGAACAGCGACAAACAAAAAACAGCGTATGGGAGGGTCTCCCTGGCATAGGCAGGACCCACAAACAAGGACTCCAGGAGTTGGAGGGGCAGCCAGAGCCCCCCCGCTGGGCAGCACTCAGTTCCTGCCTCTCCCACGGCTGGTTTTACAAAGGTTGTTAAACATAGACTTAGTATGCCTGGCAGCTTTTCTCTGTGTTTTAGTTTGTGTTGGTCCTGCCTTCTTAATTTGTGTTAATCGCGCTTTCTTATGTTAATAAAGAAGGGGGAGATGTGGGAGTGTTGCCATGGGGGTCGACAGGCCCCATGGTTGGTGATAACATCCGACTCTTAAAGATGAGGCCATCAGGAATTTAAAGATTTGAGAGGGAACAAAGAAGGGTGATTCAGGTGACACCTTCTTGTCTGGGGTGGCTAGTTCTCCAGCCATTAATGCATGGAAGTGGCTGGGTGTTTGCTGTTGCAGGGCAAAGTTGTTTAACCAATGACTAGTTAGTGGAAAGGTACTGCTGTGAGGTGGAAGTTATAGGAAGGGAGCCTTTCCTGAATAAGGGATAGAATGAAGTTGTGCCCTCACTCTGAGAGATGAAGTTATGCCCTCAGTAAGAGAGAGTTCAAGTTATGTCATCAATAATGAGGTAGCAGTTACAGATCCTGAAAGAAACCCCGGTGTCCGTGCGGTCTTTACGCCACAAATCGCCCCCCAACAGGGACATGAAAACGAACAGGGACGAGAAGAATACAAACAGGGACATGAAGAAGAGGAACAGGGACAGGCAAACAGCACAGGGACAAAAACAAAAAAGGAATGAATAGGGACAGGCAAACGGAACAGGGACAAAAACAGAAAAGGAATGATCAGGTACAGGCTAACAGAACAGGGATGACCAAAAAGAGCATATGGGAGGGTCACGATGGTTTACGCAGGACCCCCAAACAAGGACTCCAGGAGTTGGAGGGGCAGCCAGAGCCCCCCGGCTGGGCAGCACTCAGTGCCAGCCTCTCCCAGGGATGGGGTTATAAAGTTTGTTAAAGATGGAATTAGTATGCCTGGCAGTTTTTCTCTGTATTTTAGTTTGTGTTAATAGTGCTTTCTTAATTTGTGTTACTCTTGCTTTCTTAATTTCTGTTAATCACGCCTTCTTAATTGGTGTTAAACCTGCTTTCTTAATTTGTGTTAATCGAGCTCTTTTATGTTAATAAATAAGGGGGAGTTGTAGGAGTGTGGCCATGGGGGTCGACAAGTCCCATGGTTGGTGATAACATCCGACTCTTAAAGATGAGGCCATCAGGAAAGTAAAGAGTTGAGAGGGAACAAAGAAGGGTGATTCAGGAGACACCTTAAACAGGGACATGAAGAACAGGGACAGGCTAACAGAGCAGGGAGAAACAAAAAACAGCGTATGGGAGGGTCTCGCTGGCATATGCTAGACCCACAAACAAGGACTCCAGGAGTTGGAGGGGCAGCCAGAGCCCCCCGGCTGGGCAGCACTCAGTGCCTGCATCTCCCAGAGATGGGTTTACAAAGGTTGTTAAAGATAGACTTAGTATGCCTGGCAGTTTTTCTCTGTGTTTTAGTTTGTGCTGATCCTGCCTTCTTAATTTGTGTTAATTGTGCTTTCTTATGTTAATAAAGAAGGGGAAGATGTGGGAGTGTGGCCATGGGGGTCGACAAGCCCCATGGTTGGTGATAACATCGGACTCTTAAAGATGAGACCATCAGGAAAGTAAAGCCTTGAGAGGGAACAAAGAAGGGTGATTCAGGAGACACCTTAACCAGGGACATGAAGAACAGGAACAGGGATAGTCTAACAGAACAGGGAGGAAAACAAAAAAGGAATGAATAGGGACAGGCTATCAGAACAGGGACAAACAAAAAACAGCGTATGGGAGGGTCTCGCTGGCATAGGCAGGACCCACAAAGAAGGACTCCAGGAGTTGGAGGGGCAGCCAGAGCCCCCCTGCTGGGCAGCACTCAGTGCCTGCCACTCCCAGGGATGGGGTTACAAAGTTTGTAAAAGATGGAATTAGTATGCCTGGCAGTTTTTCTCTGTGTTTTTGTTTGTGTTGATCCTGCCTTCTTAATTTGTGTTAATCGCGCTTTCTTAAGTTAATGAAGAAGGGGAAGATGTGGGAGTGTGGCCATGGGGGTCGACAAGCCCCATGGTTGGTGATAACATCGGACTCTTAAAGTAGAGACCATCAGGAAAGTAAAGCCTTGAGAGGGAACAAAGAAGGGTGATTCAGGAGACACCTTAAGCAGGGACATGAAGAACAGGAACAGGGACAGGCTAACAGAGCAGGGAGAAACAAAAAACAGCATATGGGAGGGTCCCACTGGCGTATGCCGGACCCACAAACAAGGACTCCAGGAGTTGGAGGGGCAGCCAGAGCCCCCCGGCTGGGCAGCACTCAGTTCCTGCCTCTCCCAGGGATGGTTTTACAAAGATTGTTAAAGATAGACTTAGTATGCCTGGCAGTTTTTCTCTGTGTTTTAGTTTGTGTTGGTCCTGCCTTCTTAATTTGTGTTAATCGCGCTTTCTTATGTTAATAAAGAAGGGGGAGATGTGGGAGTGTGGCCATGGGGGTCGACAGGCCCCATGGTTGGTGCTAACATCCGACTCTTAAAGATGAGGCCATCAGGAATTTAAAGATTTGAGAGGGAACAAAGAAGGGTGATTCAGGTGACACCTTCTTGTCTGGGGTGTCTAGTTCTCCAGCCATTAATGCATGGAAGTGGCTGGGTGTTTGCTGTTGCAGGGCAAAATTGTTTAACCAATGACTAATTAGTGGAAAGGTACTGCTGTGAGGTGGAAGTTATAGGAAGGGAGCCTTTCCTGAATAAGGGATAGAATGAAGTTGTGCCCTCACTCTGAGAGATGAAGTTATGCCCTCAGTAAGAGAGAGTTCAAGTTATGTCATCAATAATGAGGTAGCAGTTACAGATCCTGAAAGAACCCCGGTGTCCGAGCGGTCTTTACGCCACAAATCGCCCCCCAACAGGGACATGAAAACGAACAGGGACGAGAAGAATACAAACAGGGACATGAAGAAGAGGAACAGGGACAGGCAAACAGAACAGGGACAAAAACAAAAAAGGAATGAATAGGGACAGGAAAACGGAACAGGGACAAAAACAGAAAAGGAATGATCAGGTACAGGCTAACAGAACAGGGATGACCAAAAAGAGCATATGGGAGGGCCACGATGGTTTACGCAGGACCCCCAAACAAGGACTCCAGGAGTTGGAGGGGCAGCCAGAGCCCCCCGGCTGGGCAGCACTCAGTGCCTGCCTCTCCCAGGGATTGGGGTTATAAAGTTTGTTAAAGATAGACTTAGTATGCCTGGCAGTTTTTCTCTGTATTTTAGTTTGTGTTAATAGTGCTTTCTTAATTTGTGTTTCTCTTGCTTTCTTAATTTCTGTTAATCGCGCCTTCTTAATTTGTGTTAAACCTGCTTTCTTAATTTGTGTTAATCGAGCTCTTTTATGTTAATAAAGGAGGGGGAGATGTGGGAGCCTGGCCATGGGGTTAGACAAGCCCCATGGTTGGTGATAAGATCTGACTAATAAAGTAGAGACCATCAGGAAAGTAAAGCCTTGAGAGGGAACAAAGAAGGGTGATTCAGGAGACACCTTAAACAGGGACATGAAGAACAGGAACAGGGATAGTCTAACAGAACAGGGACGAAAATAAAAAAGTAATGAATAGGGACAGGCTATCAGAACAGGGACAAACAAAAAACAGCGTATGGGAGGGTCTCGCTGGCATAGGCAGGACCCCCAAACAAGGACTCCAGGAGTTGGAGGGGCAGCCAGAGCCCCCCGGCTGGGCAGCACTCAGTGCCTGCCTCTCCCAGGGTTGTGGTTACAAAGTTTGTTAAAGATGGAATTAGTATGCCTGGCATTTTTTCTCTGTATTTTAATTTGTGTTAATAGTGCTTTCTTAATTTGTGTTTCTCTAGCTTTCTTAATTTCTGTTAATCGTGCCTTCTTAATTTGTGTTAAACCTGCTTTCTTAATTTGTGTTAATCGAGCTCTTTTATGTTAATAAAGAAGGGGGAGATGTGGGAGCCTGGCCATGGGGGTCGACAAGTCCCATGGTTGGTGATAACATCCGACTCTTAAAGATGAGGCCATCAGGAAACTAAAGAGTTGAGAGGGAACAAAGAAGGGTGATTCAGGAGACACCTTAAACAGGGACATGAAGAACAGGAACAGGGATAGTCTAACAGAACAGGGACAAAAACAAAAAAGGAATGAATAGGGACAGGCTATCAGAACAGGGACAAACAAAAAACAGCATATGGGAGGGTCCCACTGGCGTATGCTGGACCCACAAACAAGGACTCCAGGAGTTGGAGGGGCAGCCAGAGCCCCCCGGCTGGGCAGCACTCAGTGCCTGCATCTCCCAGGGATGGTTTTACAAAGATTGTTAAAGATAGACTTAGTATGCCTGGCAGTTTTTCTCTGTTTTAGTTTGTGTTGATCCTGCCTTCTTAATTTGTGTTAATCGCGCTTTCTTAAGTTAATAAAGAAGGGGAAGGTGTGGGAGTGTGGCCATGGGGGTCGACAAGCCCCATGGTTGGTGATAACATCGGACTCTTAAAGATGAAACCATCAGGAAAGTAAAGCCTTGAGAGGGAACAAAGAAGGGTGATTCAGGAGACACCTTAAACAGGGACATGAAGAACAGGAACAGGGATAGTCTAACAGAACAGGGACAAAAACAAAAAAGGAATGAATAGGGACAGGCTATCAGAACAGGGACAAACAAAAAACAGCGTATGGGAGGGTCTCGCTGGCATAGGCAGGACCCCCAAACAAGGACTCCAGGAGTTGGAGGGGCAGCCAGAGCCCCCCGGCTGGGCAGCACTCAGTGCCTGCCTCTCCCAGGGATGGGGTTGCAAAGTTTGTTAAAGATAGTCTTAGTATGCCTGGCAGTTTTTCTCTGTGTTTTAGTTTGTGTTGATCCTGCCTTCTTAATTTGTGTTAATTGCGCTTTCTTATGTTAATAAAGAAGGAGGAGATGTGGGAGTGTGGCCATGGGGGTCGACAAGCCCCATGGTTGGTGATCACATCCGACTCTTAAAGATGAGGCCATGAGGAAAGTAAAGCCTTGAGAGGGAACAAAGAAGGGTGATTCAGGAGACACCTTAAGCAGGGACATGAAGAACAGGAACAGGGACAGGCTAACAGAGCAGGGAGAAACAAAAAACAGCATATGGGAGGGTCCCACTGGCATAGGCAGGACCCACAAACAAGGACTCCAGGAGTTGGAGGGGCAGCCAGAGCCCCCCAGCTGGGAAGCACTCAGTGCCTGCCACTCCCAGGGATGGGGTTGCAAAGTTTGTTAAAGATAGTCTTAGTATGCCTGGCAGTTTTTCTCTGTGTTTTAGTTTGTGTTGATCCTGCCTTCTTAATTTGTGTTAATTGCGCTTTCTTATGTTAATAAAGAAGGAGGAGATGTGGGAGTGTGGCCATGGGGGTCGACAAGCCCCATGGTTGGTGATAACATCGGACTCTTAAGGATGAGACCATCAGGAAAGGAAAGCCTTGAGAGGGAACAAAGAAGGGTGATTCAGGAGACAGCTTAAACAGGGACATGAAGAACAGGAACAGGGATAGTCTAACAGAACAGGGACAAACACAAAAAAGGAAAGAATAGGGACATGCTATCAGAACAGGGACAAACAAAAAACAGCGTATGGGAGGGTCTCGCTGGCATAGGCAGGACCCACAAACAAGGACTCCAGGAGTTGGAGGGGCAGCCAGAGCCCCCCAGCTGGGCAGCACTCAGTGCCTGCCACTCCCCGCGATGGGGTTGCAAAGTTTGTTAAAGATGGAATTAGTATGCCTGGCAGTTTTTCTCTGTATTTTAGTTTGTGTTAATAGTGCTTTCTTAATTTGTGTTACTCTTGCTTTCTTAATTTCTGTTAATCGCGCCTTCTTAATTTGTGTTAATCGAGCTCTTTTATGTTAATAAAGAAGGGGGAGATGTGGGAGCATGGCCATGGGGGTCGACAAGTCCCATGGTTGGTGATAACATCCAACTCTTAAAGATGAGACCATCAGGAAAGTAAAGCCTTGAGAGGGAATAAAGAAGGGTGATTCAGGAGACACCTTAAGCAGGGACATGAAGAACAGGAACAGGGATAGTCTAACAGAACAGGGACGAAAACAAAAAGGGAATGAATAGGGACAGGCTATCAGAACAGGGACAAACAAAAAACAGCCTATGGGAGGGTCTCGCTGGCATAGGCAGGACCCAGAAACAAGGACTCCAGGAGTTGGAGGGGCAGCCAGAGCCCCCCGGCTGGGCAGCACTCAGTGCCTGCCTCTCCCAGGGATGGTTTTACAAAGATTGTTAAAGATAGACTTAGTATGCCTGGCAGTTTTTCTCTGTGTTTTAGTTTGTGTTGATCCTGCCTTCTTAATTTGTGTTAATTGCGCTTTCTTATGTTAATAAAGAAGGGGAAGATGTGGGAGTGTGGCCATGGGGGTCGACAAGCCCCATGGTTGGTGATCACATCCGACTCTTAAAGATGAGACCATGAGGAAAGTAAAGCCTTGAGAGGGAACAAAGAAGGGTGATTCAGGAGACACCTTAAGGAGGGACATGAAGAACAGGAACAGGGATAGTCTAACAGAACAGGGACAAAAACAAAAAAGGAATGAATAGGGACAGGCTATCAGAACAGGGACAAACAAAAAACAGCGTATGGGAGGGTCTCGCTGGCATAGGCAGGACCCACAAACAAGGACTCCAGGAGTTGGAGGGGCAGCCAGAGCCCCCCAGCTGGGCAGCACTCAGTGCCTGCCTCTCCCAGGGATGGGGTTACAAAGTTTGTTAAAGATGGAATTAGTATGCCTGGCAGTTTTTCTCTGTATTTTAGTTTGTGTTAATAGTGCTTTCTTAATTTGTGTTACTCTTGCTTTCTTAATTTCTGTTAATCGCGCCTTCTTAATTTGTGTTAAACCTGCTTTCTTAATTTGTGTTAATCGAGCTCTTTTAGGTTAATAAAGAAGGGGGAGATGTGGGAGCCTGGCCATGGGGGTCGACAAGTCCCATGGTTGGTGATAACATCCGACTCTTAAAGATGAGGCCATGAGGAAAGTAAAGCCTTGAGAGGGAACAAAGAAGGGTGATTCAGGAGACACCTTAAACAGGGACATGAAGAACAGGAACAGGGATAGTCTAACAGAACAGGGACAAACAAAAAACAGCGTATGGGAGGGTCTCGCTGGCATAGGCAGGACCCAGAAACAAGGACTCCAGGAGTTGGAGGGGCAGCCAGAGCCCCCCGGCTGGGCAGCACTCAGTGCCTGCCTCTCCCAGGGATGGGGTTACAAAGTTTGTTAAAGATGGAATTAGTATGCCTGGCAGTTTTTCTCTGTATTTTAGTTTGTGTTAATAGTGCTTTCTTAATTTGTGTTACTCTTGCTTTCTTAATTTCTGTTAATCGCGCCTTCATAATTTGTGTTAAACCTGCTTTCTTAATTTGTGTTAATCGAGCTCTTTTATGTTAATAAAGAAGGAGGAGATGTGGGAGCGTGGCCATGGGGGTCGACAAGTCCCATGGTTGGTGATAACATCCAACTCTTAAGGATGAGACCATCAGGAATTTAAAGAGTTGAGAGGGAACAAAGAAGGGTGATTCAGGTGACACCTTCTTGTCTGGGGTGGCTAGTTCTCCAGCCATTAATGCATGGAAGTGGCTGGGTGTTTGCTGTTGCCGGGCAAAGTTGTTGACCAATGACTAGTTAGTGGAAAGGTACTGCTGTGAGGCGGAAGTTATAGGAAGGGAGCCTTTCCTGAATAAGGGATAGAATGAAGTTGTGCCCTCACTCTGAGAGATGAAGTTATGCCCTCAGTAAGAGAGAGTTCAAGTTATGTCATCAATAAAGAGGTAGCAGTTACAGATCCTGAAAGAACCCCGTTGTCCATGCGGTCTTTACGCCACAAATCGCCCCCCAACAGGGACAAGAAAATGAACAGGGACGAGAAGAAAACAAACAGGGACATGAAGAACAGGAACAGGGATAGTCTAACAGAACAGGGACAAACAAAAAACAGCGTATGGGAGGGTCTCGCTGGCATAGGCAGGACCCAGAAACAAGGACTCCAGGAGTTGGAGGGGCAGCCAGAGCCCCCCGGCTGGGCAGCACTCAGTGCCTGCCTCTCCCAGGGATGGGGTTACAAAGTTTGTTAAAGATGGAATTAGTATGCCTGGCAGTTTTTCTCTGTATTTTAGTTTGTGTTAATAGTGCTTTCTTAATTTGTGTTACTCTTGCTTTCTTAATTTCTGTTAATCGCGCCTTCATAATTTGTGTTAAACCTGCTTTCTTAATTTGTGTTAATCGAGCTCTTTTATGTTAATAAAGAAGGAGGAGATGTGGGAGCGTGGCCATGGGGGTCGACAAGTCCCATGGTTGGTGATAACATCCAACTCTTAAGGATGAGACCATCAGGAATTTAAAGAGTTGAGAGGGAACAAAGAAGGGTGATTCAGGTGACACCTTCTTGTCTGGGGTGGCTAGTTCTCCAGCCATTAATGCATGGAAGTGGCTGGGTGTTTGCTGTTGCCGGGCAAAGTTGTTGACCAATGACTAGTTAGTGGAAAGGTACTGCTGTGAGGCGGAAGTTATAGGAAGGGAGCCTTTCCTGAATAAGGGATAGAATGAAGTTGTGCCCTCACTCTGAGAGATGAAGTTATGCCCTCAGTAAGAGAGAGTTCAAGTTATGTCATCAATAAAGAGGTAGCAGTTACAGATCCTGAAAGAACCCCGTTGTCCATGCGGTCTTTACGCCACAAATCGCCCCCCAACAGGGACAAGAAAACGAACAGGGACGAGAAGAAAACAAACAGGGACATGAAGAACAGGAACAGGGACAGGCTAACAGAACAGGGACAAAAACAAAAAAGGAATGAATAGGGACAGGCAAACGGAACAGATAAAAGAAAAAAAAAGGAATGAATAGGTACAGGCTAACAGAACAGGGACGAACAAAAAGAGCTTATGGGAGGGTCACGCTGGCTTACGCAGGACCCCCAAACAAGGACTCCAGGAGTTGGAGGGGCAGCCAGAGCCCCCCGGTTGGGCAGCACTCAGTGCCTGCCTATCCCAGGGATGGGGTTGCAAAGTTTGTTAAAGATAGTCTTAGTATGCCTGGCAGTTTTTCTCTGTGTTTTAGTTTGTGTTGGTCCTGCCTTCTTAATTTGTGTTAATCGCGCTTTCTTATGTTAATAAAGAAGGGGAAGATGTGGGAGTGTGGCCATGGGGGTCGACAGGCCCCATGGTTGGTGATAACATCCGACTCTTAAAGATGAGGCCATCAGGAATTTAAAGATTTGAGAGGGAACAAAGAAGGGTGATTCAGGTGACACCTTCTTGTCTGGGGTGGCTAGTTCTCCAGCCATTAATGCATGGAAGTGGCCGGGTGTTTGCTGTTGCAGGGCAAAATTGTTTAACCAATGACTAGTTAGTGGAAAGGTAATGCTGTGAGGCTGAAGTTATAGGAAGGGAGTCTTTCCTGAATAAGGGATAGAATGAAGTTGTGCCCTCACTCTGAGAGATGAAGTTATGCCCTCAGTAAGAGAGAGTTCAAGTTATGTCATCAATAATGAGGTAGCAGTTACAGATCCTGAAAGAACCCCGGTGTCCGTGCGGTCTTTACGCCACAAATCGCCCCCCAACAGGGACATGAAAACGAACAGGGACGAGAAGAATACAAACAGGGACATGAAGAAGAGGAACAGGGACAGGCAAACAGCACAGGGACAAAAACAAAAAAGGAATGAATAGGGACAGGCAAACGGAACAGGGACAAAAACAGAAAAGGAATGATCAGATACAGGCTAACAGAACAGGGATGACCAAAAAGAGCATATGGGAGGGTCACGATGGTTTACGCAGGACCCCCAAACAAGGACTCCAGGAGTTGGAGGGGCAGCCAGAGCCCCCCGGCTGGGCAGCACTCAGTGCCAGCCTCTCCCAGGGATGGGGTTATAAAGTTTGTTAAAGATGGAATTAGTATGCCTGGCAGTTTTTCTCTGTATTTTAGTTTGTGTTAATAGTGCTTTCTTAATTTGTGTTACTCTTGCTTTCTTAATTTCTGTTAATCGCGCCTTCTTAATTCGTGTTAAACCTGCTTTCTTAATTTGTGTTAATCGAGCTCTTTTATGTTAATAAAGAAGGGGGAGTTGTAGGAGTGTGGCCATGGGGGTCGACAAGTCCCATGGTTGGTGATAACATCCGACTCTTAAAGATGAGGCCATCAGGAAAGTAAAGAGTTGAGAGGGAACAAAGAAGGGTGATTCAGGAGACACCTTAAACAGGGACATGAAGAACAGGGACAGGCTAACAGAGCAGGGAGAAACAAAAAACAGCGTATGGGAGGGTCTCGCTGGCATATGCTAGACCCACAAACAAGGACTCCAGGAGTTGGAGGGGCAGCCAGAGCCCCCCGGCTGGGCAGCACTCAGTGCCTGCATCTCCCAGGGATGGGTTTACAAAGGTTGTTAAAGATAGACTTAGTATGCCTGGCAGTTTTTCTCTGTGTTTTAGTTTGTGCTGATCCTGCCTTCTTAATTTGTGTTAATTGTGCTTTCTTATGTTAATAAAGAAGGGGAAGATGTGGGAGTGTGGCCATGGGGGTCGACAAGCCCCATGGTTGGTGATAACATCCGACTCTTAAAGATGAGACCATCAGGAAAGTAAAGCCTTGAGAGGGAACAAAGAAGGGTGATTCAGGAGACACCTTAACCAGGGACATGAAGAACAGGAACAGGGATAGTCTAACAGAACAGGGAGGAAAACAAAAAAGGAATGAATAGGGACAGGCTATCAGAACAGGGACAAACAAAAAACAGCGTATGGGAGGGTCTCGCTGGCATAGGCAGGACGCACAAAGAAGGACTCCAGGAGTTGGAGGGGAAGCCAGAGCCCCCCTGCTGGGCAGCACTCAGTGCCTGCATCTCCCAGGGATGGGGTTACAAAGTCTGTAAAAGATGGAATTAGTATGCCTGGCAGTTTTTCTCTGTGTTTTAGTTTGTGTTGATCCTGCCTTCTTAATTTGTGTTAATCGCGCTTTCTTAAGTTAATGAAGAAGGGGAAGATGTGGGAGTGTGGCCATGGGGGTCGACAAGCCCCATGGTTGGTGATAACATCGGACTCTTAAAGTAGAGACCATCATGAAAGTAAAGCCTTGAGAGGGAACAAAGAAGGGTGATTCAGGAGACACCTTAAGCAGGGACATGAAGAACAGGAACAGGGACAGGCTAACAGAACAGGGACAAAAGAAAAAAGGAATGAATAGGGACATGCTATCAGAACAGCGACAAACAAAAAACAGCGTATGGGAGGGTCTCGCTGGCATAGGCAGGACCCAGAAACAAGGACTCCAGGAGTTGGAGGGGCAGCCAGAGCCCCCCAGCTGGGAAGCACTCAGTGCCTGCCTCTCCCAGGGATGGGGTTACAAAGATTGTTAAAGATGGAATTAGTATGCCTGGCAGTTTTTCTCTGTATTTTAGTTTGTGTTAATAGTGCTTTCTTAATTTGTGTTACTCTTGCTTTCTTAATTTCTGTTAATCGCGCCTTCTTAATTTGTGTTAAACCTGCTTTCTTAATTTGTGTTAATCGAGCTCTTTTATGTTAATAAAGAAGGGGGAGTTGTGGGAGCATGGCCGTGGGGGTCGACAAGTCCCATGGTTGGTGATAACATCTGACTCTTAAAGATGAGGCCATCAGGAAAGTAAAGCCTTGAGAGGGAACAAAGAAGGGTGATTCAGGAGACACCTTAAACAGGGACATGAAGAACAGGAACAGGGACAGGCTAACAGAGCAGGGAGAAACAAAAAACAGCATATGGGAGGGTCCCACTGGCGTATGCTGGACCCACAAACAAGGACTCCAGGAGTTGGAGGGGCAGCCAGAGCCCCCCGGCTGGGCAGCACTCAGTGCCTGCCTCTCCCACGGCTGGTTTTACAAAGATTGTTAAAGATAGACTTAGTATGCCTGGCAGTTTTTCTCTGTGTTTTAGTTTGTGTTGGTCCTGCCTTCTTAATTTGTGTTAATCGCGCTTTCTTATGTTAATAAAGAAGGGGGAGATGTGGGAGCATGGCCATGGGGGTCCACAAGCCCTATGGTTGGTGATAACATCCGACTCTTAAAGATGAGGCCATCAGGAAACTAAAGAGTTGAGAGGGAACAAAGAAGGGTGATTCAGGAGACACCTTAAACAGGGACATGAAAAACAGGAACAGGGATAGTCTAACAGAACAGGGACGAAAACAAAAAAAGGAATGAATAGGGACAGGCTATCAGAACAGGGACAAACAAAAAACAGCGTATGGGAGGGTCTCGCTGGCATAGGCAGGACCCAGAAACAAGGACTCCAGGAGTTTGAGGGGCAGCCAGAGCCCCCCGGCTGGGCAGCACTCAGTGCCTGCCTCTCCCACGGCTGGTTTTACAAAGGTTGTTAAACATAGACTTAGTATGCCTGGCAGTCTTTCTCTGTGTTTTAGTTTGTGTTGGTCCTGCCTTCTTAATTTGTGTTAATCGCGCTTTCTTATGTTAATAAAGAAGGGGAAGATGTGGGAGTGTGGCCATGGGGGTCGACAGGCCCCATGGTTGGTGATAACATCCGACTCTTAAAGATGAGGCCATCAGGAATTTAAAGATTTGAGAGGGAACAAAGAAGGGTGATTCAGGTGAAACCTTCTTGTCTGGGGTGGCTAGTTCTCCAGCCATTAATGCATGGAAGTTGCTGGGTGTTTGCTGTTGCAGGGCAAAATTGTTTAACCAATGACTAGTTAGTGGAAAGGTAATGCTGTGAGGCTGAAGTTATAGGAAGGGAGTCTTTCCTGAATAAGGGATAGAATGAAGTTGTGCCCTCACTCTGAGAGATGAAGTTATGCCCTCAGTAAGAGAGAGTTCAAGTTATGTCATCAATAATGAGGTAGCAGTTACAGATCCTGAAAGAACCCCGGTGTCCGTGCGGTCTTTACGCCACAAATCGCCCCCCAACAGGGACATGAAAACGAACAGGGACGAGAAGAATACAAACAGGGACATGAAGAAGAGGAACAGGGACAGGCAAACAGCACAGGGACAAAAACAAAAAAGGAATGAATAGGGACAGGCAAACGGAACAGGGACAAAAACAGAAAAGGAATGATCAGATACAGGCTAACAGAACAGGGATGACCAAAAAGAGCATATGGGAGGGTCACGATGGTTTACGCAGGACCCCCAAACAAGGACTCCAGGAGTTGGAGGGGCAGCCAGAGCCCCCCGGCTGGGCAGCACTCAGTGCCAGCCTCTCCCAGGGATGGGGTTATAAAGTTTGTTAAAGATGGAATTAGTATGCCTGGCAGTTTTTCTCTGTATTTTAGTTTGTGTTAATAGTGCTTTCTTAATTTGTGTTACTCTTGCTTTCTTAATTTCTGTTAATCGCGCCTTCTTAATTGGTGTTAAACCTGCTTTCTTAATTTGTGTTAATCGAGCTCTTTTATGTTAATAAAGAAGGGGGAGTTGTAGGAGTGTGGCCATGGGGGTCGACAAGTCCCATGGTTGGTGATAACATCCGACTCTTAAAGATGAGGCCATCAGGAAAGTAAAGAGTTGAGAGGGAACAAAGAAGGGTGATTCAGGAGACACCTTAAACAGGGACATGAAGAACAGGGACAGGCTAACAGAACAGGGAGAAACAAAAAACAGCCTATGGGAGGGTCTCGCTGGCATATGCTAGACCCACAAACAAGGACTCCAGGAGTTGGAGGGGCAGCCAGAGCCCCCCGGCTGGGCAGCACTCAGTGCCTGCATCTCCCAGGGATGGGTTTACAAAGGTTGTTAAAGATAGACTTAGTATGCCTGGCAGTTTTTCTCTGTGTTTTATTTTGTGCTGATCCTGCCTTCTTAATTTGTGTTAATTGTGCTTTCTTATGTTAATAAAGAAGGGGAAGATGTGGGAGTGTGGCCATGGGGGTCGACAAGCCCCATGGTTGGTGATAACATCCGACTCTTAAAGATGAGACCATCAGGAAAGTAAAGCCTTGAGAGGGAACAAAGAAGGGTGATTCAGGAGACACCTTAACCAGGGACATGAAGAACAGGAACAGGGATAGTCTAACAGAACAGGGAGGAAAACAAAAAAGGAATGAATAGGGACAGGCTATCAGAACAGGGACAAACAAAAAACAGCGTATGGGAGGGTCTCGCTGGCATAGGCAGGACCCACAAAGAAGGACTCCAGGAGTTGGAGGGGAAGCCAGAGCCCCCCTGCTGGGCAGCACTCAGTGCCTGCATCTCCCAGGGATGGGGTTACAAAGTCTATAAAAGATGGAATTAGTATGCCTGGCAGTTTTTCTCTGTGTTTTAGTTTGTGTTGATCCTGCCTTCTTAATTTGTGTTAATCGCGCTTTCTTAAGTTAATGAAGAAGGGGAAGATGTGGGAGTGTGGCCATGGGGGTCGACAAGCCCCATGGTTGGTGATAACATCGGACTCTTAAAGTAGAGACCATCATGAAAGTAAAGCCTTGAGAGGGAACAAAGAAGGGTGATTCAGGAGACACCTTAAGCAGGGACATGAAGAACAGGAACAGGGACAGGCTAACAGAACAGGGACAAAAGAAAAAAGGAATGAATAGGGACATGCTATCAGAACAGCGACAAACAAAAAACAGCGTATGGGAGGGTCTCGCTGGCATAGGCAGGACCCACAAACAAGGACTCCAGGAGTTGGAGGGGCAGCCAGAGCCCCCCAGCTGGGAAGCACTCAGTGCCTGCCTCTCCCAGGGATGGGGTTACAAAGTTTGTTAAAGATGGAATTAGTATGCCTGGCAGTTTTTCTCTGTATTTTAGTTTGTGTTAATAGTGCTTTCTTAATTTGTGTTACTCTTGCTTTCTTAATTTCTGTTAATCGCGCCTTCATAATTTGTGTTAAACCTGCTTTCTTAATTTGTGTTAATCGAGCTCTTTTATGTTAATAAAGAAGGGGGAGTTGTGGGAGCATGGCCGTGGGGGTCGACAAGTCCCATGGTTGGTGATAACATCTGACTCTTAAAGATGAGGCCATCAGGAAAGTAAAGCCTTGAGAGGGAACAAAGAAGGGTGATTCAGGAGACACCTTAAACAGGGACATGAAGAACAGGAACAGGGACAGGCTAACAGAGCAGGGAGAAACAAAAAACAGCATATGGGAGGGTCCCACTGGCGTATGCTGGACCCACAAACAAGGACTCCAGGAGTTGGAGGGGCAGCCAGAGCCCCCCGGCTGGGCAGCACTCAGTGCCTGCCTCTCCCACGGCTGGTTTTACAAAGATTGTTAAAGATAGACTTAGTATGCCTGGCAGTTTTTCTCTGTGTTTTAGTTTGTGTTGGTCCTGCCTTCTTAATTTGTGTTAATCGCGCTTTCTTATGTTAATAAAGAAGGGGGAGATGTGGGAGCATGGCCATGGGGGTCCACAAGCCCTATGGTTGGTGATAACATCCGACTCTTAAAGATGAGGCCATCAGGAAACTAAAGAGTTGAGAGGGAACAAAGAAGGGTGATTCAGGAGACACCTTAAACAGGGACATGAAAAACAGGAACAGGGATAGTCTAACAGAACAGGGACGAAAACAAAAAAAGGAATGAATAGGGACAGGCTATCAGAACAGGGACAAACAAAAAACAGCGTATGGGAGGGTCTCGCTGGCATAGGCAGGACCCAGAAACAAGGACTCCAGGAGTTGGAGGGGCAGCCAGAGCCCCCCGGCTGGGCAGCACTCAGTGCCTGCCTCTCCCACGGCTGGTTTTACAAAGGTTGTTAAACATAGACTTAGTATGCCTGGCAGTCTTTCTCTGTGTTTTAGTTTGTGTTGGTCCTGCCTTCTTAATTTGTGTTAATCGCGCTTTCTTATGTTAATAAAGAAGGGGAAGATGTGGGAGTGTGGCCATGGGGGTCGACAGGCCCCATGGTTGGTGATAACATCCGACTCTTAAAGATGAGGCCATCAGGAATTTAAAGATTTGAGAGGGAACAAAGAAGGGTGATTCAGGTGACACCTTCTTGTCTGGGGTGTCTAGTTCTCCAGCCATTAATGCATGGAAGTGGCTGGGTGTTTGCTGTTGCAGGGCAAAATCGTTTAACCAATGACTAATTAGTGGAAAGGTACTGCTGTGAGGTGGAAGTTATAGGAAGGGAGCCTTTCCTGAATAAGGGATAGAATGAAGTTGTGCCCTCACTCTGAGAGATGAAGTTATGCCCTCAGTAAGAGAGAGTTCAAGTTATGTCATCAATAATGAGGTAGCAGTTACAGATCCTGAAAGAACCCCGGTGTCCGAGCGGTCTTTACGCCACAAATCGCCCCCCAACAGGGACATGAAAACGAACAGGGACGAGAAGAATACAAACAGGGACATGAAGAAGAGGAACAGGGACAGGCAAACAGAACAGGGACAAAAACAAAAAAGGAATGAATAGGGACAGGAAAACGGAACAGGGACAAAAACAGAAAAGGAATGATCAGGTACAGGCTAACAGAACAGGGATGACCAAAAAGAGCATATGGGAGGGCCACGATGGTTTACGCAGGACCCCCAAACAAGGACTCCAGGAGTTGGAGGGGCAGCCAGAGCCCCCCGGCTGGGCAGCACTCAGTGCCTGCCTCTCCCAGGGATGGGGTTATAAAGTTTGTTAAAGATAGACTTAGTATGCCTGGCAGTTTTTCTCTGTATTTCAGTTTGTGTTAATAGTGCTTTCTTAATTTGTGTTTCTCTTGCTTTCTTAATTTCTTTTAATCGCGCCTTCTTAATTTGTGTTAAACCTGCTTTCTTAATTTGTGTTAATCGAGCTCTTTTATGTTAATAAAGGAGGGGGAGATGTGGGAGCCTGGCCATGGGGTTAGACAAGCCCCATGGTTGGTGATAAGATCTGACTAATAAAGTAGAGACCATCAGGAAAGTAAAGCCTTGAGAGGGAACAAAGAAGGGTGATTCAGGAGACACCTTAAACAGGGACATGAAGAACAGGAACAGGGATAGTCTAACAGAACAGGGACGAAAATAAAAAAGTAATGAATAGGGACAGGCTATCAGAACAGGGACAAACAAAAAACAGCGTATGGGAGGGTCTCGCTGGCATAGGCAGGACCCCCAAACAAGGACTCCAGGAGTTGGAGGGGCAGCCAGAGCCCCCCGGCTGGGCAGCACTCAGTGCCTGCCTCTCCCAGGGATGGTTTTACAAAGATTGTTAAAGATAGACTTAGTATGCCTGGCAGTTTTTCTCTGTTTTAGTTTGTGTTGATCCTGCCTTCTTAATTTGTGTTAATCGCGCTTTCTTAAGTTAATAAAGAAGGGGAAGATGTGGGAGTGTGGCCATGGGGGTCGACAAGCCCCATGGTTGGTGATAACATCGGGCTCTTAAAGATGAAACCATCAGGAAAGTAAAGCCTTGAGAGGGAACAAAGAAGGGTGATTCAGGAGACACCTTAAACAGGGACATGAAGAACAGGAACAGGGATAGTCTAACAGAACAGGGACAAAAACAAAAAAGGAATTAATAGGGACATGCTATCAGAACAGGGACAAACAAAAAACAGCGTATGGGAGGGTCTCGCTGGCATAGGCAGGACCCACAAACAAGGACTCCAGGAGTTGGAGGGGCAGCCAGAGCCCCCCAGCTGGGCAGCACTCAGTGCCTGCCTCTCCCAGGGATGGGGTTACAAAGTTTGTTAAAGATGGAATTAGTATGCCTGGCAGTTTTTCTCTGTATTTTAGTTTGTGTTAATAGTGCTTTCTTAATTTGTGTTACTCTTGCTTTCTTAATTTCTGTTAATCGCGCCTTCTTAATTGGTGTTAAACCTGCTTTCTTAATTTGTGTTAATCGAGCTCTTTTATGTTAATAAAGAAGGGGGAGTTGTAGGAGTGTGGCCGTGGGGGTCGACAAGTCCCATGGTTGGTGATAACATCAGACTCTTAAAGATGAGGCCATCAGGAAAGTAAAGCCTTGAGAGGGAACAAAGAAGGGTGATTCAGGAGACACCTTAAACAGGGACATGAAGAACAGGAAGAGGGACAGGCTAACAGAGCAGGGAGAAACAAAAAACAGCATATGGGAGGGTCCCACTGGCGTATGCTGGACCCACAAACAAGGACTCCAGGAGTTGGAGGGGCAGCCAGAGCCCCCCGGCTGGGCAGCACTCAGTGCCTGCCTCTCCCACGGCTGGTTTTACAAAGATTGTTAAAGATAGACTTAGTATGCCTGGCAGTTTTTCTCTGTGTTTTAGTTTGTGCTGATCCTGCCTTCTTAATTTGTGTTAATCGCGCTTTCTTATGTTAATAAAGAAGGGGAAGATGTGGGAGTGTGGCCATGGGGGTCGACAAGCCCCATGGTTGGTGATAACATCCGACTCTTAAAGATGAGACCATCAGGAAAGTAAAGCCTTGAGAGGGAACAAAGAAGGGTGATTCAGGAGACACCTTAACCAGGGACATGAAGAACAGGAACAGGGATAGTCTAACAGAACAGGGAGGAAAACAAAAAAGGAATGAATAGGGACAGGCTATCAGAACAGGGACAAACAAAAAACAGCGTATGGGAGGGTCTCGCTGGCATAGGCAGGACCCACAAAGAAGGACTCCAGGAGTTGGAGGGGAAGCCAGAGCCCCCCTGCTGGGCAGCACTCAGTGCCTGCATCTCCCAGGGATGGGGTTACAAAGTCTGTAAAAGATGGAATTAGTATGCCTGGCAGTTTTTCTCTGTGTTTTAGTTTGTGTTGATCCTGCCTTCTTAATTTGTGTTAATCGCGCTTTCTTATGTTAATAAAGAAGGGGGAGATGTGGGAGTGTGGCCATGGGGGTCGACAGGCCCCATGGTTGGTGATAACATCCGACTCTTAAAGATGAGGCCATCAGGAATTTAAAGATTTGAGAGGGAACAAAGAAGGGTGATTCAGGTGACACCTTCTTGTCTGGGGTGTCTAGTTCTCCAGCCATTAATGCATGGAAGTGGCTGGGTGTTTGCTGTTGCAGGGCAAAATCGTTTAACCAATGACTAATTAGTGGAAAGGTACTGCTGTGAGGTGGAAGTTATAGGAAGGGAGCCTTTCCTGAATAAGGGATAGAATGAAGTTGTGCCCTCACTCTGAGAGATGAAGTTATGCCCTCAGTAAGAGAGAGTTCAAGTTATGTCATCAATAATGAGGTAGCAGTTACAGATCCTGAAAGAACCCCGGTGTCCGAGCGGTCTTTACGCCACAAATCGCCCCCCAACAGGGACATGAAAACGAACAGGGACGAGAAGAATACAAACAGGGACATGAAGAAGAGGAACAGGGACAGGCAAACAGAACAGGGACAAAAACAAAAAAGGAATGAATAGGGACAGGAAAACGGAACAGGGACAAAAACAGAAAAGGAATGATCAGGTACAGGCTAACAGAACAGGGATGACCAAAAAGAGCATATGGGAGGGCCACGATGGTTTACGCAGGACCCCCAAACAAGGACTCCAGGAGTTGGAGGGGCAGCCAGAGCCCCCCGGCTGGGCAGCACTCAGTGCCTGCCTCTCCCAGGGATGGGGTTATAAAGTTTGTTAAAGATAGACTTAGTATGCCTGGCAGTTTTTCTCTGTATTTTAGTTTGTGTTAATAGTGCTTTCTTAATTTGTGTTTCTCTTGCTTTCTTAATTTCTGTTAATCGCGCCTTCTTAATTTGTGTTAAACCTGCTTTCTTAATTTGTGTTAATCGAGCTCTTTTATGTTAATAAAGGAGGGGGAGATGTGGGAGCCTGGCCATGGGGTTAGACAAGCCCCATGGTTGGTGATAAGATCTGACTAATAAAGTAGAGACCATCAGGAAAGTAAAGCCTTGAGAGGGAACAAAGAAGGGTGATTCAGGAGACACCTTAAACAGGGACATGAAGAACAGGAACAGGGATAGTCTAACAGAACAGGGACGAAAATAAAAAAGTAATGAATAGGGACAGGCTATCAGAACAGGGACAAACAAAAAACAGCGTATGGGAGGGTCTCGCTGGCATAGGCAGGACCCACAAACAAGGACTCCAGGAGTTGGAGGGGCAGCCAGAGCCCCCCGGCTGAGCAGCACTCAGTGCCTGCCTCTCCCAGGGATGGTTTTACAAAGGTTGATAAAGATAGACTTAGTATGCCTGGCAGTTTTTCTCTGTGTTTTAGTTTGTGTTGATCCTGCCTTCTTAATTTGTGTTAATTGCGCTTTCTTATGTTAATAAAGAAGGGGAAGATGTGGGAGTGTGGCCATGGGGGTCGACAAGCCCCATGGTTGGTGATAACATCCAACTCTTAAGGATGAGACCATCAGGAATTTAAAGAGTTGAGAGGGAACAAAGAAGGGTGATTCAGGTGACACCTTCTTGTCTGGGGTGGCTAGTTCTCCAGCCATTAATGCATGGAAGTGGCTGGGTGTTTGCTGTTGCCGGGCAAAGTTGTTGACCAATGACTAGTTAGTGGAAAGGTACTGCTGTGAGGCGGAAGTTATAGGAAGGGAGCCTTTCCTGAATAAGGGATAGAATGAAGTTGTGCCCTCACTCTGAGAGATGAAGTTATGCCCTCAGTAAGAGAGAGTTCAAGTTATGTCATCAATAATGAGGTAGCAGTTACAGATCCTGAAAGAACCCCGGTGTCCGAGCGGTCTTTACGCCACAAATCGCCCCCCAACAGGGACATGAAAACGAACAGGGACGAGAAGAATACAAACAGGGACATGAAGAAGAGGAACAGGGACAGGCAAACAGAACAGGGACAAAAACAAAAAAGGAATGAATAGGGACAGGAAAACGGAACAGGGACAAAAACAGAAAAGGAATGATCAGGTACAGGCTAACAGAACAGGGATGACCAAAAAGAGCATATGGGAGGGCCACGATGGTTTACGCAGGACCCCCAAACAAGGACTCCAGGAGTTGGAGGGGCAGCCAGAGCCCCCCGGCTGGGCAGCACTCAGTGCCTGCCTCTCCCAGGGATGGGGTTATAAAGTTTGTTAAAGATAGACTTAGTATGCCTGGCAGTTTTTCTCTGTATTTTAGTTTGTGTTAATAGTGCTTTCTTAATTTGTGTTTCTCTTGCTTTCTTAATATCTGTTAATCGCGCCTTCTTAATTTGTGTTAAACCTGCTTTCTTAATTTGTGTTAATCGAGCTCTTTTATGTTAATAAAGGAGGGGGAGATGTGGGAGCCTGGCCATGGGGTTAGACAAGCCCCATGGTTGGTGATAAGATCTGACTAATAAAGTAGAGACCATCAGGAAAGTAAAGCCTTGAGAGGGAACAAAGAAGGGTGATTCAGGAGACACCTTAAACAGGGACATGAAGAACAGGAACAGGGATAGTCTAACAGAACAGGGACAAAAATAAAAAAGTAATGAATAGGGACAGGCTATCAGAACAGGGACAAACAAAAAACAGCCTATGGGAGGGTCTCGCTGGCATAGGCAGGACCCACAAACAAGGACTCCAGGAGTTGGAGGGGCAGCCAGAGCCCCCCGGCTGGGCAGCACTCAGTGCCTGCCTCTCCCAGGGATGGTTTTACAAAGATTGTTAAAGATAGACTTAGTATGCCTGGCAGTTTTTCTCTGTGTTTTAGTTTGTGTTGATCCTGCCTTCTTAATTTGTGTTAATTGCGCTTTCTTATGTTAATAAAGAAGGGGAAGATGTGGGAGTGTGGCCATGGGGGTCGACAAGCCCCATGGTTGGTGATCACATCCGACTCTTAAAGATGAGACCATGAGGAAAGTAAAGCCTTGAGAGGGAACAAAGAAGGGTGATTCAGGAGACACCTTAAACAGGGACATGAAGAACAGGAACAGGGATAGTCTAACAGAACAGGGACAAAAACAAAAAAGGAATGAATAGGGACAGGCTATCAGAACAGCGACAAACAAAAAACAGCGTATGGGAGGGTCTCGCTGGCATAGGCAGGACCCACAAACAAGGACTCCAGGAGTTGGAGGGGCAGCCAGAGCCCCCCAGCTGGGCAGCACTCAGTGCCTGCCTCTCCCAGGGATGGGGTTACAAAGTTTGTTAAAGATGGAATTAGTATGCCTGGCAGTTTTTCTCTGTATTTTAGTTTGTGTTAATAGTGCTTTCTTAATTTGTGTTACTCTTGCTTTCTTAATTTCTGTTAATCGCGCCTTCTTAATTTGTGTTAAACCTGCTTTCTTAATTTGTGTTAATCGAGCTCTTTTAGGTTAATAAAGAAGGGGGAGATGTGGGAGCCTGGCCATGGGGGTCGACAAGTCCCATGGTTGGTGATAACATCCGACTCTTAAAGATGAGGCCATGAGGAAAGTAAAGCCTTGAGAGGGAACAAAGAAGGGTGATTCAGGAGACACCTTAAACAGGGACATGAAGAACAGGAACAGGGACAGGCTAACAGAGCAGGGAGAAACAAAAAACAGCATATGGGAGGGTCCCACTGGCATAGGCAGGACCCACAAACAAGGACTCCAGGAGTTGGAGGGGCAGCCAGAGCCCCCCAGCTGGGCAGCACTCAGTGCCTGCCTCTCCCAGGGATGGTTTTACAAAGATTGTTAAAGATAGATTTAGTATGCCTGGCAGTTTTTCTCTGTGTTTTAGTTTGTGTTGATCCTGCCTTCTTAATTTGTGTTAATTGCGCTTTCTTATGTTAATAAAGAAGGGGAAGATGTGGGAGTGTGGCCATGGGGGTCGACAAGCCCCATGGTTGGTGATAACATCCAACTCTTAAGGATGAGACCATCAGGAATTTAAAGAGTTGAGAGGGAACAAAGAAGGGTGATTCAGGTGACACCTTCTTGTCTGGGGTGGCTAGTTCTCCAGCCATTAATGCATGGAAGTGGCTGGGTGTTTGCTGTTGCCGGGCAAAGTTGTTGACCAATGACTAGTTAGTGGAAAGGTACTGCTGTGAGGCGGAAGTTATAGGAAGGGAGCCTTTCCTGAATAAGGGATAGAATGAAGTTGTGCCCTCACTCTGAGAGATGAAGTTATGCCCTCAGTAAGAGAGAGTTCAAGTTATGTCATCAATAATGAGGTAGCAGTTACAGATCCTGAAAGAACCCCGGTGTCCGAGCGGTCTTTACGCCACAAATCGCCCCCCAACAGGGACATGAAAACGAACAGGGACGAGAAGAATACAAACAGGGACATGAAGAAGAGGAACAGGGACAGGCAAACAGAACAGGGACAAAAACAAAAAAGGAATGAATAGGGACAGGAAAACGGAACAGGGACAAAAACAGAAAAGGAATGATCAGGTACAGGCTAACAGAACAGGGATGACCAAAAAGAGCATATGGGAGGGCCACGATGGTTTACGCAGGACCCCCAAACAAGGACTCCAGGAGTTGGAGGGGCAGCCAGAGCCCCCCGGCTGGGCAGCACTCAGTGCCTGCCTCTCCCAGGGATGGGGTTATAAAGTTTGTTAAAGATAGACTTAGTATGCCTGGCAGTTTTTCTCTGTATTTTAGTTTGTGTTAATAGTGCTTTCTTAATTTGTGTTTCTCTTGCTTTCTTAATATCTGTTAATCGCGCCTTCTTAATTTGTGTTAAACCTGCTTTCTTAATTTGTGTTAATCGAGCTCTTTTATGTTAATAAAGGAGGGGGAGATGTGGGAGCCTGGCCATGGGGTTAGACAAGCCCCATGGTTGGTGATAAGATCTGACTAATAAAGTAGAGACCATCAGGAAAGTAAAGCCTTGAGAGGGAACAAAGAAGGGTGATTCAGGAGACACCTTAAACAGGGACATGAAGAACAGGAACAGGGATAGTCTAACAGAACAGGGACAAAAATAAAAAAGTAATGAATAGGGACAGGCTATCAGAACAGGGACAAACAAAAAACAGCGTATGGGAGGGTCTCGCTGGCATAGGCAGGACCCCCAAACAAGGACTCCAGGAGTTGGAGGGGCAGCCAGAGCCCCCCGGCTGGGCAGCACTCAGTGCCTGCCTCTCCCAGGGTTGTGGTTACAAAGTTTGTTAAAGATGGAATTAGTATGCCTGGCATTTTTTCTCTGTATTTTAATTTGTGTTAATAGTGCTTTCTTAATTTGTGTTTCTCTAGCTTTCTTAATTTCTGTTAATCGTGCCTTCTTAATTTGTGTTAAACCTGCTTTCTTAATTTGTGTTAATCGAGCTCTTTTATGTTAATAAAGAAGGGGGAGATGTGGGAGCCTGGCCATGGGGGTCGACAAGTCCCATGGTTGGTGATAACATCCGACTCTTAAAGATGAGGCCATCAGGAAACTAAAGAGTTGAGAGGGAACAAAGAAGGGTGATTCAGGAGACACCTTAAACAGGGACATGAAGAACAGGAACAGGGATAGTCTAACAGAACAGGGACAAAAACAAAAAAGGAATGAATAGGGACAGGCTATCAGAACAGGGACAAACAAAAAACAGCGTATGGGAGGGTCTCGCTGGCATAGGCAGGACCCCCAAACAAGGACTCCAGGAGTTGGAGGGGCAGCCAGAGCCCCCCGGCTGGGCAGCACTCAGTGCCTGCCACTCCCAGGGATGGGGTTGCAAAGTTTGTTAAAGATGGAATTAGTATGCCTGGCAGCTTTTCTCTGTATTTTAGTTTGTGTTAATAGTGCTTTCTTAATTTGTGTTACTCTTGCTTTCTTAATTTCTGTTAATCGCGCCTTCTTAATTTGTGTTAAACCTGCTTTCTTAATTTGTGTTAATCGAGCTCTTTTATGTTAATAAAGAAGGGGGAGATGTGGGAGCATGGCCATGGGGGTCGACAAGTCCCATGGTTGGTGATAACATCCAACTCTTAAAGATGAGACCATCAGGAAAGTAAAGAGTTGAGAGGGAACAAAGAAGGGTGATTCAGGAGACACCTTAAACAGGGACATGAAGAACAGGAACAGGGATAGTCTAACAGAACAGGGACGAAAACAAAAAGGGAATGAATAGGGACAGGCTATCAGAACAGGGACAAACAAAAAACAGCCTATGGGAGGGTCTCGCTGGCATAGGCAGGACCCACAAACAAGGACTCCAGGAGTTGGAGGGGCAGCCAGAGCCCCCCGGCTGGGCAGCACTCAGTGCCTGCCTCTCCCAGGGATGGTTTTACAAAGATTGTTAAAGATAGACTTAGTATGCCTGGCAGTTTTTCTCTGTGTTTTAGTTTGTGTTGATCCTGCCTTCTTAATTTGTGTTAATTGCGCTTTCTTAAGTTAATAAAGAAGGGGAAGATGTGGGAGTGTGGCCATGGGGGTCGACAAGCCCCATGGTTGGTGATCACATCCGACTCTTAAAGATGAGACCATGAGGAAAGTAAAGCCTTGAGAGGGAACAAAGAAGGGTGATTCAGGAGACACCTTAAACAGGGACATGAAGAACAGGAACAGGGACAGGCTAACAGAGCAGGGAGAAACAAAAAACAGCATATGGGAGGGTCCCACTGGCATAGGCAGGACCCACAAACAAGGACTCCAGGAGTTGGAGGGGCAGCCAGAGCCCCCCAGCTGGGCAGCACTCAGTGCCTGCCTCTCCCAGGGATGGTTTTACAAAGATTGTTAAAGATAGACTTAGTATGCCTGGCAGTTTTTCTCTGTGTTTTAGTTTGTGTTGATCCTGCCTTCTTAATTTGTGTTAATTGCGCTTTCTTATGTTAATAAAGAAGGGGAAGATGTGGGAGTGTGGCCATGGGGGTCGACAAGCCCCATGGTTGGTGATAACATCCAACTCTTAAGGATGAGACCATCAGGAATTTAAAGAGTTGAGAGGGAACAAAGAAGGGTGATTCAGGTGACACCTTCTTGTCTGGGGTGGCTAGTTCTCCAGCCATTAATGCATGGAAGTGGCTGGGTGTTTGCTGTTGCCGGGCAAAGTTGTTGACCAATGACTAGTTAGTGGAAAGGTACTGCTGTGAGGCGGAAGTTATAGGAAGGGAGCCTTTCCTGAATAAGGGATAGAATGAAGTTGTGCCCTCACTCTGAGAGATGAAGTTATGCCCTCAGTAAGAGAGAGTTCAAGTTATGTCATCAATAATGAGGTAGCAGTTACAGATCCTGAAAGAACCCCGGTGTCCGAGCGGTCTTTACGCCACAAATCGCCCCCCAACAGGGACATGAAAACGAACAGGGACGAGAAGAATACAAACAGGGACATGAAGAAGAGGAACAGGGACAGGCAAACAGAACAGGGACAAAAACAAAAAAGGAATGAATAGGGACAGGAAAACGGAACAGGGACAAAAACAGAAAAGGAATGATCAGGTACAGGCTAACAGAACAGGGATGACCAAAAAGAGCATATGGGAGGGCCACGATGGTTTACGCAGGACCCCCAAACAAGGACTCCAGGAGTTGGAGGGGCAGCCAGAGCCCCCCGGCTGGGCAGCACTCAGTGCCTGCCTCTCCCAGGGATGGGGTTATAAAGTTTGTTAAAGATAGACTTAGTATGCCTGGCAGTTTTTCTCTGTATTTTAGTTTGTGTTAATAGTGCTTTCTTAATTTGTGTTTCTCTTGCTTTCTTAATATCTGTTAATCGCGCCTTCTTAATTTGTGTTAAACCTGCTTTCTTAATTTGTGTTAATCGAGCTCTTTTATGTTAATAAAGGAGGGGGAGATGTGGGAGCCTGGCCATGGGGTTAGACAAGCCCCATGGTTGGTGATAAGATCTGACTAATAAAGTAGAGACCATCAGGAAAGTAAAGCCTTGAGAGGGAACAAAGAAGGGTGATTCAGGAGACACCTTAAACAGGGACATGAAGAACAGGAACAGGGATAGTCTAACAGAACAGGGACAAAAATAAAAAAGTAATGAATAGGGACAGGCTATCAGAACAGGGACAAACAAAAAACAGCGTATGGGAGGGTCTCGCTGGCATAGGCAGGACCCCCAAACAAGGACTCCAGGAGTTGGAGGGGCAGCCAGAGCCCCCCGGCTGGGCAGCACTCAGTGCCTGCCTCTCCCAGGGATGGGGTTACAAAGTTTGTTAAAGATGGAATTAGTATGCCTGGCATTTTTTCTCTGTATTTTAATTTGTGTTAATAGTGCTTTCTTAATTTGTGTTTCTCTAGCTTTCTTAATTTCTGTTAATCGTGCCTTCTTAATTTGTGTTAAACCTGCTTTCTTAATTTGTGTTAATCGAGCTCTTTTATGTTAATAAAGAAGGGGAAGATGTGGGAGTGTGGCCATGGGGGTCGACAAGCCCCATGGTTGGTGATAACATCGGACTCTTAAAGATGAAACCATCAGGAAAGTAAAGCCTTGAGAGGGAACAAAGAAGGGTGATTCAGGAGACACCTTAAACAGGGACATGAAGAACAGGAACAGGGATAGTCTAACAGAACAGGGACAAAAACAAAAAAGGAATGAATAGGGACAGGCTATCAGAACAGGGACAAACAAAAAACAGCGTATGGGAGGGTCTCGCTGGCATAGGCAGGACCCCCAAACAAGGACTCCAGGAGTTGGAGGGGCAGCCAGAGCCCCCCGGCTGGGCAGCACTCAGTGCCTGCCTCTCCCAGGGATGGGGTTGCAAAGTTTGTTAAAGATAGTCTTAGTATGCCTGGCAGTTTTTCTCTGTGTTTTAGTTTGTGTTGATCCTGCCTTCTTAATTTGTGTTACTTGTGCTTTCTTATGTTAATAAAGAAGGAGGAGATGTGGGAGTGTGGCCATGGGGGTCGACAAGCCCCATGGTTGGTGATCACATCCGACTCTTAAAGATGAGGCCATGAGGAAAGTAAAGCCCTAAGAGGGAACAAAGAAGGGTGATTCAGGAGACACCTTAAGCAGGGACATGAAGAACAGGAACAGGGACAGGCTAACAGAGCAGGGAGAAACAAAAAACAGCATATGGGAGGGTCCCACTGGCATAGGCAGGACCCACAAACAAGGACTCCAGGAGTTGGAGGGGCAGCCAGAGCCCCCCAGCTGGGAAGCACTCAGTGCCTGCCACTCCCAGGGATGGGGTTGCAAAGTTTGTTAAAGATAGTCTTAGTATGCCTGGCAGTTTTTCTCTGTGTTTTAGTTTGTGTTGATCCTGCTTTCTTAATTTGTGTTAATTGTGCTTTCTTATGTTAATAAAGAAGGGGAAGATGTGGGAGTGTGGCCATGGGGGTCGACAAGCCCCATGGTTGGTGATCACATCCGACTCTTAAAGATGAGGCCATCAGGAAAGGAAAGCCTTGAGAGGGAACAAAGAAGGGTGATTCAGGAGACACCTTAAACAGGGACATGAAGAACAGGAACAGGGATAGTCTAACAGAACAGGGACAAACACAAAAAAGGAAAGAATAGGGACATGCTATCAGAACAGGGACAAACAAAAAACAGCGTATGGGAGGGTCTCGCTGGCATAGGCAGGACCCACAAACAAGGACTCCAGGAGTTGGAGGGGCAGCCAGAGCCCCCCAGCTGGGCAGCACTCAGTGCCTGCCACTCCCCGCGATGGGGTTGCGAAGTTTGTTAAAGATGGAATTAGTATGCCTGGCAGTTTTTCTCTGTATTTTAGTTTGTGTTAATAGTGCTTTCTTAATTTGTGTTACTCTTGCTTTCCTAATTTCTGTTAATCGCGCCTTCTTAATTTGTGTTAAACCTGCTTTCTTAATTTGTGTTAATCGAGCTCTTTTATGTTAATAAAGAAGGGGGAGATGTGGGAGCATGGCCATGGGGGTCGACAAGTCCCATGGTTGGTGATAACATCCAACTCTTAAAGATGAGACCATCAGGAAAGTAAAGCCTTGAGAGGGAATAAAGAAGGGTGATTCAGGAGACACCTTAAGCAGGGACATGAAGAACAGGAACAGGGATAGTCTAACAGAACAGGGACGAAAACAAAAAGGTAATGAATAGGGACAGGCTATCAGAACAGGGACAAACAAAAAACAGCCTATGGGAGGGTCTCGCTGGCATAGGCAGGACCCACAAACAAGGACTCCAGGAGTTGGAGGGGCAGCCAGAGCCCCCCGGCTGGGCAGCACTCAGTGCCTGCCTCTCCCAGGGATGGTTTTACAAAGATTGTTAAAGATAGACTTAGTATGCCTGGCAGTTTTTCTCTGTGTTTTAGTTTGTGTTGATCCTGCCTTCTTAATTTGTGTTAATTGCGCTTTCTTATGTTAATAAAGAAGGAGGAGATGTGGGAGTGTGGCCATGGGGGTCGACAAGCCCCATGGTTGGTGATCACATCCGACTCTTAAAGATGAGGCCATGAGGAAAGTAAAGCCTTGCGAGGGAACAAAGAAGGGTGATTCAGGAGACACCTTAAACAGGGACATGAAGAACAGGAACAGGGATAGTCTAACAGAACAGGGACAAATACAAAAAAGTAATGAATAGGGACAGGCTATCAGAACAGGGACAAACAAAAAACAGCGTATGGGAGGGTCTCGCTGGCATAGGCAGGACCCACAAACAAGGACTCCAGGAGTTGGAGGGGCAGCCAGAGCCCCCCAGCTGGGCAGCACTCAGTGCCTGCCACTCCCCGCGATGGGGTTGCAAAGTTTGTTAAAGATGGAATTAGTATGCCTGGCAGTTTTTCTCTGTATTTTAGTTTGTGTTAATAGTGCTTTCTTAATTTGTGTTACTCTTGCTTTCTTAATTTCTGTTAATCGCGCCTTCATAATTTGTGTTAAACCTGCTTTCTTAATTTGTGTTAATCGAGCTCTTTTATGTTAATAAAGAAGGGGGAGATGTGGGAGCGTGGCCATGGGGGTCGACAAGTCCCATGGTTGGTGATAACATCCAACTCTTAAGGATGAGACCATCAGGAATTTAAAGAGTTGAGAGGGAACAAAGAAGGGTGATTCAGGTGACACCTTCTTGTCTGGGGTGGCTAGTTCTCCAGCCATTAATGCATGGAAGTGGCTGGGTGTTTGCTGTTGCCGGGCAAAGTTGTTGACCAATGACTAGTTAGTGGAAAGGTACTGCTGTGAGGCGGAAGTTATAGGAAGGGAGCCTTTCCTGAATAAGGGATAGAATGAAGTTGTGCCCTCACTCTGAGAGATGAAGTTATGCCCTCAGTAAGAGAGAGTTCAAGTTATGTCATCAATAAAGAGGTAGCAGTTACAGATCCTGAAAGAACCCCGTTGTCCATGCGGTCTTTACGCCACAAATCGCCCCCCAACAGGGACAAGAAAACGAACAGGGACGAGAAGAAAACAAACAGGGACATGAAGAACAGGAACAGGGACAGGCTAACAGAACAGGGACAAAAACAAAAAAGGAATGAATAGGGACAGGCAAACGGAACAGATAAAAGAAAAAAAAAGGAATGAATAGGTACAGGCTAACAGAACAGGGACGAACAAAAAGAGCTTATGGGAGGGTCACGCTGGCTTACGCAGGACCCCCAAACAAGGACTCCAGGAGTTGGAGGGGCAGCCAGAGCCCCCCGGTTGGGCAGCACTCAGTGCCTGCCTATCCCAGGGATGGGGTTGCAAAGTTTGTTAAAGATAGTCTTAGTATGCCTGGCAGTTTTTCTCTGTGTTTTAGTTTGTGTTGATCCTGCCTTCTTAATTTGTGTTAATTGCGCTTTCTTATGTTAATAAAGAAGGAGGAGATGTGGGAGTGTGGCCATGGGGGTCGACAAGCCCCATGGTTGGTGATCACATCCGACTCTTAAAGATGAGACCATGAGGAAAGTAAAGCCTTGAGAGGGAACAAGGAAGGGTGATTCAGGAGACACCTTAAACAGGGACATGAAGAACAGGAACAGGGACAGGCTAACAGAGCAGGGAGAAACAAAAAACAGCATATGGGAGGGTCCCACTGGCATATGCTGGACCCACAAACAAGGACTCCAGGAGTTGGAGGGGCAGCCAGAGCCCCCCAGCTGGGAAGCACTCAGTGCCTGCCTCTCCCAGGGATGGGGTTACAAAGTTTGTTAAAGATGGAATTAGTATGCCTGGCACTTTTTCTCTGTATTTTAATTTGTGTTAATAGTGCTTTCTTAATTTGTGTTACTCTTGCTTTCTTAATTTCTGTTAATCGCGCCTTCATAATTTGTGTTAAACCTGCTTTCTTAATTTGTGTTAATCGAGCTCTTTTATGTTAATAAAGAAGGGGGAGATGTGGGAGCGTGGCCATGGGGGTCGACAAGTCCCATGGTTGGTGATAACATCCAACTCTTAAGGATGAGACCATCAGGAATTTAAAGAGTTGAGAGGGAACAAAGAAGGGTGATTCAGGTGACACCTTCTTGTCTGGGGTGGCTAGTTCTCCAGCCATTAATGCATGGAAGTGGCTGGGTGTTTGCTGTTGCCGGGCAAAGTTGTTGACCAATGACTAGTTAGTGGAAAGGTACTGCTGTGAGGCGGAAGTTATAGGAAGGGAGCCTTTCCTGAATAAGGGATAGAATGAAGTTGTGCCCTCACTCTGAGAGATGAAGTTATGCCCTCAGTAAGAGAGAGTTCAAGTTATGTCATCAATAAAGAGGTAGCAGTTACAGATCCTGAAAGAACCCCGTTGTCCATGCGGTCTTTACGCCACAAATCGCCCCCCAACAGGGACAAGAAAACGAACAGGGACGAGAAGAAAACAAACAGGGACATGAAGAACAGGAACAGGGACAGGCTAACAGAACAGGGACAAAAACAAAAAAGGAATGAATAGGGACAGGCAAACGGAACAGATAAAAGAAAAAAAAAGGAATGAATAGGTACAGGCTAACAGAACAGGGACGAACAAAAAGAGCTTATGGGAGGGTCACGCTGGCTTACGCAGGACCCCCAAACAAGGACTCCAGGAGTTGGAGGGGCAGCCAGAGCCCCCCGGTTGGGCAGCACTCAGTGCCTGCCTATCCCAGGGATGGGGTTGCAAAGTTTGTTAAAGATAGTCTTAGTATGCCTGGCAGTTTTTCTCTGTGTTTTAGTTTGTGTTGATCCTGCCTTCTTAATTTGTGTTAATTGCGCTTTCTTATGTTAATAAAGAAGGAGGAGATGTGGGAGTGTGGCCATGGGGGTCGACAAGCCCCATGGTTGGTGATCACATCCGACTCTTAAAGATGAGACCATGAGGAAAGTAAAGCCTTGAGAGGGAACAAGGAAGGGTGATTCAGGAGACACCTTAAACAGGGACATGAAGAACAGGAACAGGGACAGGCTAACAGAGCAGGGAGAAACAAAAAACAGCATATGGGAGGGTCCCACTGGCATATGCTGGACCCACAAACAAGGACTCCAGGAGTTGGAGGGGCAGCCAGAGCCCCCCAGCTGGGAAGCACTCAGTGCCTGCCTCTCCCAGGGATGGGGTTACAAAGTTTGTTAAAGATGGAATTAGTATGCCTGGCACTTTTTCTCTGTATTTTAATTTGTGTTGAGTGCTTTCTTAATTTGTTTCTCTTGCTTTCTTAATTTCTGTTAATCGCGCCTTCTTAATTTGTGTTAAACCTGCTTTCTTAATTTGTGTTAATCGAGCTCTTTTATGTTAATAAAGAAGGGGGAGATGTGGGAGCATGGCCATGGGGGTCCACAAGCCCTATGGTTGGTGATAACATCCAACTCTTAAAGATGAGGCCATCAGGAAAGTAAAGAGTTGAGAGGGAACAAAGTAGGGTGATTCAGGAGACACCTTAAACAGGGACATGAAGAACAGGAACAGGGACAGGCTAACAGAGCAGGGACAAACAAAAAACAGCATATGGGAGGGTCCCACTGGCATAGGCAGGACCCACAAAGAAGGACTCCAGGAGTTGGAGGGGCAGCCAGAGCCCCCCAGCTGGGCAGCACTCAGTGCCTGCCTCTCCCAGGGATGGTTTTACAAAGATTGTTAAAGATAGACTTAGTATGCCTGGCAGTTTTTCTCTGTGTTTTAGTTTGTGCTGATCCTGCCTTCTTAATTTGTGTTAATCGCGCTTTCTTAAGTTAATAAAGAAGGGGAAGATGTGGGAGTGTGGCCATGGGGGTCGACAAGCCCCATGGTTGGTGATCACATCCGACTCTTAAAGATGAGTCCATCAGGAAAGTAAAGCCTTGAGAGGGAACAAAGAAGGGTGATTCAGGAGACACCTTAAGCAGGGACATGAAGAACAGGAACAGGGATAGTCTAACAGAACAGGGACAAAAACAAAAAAGGAATGAATAGGGACATGCTATCAGAACAGGGACAAACAAAAAACAGCGTATGGGAGGGTCTCGCTGGCATAGGCAGGACCTCCAAACAAGGACTCCAGGAGTTGGAGGGGCAGCCAGAGCCCCCTGGCTGGGCAGCACTCAGTGCCTGCCTCTCCCAGGGTTGTGGTTACAAAGTTTGTTAAAGATGGAATTAGTATGCCTGGCAGTTTTTCTCTGTATTTTAGTTTGTGTTAATAGTGCTTTCTTAATTTGTGTTACTCTTGCTTTCTTAATTTCTGTTAATCGCGCCTTCTTAATTTGGGTTAAACCTGCTTTCTTAATTTGTGTTAATCGAGCTCTTTTATGTTAATAAAGAAGGGGGAGATGTGGGAGCATGGCCATGGGGGTCGACAAGTCCCATGGTTGGTGATAACATCCAACTCTTAAAGATGAGACCATCAGGAAAGTAAAGCCTTGAGAGGGAACAAAGAAGGGTGATTCAGGAGACACCTTAAGCAGGGACATGAAGAACAGGAACAGGGATAGTCTAACAGAACAGGGACGAAAACAAAAAGGGAATGAATAGGGACAGGCTATCAGAACAGGGACAAACAAAAAACAGCCTATGGGAGGGTCTCGCTGGCATAGGCAGGACCCACAAACAAGGACTCCAGGAGTTGGAGGGGCAGCCAGAGCCCCCCGGCTGGGCAGCACTCAGTGCCTGCCTCTCCCAGGGATGGTTTTACAAAGATTGTTAAAGATAGACTTAGTATGCCTGGCAGTTTTTCTCTGTGTTTTAGTTTGTGTTGATCCTGCCTTCTTAATTTGTGTTAATTGCGCTTTCTTATGTTAATAAAGAAGGGGAAGATGTGGGAGTGTGGCCATGGGGGTCGACAAGCCCCATGGTTGGTGATCACATCCGACTCTTAAAGATGAGACCATGAGGAAAGTAAAGCCTTGAGAGGGAACAAAGAAGGGTGATTCAGGAGACACCTTAAACAGGGACATGAAGAACAGGAACAGGGATAGTCTAACAGAACAGGGACGAAAACAAAAAAGGAATTAATAGGGACAGGCTATCAGAACAGGGACAAACAAAAAACAGCGTATGGGAGGGTCTCGCTGGCATAGGCAGGACCCACAAACAAGGACTCCAGGAGTTGGAGGGGCAGCCAGAGCCCCCCAGCTGGGCAGCACTCAGTGCCTGCCTCTCCCAGGGATGGGGTTACAAAGATTGTTAAAGATAGACTTAGTATGCCTGGCAGTTTTTCTCTGTGTTTTAGTTTGTGTTGATCCTGCCTTCTTAATTTGTGTTAATTGCGCTTTCTTATGTTAATAAAGAAGGGGAAGATGTGGGAGTGTGGCCATGGGGGTCGACAAGCCCCATGGTTGGTGATCACATCCGACTCTTAAAGATGAGGCCATGAGGAAAGTAAAGCCTTGAGAGGGAACAAAGAAGGGTGATTCAGGAGACACCTTAAACAGGGACATGAAGAACAGGAACAGGGATAGTCTAACAGAACAGGGACAAAAACAAAAAAGGAATTAATAGGGACAGGCTATCAGAACAGTGACAAACAAAAAACAGCGTATGGGAGGGTCTCGCTGGCATAGGCAGGACCCACAAACAAGGACTCCAGGAGTTGGAGGGGCAGCCAGAGCCCCCCAGCTGGGCAGCACTCAGTGCCTGCCTCTCCCAGGGATGGGGTTACAAAGTTTGTTAAAGATGGAATTAGTATGCCTGGCAGTTTTTCTCTGTATTTTAGTTTGTGTTAATAGTGCTTTCTTAATTTGTGTTACTCTTGCTTTCTTAATTTCTGTTAATCGCGCCTTCTTAATTTGTGTTAAACCTGCTTTCTTAATTTTTGTTAATCGAGCTCTTTTAGGTTAATAAAGAAGGGGGAGATGTGGGAGCCTGGCCATGGGGGTCGACAAGTCCCATGGTTGGTGATAACATCCAACTCTTAAAGATGAGGCCATGAGGAAAGTAAAGCCTTGAGAGGGAACAAAGAAGGGTGATTCAGGAGACACCTTAAACAGGGACATGAAGAACAGGAACAGGGACAGGCTAACAGAGCAGGGAGAAACAAAAAACAGCATATGGGAGGGTCCCACTGGCATAGGCAGGACCCACAAACAAGGACTCCAGGAGTTGGAGGGGCAGCCAGAGCCCCCCAGCTGGGCAGCACTCAGTGCCTGCCTCTCCCAGGGATGGTTTTACAAAGATTGTTAAAGATAGACTTAGTATGCCTGGCAGTTTTTCTCTGTGTTTTAGTTTGTGTTGATCCTGCCTTCTTAATTTGTGTTAATTGCGCTTTCTTATGTTAATAAAGAAGGGGAAGATGTGGGAGTGTGGCCATGGGGGTCGACAAGCCCCATGGTTGGTGATAACATCCAACTCTTAAGGATGAGACCATCAGGAATTTAAAGAGTTGAGAGGGAACAAAGAAGGGTGATTCAGGTGACACCTTCTTGTCTGGGGTGGCTAGTTCTCCAGCCATTAATGCATGGAAGTGGCTGGGTGTTTGCTGTTGCCGGGCAAAGTTGTTGACCAATGACTAGTTAGTGGAAAGGTACTGCTGTGAGGCGGAAGTTATAGGAAGGGAGCCTTTCCTGAATAAGGGATAGAATGAAGTTGTGCCCTCACTCTGAGAGATGAAGTTATGCCCTCAGTATAGAGAGAGTTCAAGTTATGTCATCAATAATGAGGTAGCAGTTACAGATCCTGAAAGAACCCCGGTGTCCGAGCGGTCTTTACGCCACAAATCGCCCCCCAACAGGGACATGAAAACGAACAGGGACGAGAAGAATACAAACAGGGACATGAAGAAGAGGAACAGGGACAGGCAAACAGAACAGGGACAAAAACAAAAAAGGAATGAATAGGGACAGGAAAACGGAACAGGGACAAAAACAGAAAAGGAATGATCAGGTACAGGCTAACAGAACAGGGATGACCAAAAAGAGCATATGGGAGGGCCACGATGGTTTACGCAGGACCCCCAAACAAGGACTCCAGGAGTTGGAGGGGCAGCCAGAGCCCCCCGGCTGGGCAGCACTCAGTGCCTGCCTCTCCCAGGGATGGGGTTATAAAGTTTGTTAAAGATAGACTTAGTATGCCTGGCAGTTTTTCTCTGTATTTTAGTTTGTGTTAATAGTGCTTTCTTAATTTGTGTTTCTCTTGCTTTCTTAATATCTGTTAATCGCGCCTTCTTAATTTGTGTTAAACCTGCTTTCTTAATTTGTGTTAATCGAGCTCTTTTATGTTAATAAAGGAGGGGGAGATGTGGGAGCCTGGCCATGGGGTTAGACAAGCCCCATGGTTGGTGATAAGATCTGACTAATAAAGTAGAGACCATCAGGAAAGTAAAGCCTTGAGAGGGAACAAAGAAGGGTGATTCAGGAGACACCTTAAACAGGGACATGAAGAACAGGAACAGGGATAGTCTAACAGAACAGGGACGAAAATAAAAAAGTAATGAATAGGGACAGGCTATCAGAACAGGGACAAACAAAAAACAGCGTATGGGAGGGTCTCGCTGGCATAGGCAGGACCCCCAAACAAGGACTCCAGGAGTTGGAGGGGCAGCCAGAGCCCCCCGGCTGGGCAGCACTCAGTGCCTGCCTCTCCCAGGGTTGTGGTTACAAAGTTTGTTAAAGATGGAATTAGTATGCCTGGCATTTTTTCTCTGTATTTTAATTTGTGTTAATAGTGCTTTCTTAATTTGTGTTTCTCTAGCTTTCTTAATTTCTGTTAATCGTGCCTTCTTAATTTGTGTTAAACCTGCTTTCTTAATTTGTGTTAATCGAGCTCTTTTATGTTAATAAAGAAGGGGGAGATGTGGGAGTGTGGCCATGGGGGTCGACAAGCCCCATGGTTGGTGATCACATCCGACTCTTAAAGATGAGACCATCAGGAAAGGAAAGCCTTGAGAGGGAACAAAGAAGGGTGATTCAGGAGACACCTTAACCAGGGACATGAAGAACAGGAACAGGGACAGGCTAACGGAGCAGGGAGAAACAAAAAACAGCATATGGGAGGGTCCCACTGGGATATGCTGGACCCACAAACAAGGACTCCAGTAGTCGGAGGGGCAGCCAGAGCCCCCCGGCTGGGCAGCACTCAGTGCCTGCCTCTCCCAGGGATGGTTTTACAAAGGTTGATAAAGATAGACTTAGTATGCCTGGCAGTTTTTCTCTGTGTTTTAGTTTGTGTTGATCCTGCCTTCTTAATTTGTGTTAATTGTGCTTTCTTATGTTAATAAAGAAGGAGGAGATGTGGGAGTGTGGCCATGGGGGTCGACAAGCCCCATGGTTGGTGATCACATCCGACTATTAAAGTAGAGACCATCAGGAAAGTAAAGCCTTGAGAGGGAACAAAGAAGGGTGATTCAGGAGACACCTTAAACAGGGACATGAAGAACAGGAACAGGGATAGTCTAACAGAACAGGGACAAACACAAAAAAGGAAAGAATAGGGACAGGCTATCAGAACAGGGACAAACAAAAAACAGCGTATGGGAGGGTCTCGCTGGCATAGGCAGGACCCACAAACAAGGACTCCAGGAGTTGGAGGGGCAGCCAGAGCCCCCCGGCTGGGCAGCACTCAGTGCCTGCCACTCCCAGGGATGGGGTTGCAAAGTTTGTTAAAGATGGAATTAGTATGCCTGGCAGTTTTTCTCTGTATTTTAGTTTGTGTTAATAGTGCTTTCTTAATTTGTGTTACTCTTGCTTTCTTAATTTCTGTTAATCGCGCCTTCTTAATTTGTGTTAAACCTGCTTTCTTAATTTGTGTTAATCGAGCTCTTTTATGTTAATAAAGAAGGGGGAGATGTGGGAGTGTGGCCATGGGGGTCGACAAGTCCCATGGTTGGTGATAACATCCAACTCTTAAAGATGAGACCATCAGGAAAGGAAAGCCTTGAGAGGGAACAAAGAAGGGTGATTCAGGAGACACCTTAAACAGGGACATGAAGAACAGGAACAGGGATAGTCTAACAGAACAGGGACGAAAACAAAAAGGGAATGAATAGGGACAGGCTATCAGAACAGGGACAAACAAAAAACAGCCTATGGGAGGGTCTCGCTGGCATAGGCAGGACCCACAAACAAGGACTCCAGGAGTTGGAGGGTCAGCCAGAGCCCCCCGGCTGGGCAGCACTCAGTGCCTGCCTCTCCCAGGGATGGTTTTACAAAGATTGTTAAAGATAGACTTAGTATGCCTGGCAGTTTTTCTCTGTGTTTTAGTTTGTGTTGATCCTGCCTTCTTAATTTGTGTTAATTGCGCTTTCTTATGTTAATAAAGAAGGGGAAGATGTGGGAGTGTGGCCATGGGGGTCGACAAGCCCCATGGTTGGTGATCACATCCGACTCTTAAAGATGAGACCATGAGGAAAGTAAAGCCTTGAGAGGGAACAAAGAAGGGTGATTCAGGAGACACCTTAAACAGGGACATGAAGAACAGGAACAGGGATAGTCTAACAGAACAGGGACAAAAACAAAAAAGGAATGAATAGGGACAGGCTATCAGAACAGGGACAAACAAAAAACAGCGTATGGGAGGGTCTCGCTGGCATAGGCAGGACCCCCAAACAAGGACTCCAGGAGTTGGAGGGGCAGCCAGAGCCCCCCAGCTGGGCAGCACTCAGTGCCTGCCTCTCCCAGGGATGGGGTTACAAAGTTTGTTAAAGATGGAATTAGTATGCCTGGCAGTTTTACTCTGTATTTTAGTTTGTGTTAATAGTGCTTTCTTAATTTGTGTTACTCTTGCTTTCTTAATTTCTGTTAATCGCGCCTTCTTAATTTGTGTTAAACCTGCTTTCTTAATTTGTGTTAATCGAGCTCTTTTAGGTTAATAAAGAAGGGGGAGATGTGGGAGCCTGGCCATGGGGGTCGACAAGTCCCATGGTTGGTGATAACATCCGACTCTTAAAGATGAGGCCATGAGGAAAGTAAAGCCTTGAGAGGGAACAAAGAAGGGTGATTCAGGAGACACCTTAAACAGGGACATGAAGAACAGGAACAGGGACAGGCTAACAGAGCAGGGAGAAACAAAAAACAGCATATGGGAGGGTCCCACTGGCATAGGCAGGACCCACAAACAAGGACTCCAGGAGTTGGAGGGGCAGCCAGAGCCCCCCAGCTGGGCAGCACTCAGTGCCTGCCTCTCCCAGGGATGGTTTTACAAAGATTGTCAAAGATAGACTTAGTATGCCTGGCAGTTTTTCTCTGTGTTTTAGTTTGTGTTGATCCTGCCTTCTTAATTTGTGTTAATCGCGCTTTCTTATGTTAATAAAGAAGGGGAAGATGTGGGAGTGTGGCCATGGGGGTCGACAAGCCCCATGGTTGGTGATAACATCCAACTCTTAAGGATGAGACCATCAGGAATTTAAAGAGTTGAGAGGGAACAAAGAAGGGTGATTCAGGTGACACCTTCTTGTCTGGGGTGGCTAGTTCTCCAGCCATTAATGCATGGAAGTGGCTGGGTGTTTGCTGTTGCCGGGCAAAGTTGTTGACCAATGACTAGTTAGTGGAAAGGTACTGCTGTGAGGCGGAAGTTATAGGAAGGGAGCCTTTCCTGAATAAGGGATAGAATGAAGTTGTGCCCTCACTCTGAGAGATGAAGTTATGCCCTCAGTAAGAGAGAGTTCAAGTTATGTCATCAATAATGAGGTAGCAGTTACAGATCCTGAAAGAACCCCGGTGTCCGAGCGGTCTTTACGCCACAAATCGCCCCCCAACAGGGACATGAAAACGAACAGGGACGAGAAGAATACAAACAGGGACATGAAGAAGAGGAACAGGGACAGGCAAACAGAACAGGGACAAAAACAAAAAAGGAATGAATAGGGACAGGAAAACGGAACAGGGACAAAAACAGAAAAGGAATGATCAGGTACAGGCTAACAGAACAGGGATGACCAAAAAGAGCATATGGGAGGGCCACGATGGTTTACGCAGGACCCCCAAACAAGGACTCCAGGAGTTGGAGGGGCAGCCAGAGCCCCCCGGCTGGGCAGCACTCAGTGCCTGCCTCTCCCAGGGATGGGGTTATAAAGTTTGTTAAAGATAGACTTAATATGCCTGGCAGTTTTTCTCTGTATTTTAGTTTGTGTTAATAGTGCTTTCTTAATTTGTGTTTCTCTAGCTTTCTTAATTTCTGTTAATCGTGCCTTCTTAATTTGTGTTAAACCTGCTTTCTTAATTTGTGTTAATCGAGCTCTTTTATGTTAATAAAGAAGGGGGAGATGTGGGAGCCTGGCCATGGGGGTCGACAAGTCCCATGGTTGGTGATAACATCCGACTCTTAAAGATGAGGCCATCAGGAAACTAAAGAGTTGAGAGGGAACAAAGAAGGGTGATTCAGGAGACACCTTAAACAGGGACATGAAGAACAGGAACAGGGATAGTCTAACAGAACAGGGACAAAAACAAAAAAGGAATGAATAGGGACAGGCTATCAGAACAGGGACAAACAAAAAACAGCGTATGGGAGGGTCTCGCTGGCATAGGCAGGACCCCCAAACAAGGACTCCAGGAGTTGGAGGGGCAGCCAGAGCCCCCCGGCTGGGCAGCACTCAGTGCCTGCCTCTCCCAGGGATGGGGTTGCAAAGTTTGTTAAAGATAGTCTTAGTATGCCTGGCAGTTTTTCTCTGTGTTTTAGTTTGTGTTGATCCTGCCTTCTTAATTTGTGTTAATTGCGCTTTCTTATGTTAATAAAGAAGGAGGAGATGTGGGAGTGTGGCCATGGGGGTCGACAAGCCCCATGGTTGGTGATCACATCCGACTCTTAAAGATGAGGCCATGAGGAAAGTAAAGCCTTGAGAGGGAACAAAGAAGGGTGATTCAGGAGACACCTTAAGCAGGGACATGAAGAACAGGAACAGGGACAGGCTAACAGAGCAGGGAGAAACAAAAAACAGCATATGGGAGGGTCTCGCTGGCATAGGCAGGACCCACAAACAAGGACTCCAGGAGTTGGAGGGGCAGCCAGAGCCCCCCAGCTGGGCAGCACTCAGTGCCTGCCCCCCCCCTCGATGGGGTTACAAAGATTGTTAAAGATAGACTTAGTATGCCTGGCAGTTTTTCTCTGTGTTTTAGTTTGTGTTGATCCTGCCTTCTTAATTTGTGTTAATTGCGCTTTCTTATGTTAATAAAGAAGGGGAAGATGTGGGAGTGTGGCCATGGGGGTCGACAAGCCCCATGGTTGGTGATCACATCCGACTCTTAAAGATGAGGCCATGAGGAAAGTAAAGCCTTGAGAGGGAACAAAGAAGGGTGATTCAGGAGACACCTTAAACAGGGACATGAAGAACAGGAACAGGGATAGTCTAACAGAACAGGGACAAAAACAAAAAAGGAATTAATAGGGACAGGCTATCAGAACAGGGACAAACAAAAAACAGCGTATGGGAGGGTCTCGCTGGCATAGGCAGGACCCACAAACAAGGACTCCAGGAGTTGGAGGGGCAGCCAGAGCCCCCCAGCTGGGCAGCACTCAGTGCCTGCCTCTCCCAGGGATGGGGTTACAAAGTTTGTTAAAGATGGAATTAGTATGCCTGGCAGTTTTTCTCTGTATTTTAGTTTGTGTTAATAGTGCTTTCTTAATTTGTGTTACTCTTGCTTTCTTAATTTCTGTTAATCGCGCCTTCTTAATTTGTGTTAAACCTGCTTTCTTAATTTTTGTTAA